>NC_072469.1:5750157-6093907 GCF_027596085.1 Anoplopoma fimbria
CGATGCACCTCCCTCTCCTCCCCCCCTCTATTATCACACAACCACTCTCCCTTTGCACTCTGTCTCCCTTTAAGTTGACTTGTTATTTAGTCCGGCTTTCGCCCCACTTTTATCTTCTTGGCATTATATGCTACCTTTTACGTTCCCTTTGCCTCCAACAACATTATTCTTTCCTCTTATCCACCCCCCCACTCCATTGTGCTGCAGCTTATTCTTACCAGTCCATCGTCTCCCCGGTGTCTAATTTCATCTTCGCTAACTGCTCTTCCAGGTATGACAGACAGAGGCTGCTCTTTCTATTAGTTTGGGTCAGTGCTCCTTTTCTTAAATGACACAAAGAGCTGCACAACTGTAATGTATTCTGTCTCTCTGTAGATATGCAGCATTAAACACACACACAGAAGCAGAATGCTTGGATGACTAGTCCTCGGTGCTCTGTTTTAAGTGGAATGCAATGAATCCTTATGTGAAGAAAAGGTGTAAATAATGGCAATTTAATATACTTAAAAATGAGAGTTTGTACTGTTTACACTGACAAGGTTGGAGGAGAATAGTGTTGTGTTCTCTGTGTTGTGTTATTAATTGGAGACACCGGTGCAACGCTTTGTGTTTACTGTCCCTAATTAGGAATGTAACTAACACTGGTTTGGTCTCAAAGGTCTGCGAGCTTTAGAGGTGCAGTGTAGTTTGGAGAGGCCAGCCTCGTGCTGCTTTCTTCTGTCACTGCTGGAGTTCGCTTCTAATTGGACAAAATTCCAAAAAGTCTAAGTGAGTTTTTTTGAAATGAGCGCCCCAGAAATCTAAGTGGAAATGCACTTAAAAATCCAATGGAAATGAAGGAAAAGTGGGTTTTATGTCATCAAAATGTAAGTTAATTAATTTTATTTCGACATGTGACATGCAGGATGTAATTAACTCTCATAGTGAAAGGGGGGGGGGTGTTCAGTCCTTCTCATTGGCTGAAGCTGTCAAGAATTTTGGATTGTTTCTTCTTTTTTTTTCTTCACCAGCGAGGCAATCATTTAACAGTACACATGCCATCTGCTGCCAATAACCTGGCAGGTTTTTGGAGAAAAAAAAAAAAAAAAGAAATCTAGAGCCTCGTTGTCTCTGCCAAAACGCCGCGTGTGTTTCCTTGGCTCCCTCCTGGCCAACTTATTCTGGTCAAACTCTTTCGATAGGCTCTCTCTCTCTCTCTCTCTCTCTCTCTCTCTCTCTCTCTCTCTCTCTCTCTCTCCGCTCCAGTCAGCGACGAGTTGACTCCAGACGAGAGCGCACCCTGTCTCTCCTCTCTCACTGCGAGAGAGAGAGAGGGATGGATGGATGGATGGATGGATAAATAGATACATGCCTAAACCCTGCAGCTGGGGTTCCCTGCACAGAGGCAGCACTGCGCAGGATAGAGAGAGAGAGAGAGAGAGAGAGAGAGAGAGAGAGGGAGAGAGAGGATGTGGCAGGTCTGATCCCCTCTCCTCCTCCTCCTCCTCCTCCGAGGAAGCATTTACGCGCCGATCTCCAGCAGCCCTGCTCTGCCACCGGGACTATTTCCACCATGACAACTTTTAAACTGTTTGTTTTGACATAAGCTGTTTTTTTTTAATTTATTTTTTTTGTTATCTTTGTGCTGCGTGGAGACAAAAAAATAAAATAAAAACAACAACAACACAACTTTTATCAGCACCCATCTGTGCGCGGTGGTGAAGTTATTCCATCTTCTGTTGGTGAGTAATTCTGATAGATTTCACATCCCATTATCATCATTTTTTTTATTTTTTTATTAACATTCCCACAATGCATCTCAGTTAATTTATGGTCTACTTATGTATTCTGTGCATTTCTTTTTTTTTTTGTCCCGTCTGTAATTAGTATTCCGCGGACACGGGTTTCCTGCGGCGGACGCTCACTGACGTGTTTCTTTCCTGCTGTTTGACTCATCATGTGCTCATTTACCACCAGTCCTCTGCCCATCCACCACAGCATGGAGTTAAGATGTCTCATCGATCTGTGGGTTGTTGTTTTATTTCATTATTATCTATCGGACAAACCGTGTCGCGTCGTTTCTGGAACAGGTGCGCCCTGCGAACTTTTTTTTTATTTTTTTCCCTGCATGGTGCAGGTGCTGACAGCTAATGCGCAGTGATTGATGGTTAACAGGAGGGTCAAAGCAATCAGGTCACCAGGCTGAGCGGAGGGACTACCTGCTGGCTTACACAGCGAGGAGTCCATGTCACACAGTCACTGAGTGCACAACCGGGCTGCAACATATCATTTTATTTTTTTTAATTTCTTTTTATGAGAAGTGGAGAAAAAAAAAAACTGCAAGCAGGGTAAAAAAAGAAAGGAAGTTATATCAATCAAATTAAGGATTTTCTATATTAGAAATGATGCCCTATTTCAGGTTAATACACCTCCACATGTTTCTGCATGGGAATAAAAGGAAGAAATGTTCCACTTCTTTAAGGACCAAAAAAAAAATGGATCAATACAAAATAAGATGACTTATAACGATGGATATTGAAGCAAAATGCCTTAAATTATACAAAATCTCTGACTGTGCAAAATGAAAAATGTGTTTTTGTTGCCTGTAAGCCCTCTGCAGTGTGCCCCCCCCCCCCAGTGAGTGGGGTATACAGTGTGATAGTATTTTGCAGAAGCCATCAGCAGCATTTATAATTTATGTTATTATCATGTTGCTGTGAGGTCGGGAAAGGGATTTGTTTGTGCCTGTGCTTGTTTGGAACTCAAGGTCTCAGTTGAATGACTTTATAGAAAACATTATTTTAAAAAAAAATATCCATTATACAATTTATTTTTTTTTTGGCCTTTTTTATCACAGGAATAGGAATTCAAATTCATGGCTGGCATCAGGTAGGATTCATTCAGTGTCACACCTCTGCCTTTCCTCATTCATCAATTATCCAACTGCTGTTTGGAGGACAGACCACGGTGCGTTCTAGCATCTTTTCAAGAGCGATTTAACAAAAGAAAAAGACAATAACATCACGTCTTTTTAAATCTGAAAAACCCAATTTGGTGAGATCTTTACAGATGTGACACAGTTGTGTCTTTGCCCACAGTGTCGGTCAGCCTCAGATCTACTAGCGAATGAGGAATTCAAATGAATGCAAGATGAGTTATTAGAAATCTGCGAGTGGGGGAACCAACCCTTTGAACCAGGTTCGAGATCCGGTATCAGCAAGAGTCCGGTCCGTCTGTACTGAAGGTGTCCTTGACGACCCACCATGCTACAGGGCTGCTATCGCTCTGTAGCTGACCCTTTGCTCTGATTATCCCTCCAAACAGATTTAAAGAGGGGAGATGCAGGAGGAATCAGTAAAGAGCCACATTATTGAAAACTGTTCATATGCAAACAACGTTTCACTTCAAAAGAAGTTCTGATCCACATTGGTTTACTTTATGCTAACCTTAAACAGCCGCCATGACGTGTCTGAAACCCTAATGAACTTAAGTTCTCGGCAGTTTGTGTTGTGTGTGAAGACACTCAGTGATTGAGGGGAATATGGATCAGAGGAAGCGTGTGATTGGTTACTGAGCGCCCCGGCACTGGTAATCCTGTTGTGAGACTGGCAAATGGGATTAGAACACTGTGTGTAAGAGAAACAGAGCCGGGGGATGACTGGGAGGCTTTACGTTCACCGCTTTATCTCACATTTTCACTTAATTTTGCCGTCTTCGCTTTGACACAATGAGTCTGCTTCTCAACAGGGAGTCAAACATGGACTTTGACTGTTTTTTGAAAAGGCTGGCATTGGTAGACTGAGTCTGCCAGAATATGATATTTTGTGTTGATATTTGAACATTTGTTATTAAATCAAGGCCTCAGAATATAGAGAATTTGTCACCAACATATTGCCACTGCTTTAATTCAGGACCCCGGCTATTCATCAAAAGGCTCAAACTGCCTTTATGTGAAGAATAATTGGCAGTTTGATATGCACCTCTGCTTTTTTTTTTTCACATTTGTACCAGTTCTTCTTCTTTACATTTTTTCCTGTTTTGTAGCTCCACAGTCAGTCATCATACTTTAAGACATCAGGCCTGGTTGTCACTCCTGTACAGTATATATAAAACACAACCTCCACAGAGTGAGATAATCAATCACAGTCGACACGACGCCTTCATTTGTTTGTTGTTTTCTGCTTCGTTGTCACTTCAGTGTGCTCAGAGTCCTGTGTTTCTACATCAACACTGCGTTACGTGCCACTCTGCTTACTGTCAATCACCTGACACCAACAGGAAGAAGAAGAAGAAGAAGAAGAAGAAGAGGGGGGAAAACAGTCAAGAGGAGATATTCTCATAGAAAACTCTCGTCACACTCATCTTTTTGTATTTTGCTTTGCGAGTAGAGCAACTCATTTCGAGCTAGACTTGACTTAATGCGCTTGTAATCTTAAAAATGATTAACATTTTGAAGATTACACAAAGAGATGTATTAGAAAAAGTGATTTCTCTGCAGCATGAATTGATCGATAATTTGGACAAATCAACTAGACAGCAAATCAGTAAAAACTCAAGCCGATATGTGCTGCATTAGTGTTATCTCCAGTCTCTATCTGACTCCTGTCTCCTCCAGTGTTCAGGGTTTTTAGCCAAATGGGAAGCATTAACCTGGACGCTTGGCTCAAACTGACCCTGCGCCGATTTTTTTTTCTCCCCCACAATACCAGCGCTGCAACCTGCCTTCACATCTGCCCTGCAGACAGATCTGCTCCACTTTCCACCTCTACCATTAAATTGTCATGCAGAGGCAGTGACTTTGAACGTGTGTGTGTGTGTGTGTGTGTGTGTGTGTGTGTGTGTGTGTGTGTGTGTGTGTGTGTGTGTGTGTGTGTGTGTGTGTGTGTGTGTGTGTGTGTGCACATTCATGTTGTTTTTTCTGTGTTCTAGTTCAAATTAAAGCAGATCAGGGGAGAAGGTTTCCACAGATTTATGGCTTCTGTGTGCTTTCTGCACCTTTAGTGAGAAGGCAAGAGGGGAGGGAGGGAGGGAGGGAGGCAAATAATTCAAGATGCCTCCATTAAGAATCAGAACTCATAACGTTCAAGGTACTCCTCACAAACATCAAGGTGTCTGCAGATGTGACAATTATGCTCTTTGTACGAGTATCCGCGATGATTATTAGCACCGGATAATAACTTTGCCATGGCAAAATATAACAAATCACTTCCACAGGATGTGTGGTGTGCTGTTTTTATTATTTTGCTGGGGGGGGGGAGACAGAGAGGAAGTAAAAACATGAAGCGAAGAATCTGTGTGGGAAGAAAGGGGTCACTTTATGCCAAAGCAATTACCTTCCTCGTCCAGAGCCCTGCCAATACTCTGCGTAGAGGAGAGAGAAAGAGAGGTCAGCGAGGAAATAAATACATGTGTGGTCAAGATGTTTTTTAATATATTTTTTTTTTAAACAAGTGCTTTCAGAAGACCTCCTGAAGCTTAAATGCCATTTCCGAGTAGGTCTCATCCCAAGATGTTGCATAAATTTCCCCCAACGAGCTCTCCTGTGTGATTTCACATTCCTCCTTCAAAATATTTACTGACGGGAAGTCACTGTTACGCGTCATATTAGACAGATAATACCGTCGATATTAGGAAAGTTTATGTAATTTTGCTTAACTACTCCAGGACTTCCAGGACTGTGTTGTGACTTGAAGAAACATTATCTGTCAAGAGCTGATTTCTTTTCCTCCGCTCTGACAGGGCTTCATGTTTCGGGGCATCTTGCGGGGGGGTATCTGTCACGGCATGACGGCGGCGGCGGCAGTGAGACAGATCCCCCCCCCCTTTCCTCGCATGTGCTCGGGCCGGCGAACAGACTGCTTTACGGAGTAGAGGTCAGGAGCGCTCGGGCCATCATGCTGCTGACAGCTCAGATTTATTTTTAATCTCGGTGATGAGAGCTTCGCCATCACAGATCATGTGGCTTGTTAGTTTTGAGTGGCGCGCACCCACACCCACCCACCCACCCCCCCCACACTCACCCACCCCTGCCACCAACGTTGCGCCACTCTCTTATACGAAGGAGAAAAAAAAAAAAATTGTGACCAAAATAACGACCTTGGCGAGGTGAAGCCCAGATAAAAGGGAGCCAGCTGAACGGCGTTTGATTGTTATTCCACGCAGCCACTGTTTGTTTCAGCCGCTGTGAAAGCTCTTCGCTTATGTCATCCCCCCCTTCCTCCACCATCTTATCCTCATTAACATCTTGACCTCGGCCAATTTTTGTTCCTCGGGTGAAGGACGCACTGTGTTGGTTTTACGTACAATATTTACCGTCTATTCATTTTTGAAAAAAAAAACGTCATTATCATTGCATCAGCAAGCACATTACTTGCTGTCTAAAGTGACTGCGGTCACAGAGGCAATTTTGCTGACGGTACTTTCTCTCTTCTCTCCTCTATGTCCTTTTCCCTCTCTTTTTGCCCCCCCACCCCCACCCCACCTTCCCTCTCTCTTTATTCTGATAGGTGCCAATTATACAGCCTGTGTGTCGAAGCCTGCCCGGTCGCCACTGACCCTCGTACCCAGCTTTAATGTCAACTCCCTGGCTCCTAAGTGGAGGGAATTACCCCACTCTCTGTCTCCAATCAGGAAAAAAAGAAGAGCAACACGTCGAAATGCAGAGCTTGACTCTTTTTCAACCCATTCGCTCTTTTCAGGGTCTGACTGCTCTTTCTCTCTGGTGAAACACAGGATCAGGACTGTGTGGATAAAGCCCTGAGGGTTTTGACATTTCATTTCCTGCTGTTTATTTTATTTATTTTTTTTTTTTGCTCCTCTTCTGGCCTCGGTGCTTTTTGGAGGGGGGCCCAGATGATGGGGTGGTGTTGCTCAGGCATATGCGGAGCCCTGGCTCTCCTGGCACTCCTTTGTCCCCTGCGGGAGAGGGGCTGCTGGGGGCTGAATCCCAGCTCTGGGGATCTGGAGAAGTCCCCAAACTCTGATCCAGACCCCTGGGACGCCCTGCACAGGCACAAACGCAGCTGGGTATGGAACCAGTTCTTCGTATTGGAGGAGTACACAGGAAATGAACCACTCTATGTTGGCAAGGTAAGCGATCTGTGACTGCTAATGGTTCAGTATAAGCACGGATTAACAAAAAAAAACTAATGATAAACTGATTCACACATACACTATTTCTTGCCGCTCTGGCACCAGGGTTTAGTGCACCTGTACAGTGTTACACATATCAATATCTTCCCATAATGACCTGCAAAATCTGGGACACAGCAGTGTTTTACAGAGTTGTACATATTCCCAATGCCCTGTATAAAATGTTACACAAATGAGGTATGAACACAGTGTAGGCAGGTATTCTGCATTTTTATTCCAGCCAGGCTAAAGTATGTGCTCGTATAAATGCACAGTTTTAGTTTCGAAGCCTGGTGTACGACATGATGGGGTAATTTGCATCGTAATCAGTCCCTGGAAAAAAGGTGTTACTCAAATGTGACTTTGTACAGTAGTTGTGCTGCCAAGGTACAAGCAGATGGATCAAAGTAATGCATGTTTTGGCACATAAATAAGTTTGAAACTTTCCCAGTGTCACAAATGACGCCAGTTAACTTGAGGATACAGCGACAAAGTGACTAATCGTGCATTTATGAGAAATGGTAACACTGCTTTTCTGTTAGGGATCACATTTTCTCAAGTAAAAATGAATGCCCAGAAGTGGAAGAAGTATTCAGATGCCACAAAGTAAAAATGACTTTTACTTATAATATATGTTTGGATTAATAATTACTGGTGCCTTGATGTGTAAGCAGCATTTTACTCCTATATGAGCTATTTTGAGCTGCTTCATATACTGCTGGGTTGATGAGCCTGTCATCCTTTTCTGTCAATCAGCAAATAAACTAGAGCTGTCAGATCAAAGTAGTTGGGTAAAAAGTACATTCTTTCACTCTGAAAGGTAATGATGTAGAACCATAAAGTAGCATACAATGGATGCTTAAGTACAGAAGTTAATAAAAAATATAGTAACATTCCACCACTTGAAGTCATTAATATAACTGAGTAATGGAGTAAAGTAAATGATTTCCTTTTGAAATGTAGGGAAGAAGATGTACAGTAGAGTAGGAATTTGAAAGATTCAAGTCAAATGTTCTTAAGTACAGAACCTGAATAAAAGTACTAAGTTACAGTCCACCACTGGAAGTAACTAGTTACTATAGCTGTTAAAAATGTTATGTAAAAAGTTAAATTTTTCCCTCTTAAATGTAGTTAAGAAGCTGAAATGATTTTATAAAATAAAACTGGTTAAGTAAAATGTATGTAAAAGTACCTCAAAAGGTGCTTAAATACAGAACCTCAATAGATACTAAATAATACTCCACAACTTGAAGTAACTAGTTACTAAAGCTGTTAAAGAATTGTAATGGCAAAAGTAAAAAGTACCAATTTGTCCTTCTGAAATGTTGTTTAGCTGACGTAAATGACATCATTAAATTGAAAAAGTCAAGTAGAATGTAGCTGAAATAATATACTTAGTTACTTTCCACCACTTAAAGTAACTAATAACTCAAATTGTCAAATACATGAAGAAAAAAAATGGCAATACTTTTCCATCTGAAAAGTAGAGAAGTAGAAGTATAAAGCAGAAGAATGTGTAAATAAAAGTACCTTAAAACGTACTGCTCTGTTAACTTCCGATCTAAATAACATCCATCTTATAACAACTTTTATTCATTTTCTTTTTTTTTTATCAATTGAAGTTGCCCATTGTAGCTTTGCTGGTTTACATCCCAGTGTTTGGCGTACACAAAGCTTTCAGCACCGCTCTCTAAGTGGACAGCTCCCTGCATAGGAAACGGCTCCGGCGTGTGCCGTGCGGGCCAGATGGGTCTCGGATTGGTCTCTAGATCCCTGTTATCTTGGAGAATTTTCTGGTCTTATTATTAAATTAGTTTTCATCTTTCCGCTCATCTGCAGGATAATCATTCTCATCTGCATGTATTTGCCGGGTCTGCTCTCACAAGCCCATTTCCTTGCTGCCTCTGAACTGGATTAGCGTCTCCAGCTGGAATTAGGATACATTTGACTGTCCTATTGTTCTCCTCTATTTTCCGCCGGAGGGCTGCTGGAGGAAAGCAAACCAGAACGAGTGTGTTTTGTGACACTGCCGGAGTTCAGCTAAAGGTCATTTCTTGTCCAGGCGTCCACATAATCTTAAAAACCCACTCTCGTCTGATCCGTGTGTCCCCAGATATCTACTCTATCTGACTTCTGGCGAGAGAATCTTTTTGCTTGTGAACATCTGTTGTCTGATTTAGATGCTGTTTGCCATTTGAAAGTTACAGCAGAGAGGCCAGCACATTTTGAGTGTTTCTTTTATTTTACAGATGCTTATGTCTGATTGTTTTTCTTGTGAGTAAATCCCGAAGGATGTAAACAGGCTGATTATTTATTCATAGAAGTGTAGAGATCTGCTTATCTACGTGGAATATACACATTTAAGCCTCTTTTCTAACAGCTAGCCTTTTATATTTCTATATGTATTGATTGATTATTTTTTTTTGTATATGTGTGTTTATATTGGTGTTGGCCTTAGCAGTCTGGGGCAAAGACAGCGTGTAAAAAACCAGACTAGCTACGGCTTTACATCTAACCTCATGCCCAAGCTGGATCTGACCCTTTCAGAAATATGAAAAATCGGTTTCATTTACTCCCCGCTGGCAGAGCAGACTGCCTGGGAGCTTGAGGAGCTGTCACATTATTTGTTCCCTAAGATCATAGTTGTCACATGGTGTGTGTTTGTTTGGTATCACAAGGGCACGCTGCTGCTGCTGAAGTCTGGGCGGGACACCCTGACCTCGTGACTCAGTGTGAGCGATGCGGAAGGTCCCGCCATGTCAAAAGAATGACCTTACTAGAAATCCATTTTTAATGTAGCTTCTGCAAAAAACAAAAAAATAAAAACCATGCAACCAAAGCTTCATACTCAGCTCTAAAAATGTCCAGGCAGTTATAGGCGAAAAACACCAGAGTGACATAAACAGTAATTGCTTTTGTCAGATGTGTGCGGGTATCTAATATGACAAACAAAGGGACTCTGTGTCCAAACAATGGGCACAGTTGCTGCACAATTTGCTCATTTGCTTGGCTGGAAGCAAAGGAAAATATGATACAGTTGGTAGGAAATGGGAAGTCATCACTTTGGCCCCGGCTACTCCCTTTGCATCTGCAGTCTGCTTGGCTTTAATGCATTCTGTCAGATTCTGAATTTCACAACCAAATGTCCTATTATGCCTTGGCACTCTGCCTCGGGTAAGTGTACTGGCCTGGAATCAGCTGCAGTCACATCAAGCCATTGGAAACATACATTAAAAGAAAACAAACTGCACAGCCTGCCGCTGCAAATTGGCCACGCACATATTTAAACAAGCGAAAAACGCCGCAGCGACTCATCCACTTAACAAACACTTACTTGTAAACATGATGTGATTAACATTTTCTGCCGGGTGTTCATGTGATTAAATATTTGCAAGTGTTGAAACGCACCAATCTGTAGCTTCTGCCCAATAAGCAATGTTAGCAGGCGAGCAATTATTGTAACACATGATTGGATCTTTGTTTTGTTAATGCACCGACTCTCCTCGCTTTGCACTTTGGAGTAGCCTCTCTTCTATTCAATAACTTTTGTGATTAGGACTTTTTTTTTTCATGGATCAGTTTCAATTCAAGTGACTGGAGAGATTAGCTGTCTTTGAGGTACAAGCACACAGACACAGCCCTTGTGCTGAATCTCACTTTATTTATAGAGATGTCTTCAGAGTTGGCAGTCCGGCTAACCTTTAGAGTAATGGTTGGACTTATATCACCTGCAGAAAAGGAAATTTCCTCACACAGGAAACAGGAAATGTTCCTTTTACTCTTTGCATCAAGTGCCACTGTGTGATCATATTTATTGCAACAACAATTACCCATGTTTATGAGCGTGCATTTTGAGTAATGTCTGACCTGGCAGCATGAGCCCCGGTGTCGTGCATGACAGTAATTCAGTTTAATAATCAAACAATTTGCATCACGAGCATCAGGGATAATCCCGCAGATAATTAGAATGGAGCCAACATAGCATGTTACTATGCGAGCTGCTTCATTAGCATTCTATGAGACGCTCACTGTCAAATGGGTTAGAATCATAGAGCACAGGGCGCCGCTGCAAAGGTCAGTCTCAGTAGCGTCTACTCACACTCGGCTGGTGCCGCAAACACGTCGGTGCAGCTGGGGAGCGGCGAGAGCAGCATGTTGAGCCGAGAGGAGGAGGGTGATTCGAGCTGACAGAGGGGGACATCATACGCACGGCACCCAGAGACAAGAGCTCACAGAGGGGGGAGCTCATGAGACATCCTGGGGGCCTCTGGGAGGGTGGGAAAGCCTCCATCAGAGCCAGGGAATCAAAGTGGATGAAAACAGCAGTGTAAACTAGACTAGGGGGTTGTTATCAGCGGGGTAGGGGAAAGGACAGGGGAGGAACATTGTTTACACTTTCTCTCACATATAGGGGCCAAGACTTGAGTCAACATCGGCAGAGCAATTTTTTAGATGTGCAGCAAAGAGGTCAGGACAAAGTCAAGACAGTGTGGTGTAAACTGAGGCTGATCAAGGCTTAAACGCTCAATAAACTGTTCATATTTAATCTAAATAAAATATGATTAACTAGAATTGCAAAGGAGTTTACTGCGGTCAAAATATCAAATTCAGCTAACAGCTCTGAATTTAAGATCTGCACCAGTGTGTGTAAATATTTCTTCCAACTCATGTGGCTGACAATTTCAAGAACCTAGAATTACTGTATTTGAGATAAAAAAAAAAACTATTATTACAACACATCCACGGGTTCATCCTGAACACCATTGGAAACATTCCTCTTTGCACTTAAGCAGTTATATTTGTGGCATAAACCCCACCAAACCAGATACGAGGACCAAATCCAGCCAGTTTAACACTTTAACCACCCAAATGATGCAAAATACGGTATTCACATTATACAATATTTCATGTCAGGTGTCTGCAGTGATGTGATTGTATTATGTGTGTCAGATCCAAGGTCTGTTTTTGCAAAATACTGACATAGTTAAAGCAAAAAAAGGAAAATCAATACCACTCTCATGTCTGTCTGTGAAGTTTGATGCTACAGCCAGTAGCCAGTTAGCTTAGCTTAACATATAGACTAGAGACAGGGGGAAACCGCTAGCCTGGGTCTTTCTTAAGGAGCAAGCACCTCTAAAGCTCACCAAAGCTTTTTTCCTTTTTTAGAATTATTGATTGCACAGGCTAAACTGTCTTACAAAGATTGTCATTTGCATGGATAGCCAGCAGAAACGGTATTGTTTAGGTGCATCTTGTTTTGGCAAATGGAGTTGCTGAATCTAGCTGTTTCCCATCATTGTGATAAGTTATGTTAGATATGACCAGACTAATTTATCATTTTTTACTCATGACAAAGCTGCAGATTGTTTGAGATGCACTTATTGCAATATCTAGGCCGATCCAATTTTGTAAAAATCTGACCTGTCAATTTTTCTTTTTTTCAGATTTTCTTTTTCTGTATAATTGAGAGCATACACAAACATTTTCTTTCATGGAGAATTGAAATCCAATTATATGGTCATAATAGAACTATTAAATGAACCAAAACTGCAAAAAACTTGTTTTTATGGTTGTTCCTCTGGGATTTATTTTGGACTTGCTGGATTTACAAATCCCAAGCTTTATGTCTTCCTCACTCACGCTGATGAAATTTCACACCGACAACATGATGCATGTGTGGCAACATGCGTAAAATCAACATGCAACAGGCAAAAAATTGTATAAATGAGACTGATTGACCGTTCACTGGTAATGGCCGATCAGTTGATCATTGGCCGGTTTCGACCTTTGGCTGATCAATTACTGCATCTCTATTTTAAAGGCAGTCTAAATTTAGCCATGCAAGAGACTGATAAGACCTCCAGTCAGGTGGATGTTAGCTGGAGCTTTTAGACATACATACATGATTACCAAACTGTATTGTAGGAATAACAATGGTGACAGTGGGTCTGCCATAACACCTGCAACAATTGTCAAAGGAGAACGAGAGAGATGTCATTCTAGCACAGTTTGTACACACCTACGCAGTACTGAGTGGTTCGGCTGGAGGTCTGCAGACCCCTTCAGCTGCTTTGACCCATAAACTCTTAAGGCAAATTTGGCCAAGTGGGTAGCTTGAACACTCTAAATTTGATAAATCTGTCGAATAAAAGTGCTGTTCTCCAGACACAGTGCATAAATAAACTACAGCCAAGAATTTTCTCGTTTATTTACAACATGTCTACTAAAAAAGACCTGTCCAAGTGAAAGCAGGCAAGCGACAAAGGCATCCCAGACAATTTGAAAAAGGGGTGTTGGTCTTGAACAGTGATTTACATCTCATATGTTTGCACGCAGTTTGTCTTTTTAGCAAACCTGAGTTGTTATTTAGAGCCTGGATTTACTCACTCTCCACTTGTCTCACCTCCTGGCTTCGATTCTTCAAATTTATAGTGGTCTGTTTATGGCCCTGTAAAAACAAATGTCCATCATTGTGGCATTTGGTGGATGTACTGTATAAGATAAATACTCTCTCTTGTAGCCGGGTAATACTGTAACTTAATTAAATATAGAGGAATATTGTGGTCGAGAGGGAGAGCTGAGATGGTCTGGAGTTGTTTTTTCTTTCATGTTTTCTGTCTGAATCCTTTTTTATGTTTTTTTTGTCTGAGTATGGGGAAGTTTCCTAAAGTGCTGATCTATTGGATTTTCAAATCCCCAACAGGTCTGACCTTGAATAATTCAAGAGAGGTCCTCCGCCTGGGCTGAGAGTATAGACATACTATGAATACACAAAAGTTTAGTTTTTAGATCTCTCCATTTTTGCTCTACAAAATGGATAACAGGTGGCCCGGAGACCATTGTGTTTGGTATATTGGGGGTATCAAGCATTCTTCTCCATTTCAATGAATAATGTAGGCATGGCAGGGCTTAACAGCAGCTCATGTATAACAAAGAAGCCAGTTAAATGTCTGCTACTTGTTCCTCCTAGAAGGTTTTATGGTTTAAATAAGAGGTTGGAAGACCATTCACCTTTGGCGATAATGTATTTAGTATTAATTGGAGAACATAAGAAAATACATGATTTTAGAGGCACAAGACAAAGATGTTAGTCAGGCGCCTGTAGACGCTACTCAACTTCTTTCCTTAAAGACATTATTGAGGGGCGTTCATTTCTCATGCTCTGGCTAATTACATATCTGTAATGTATCTGAAATTGGTTTTCATTGAGCCTGATACACCATCAGAGAGAATCACAAATGTTTCCTTAAAGTACAATTTCAGCAATATTGAGTTTCCTCATCTCTCTATTATTTCTCCCTCAAAGATTCAAGCCTGTTTTTAGATTGATTCATTCTGGATTACCCTCTGTTGCTTATGGGACCCCAGGTTAAAGCCTATCAAATCTCCATTGAGTCTTACAAACATTGAAGCTCCATAGTAATCAGATTGTTCTCCACTTTCAGCCGTAGTCCTATTCCAGAAACATCCATCTAAGTTGGAAAATTGGTCTCATTTTTCATGTTAAGGGAAGAAGAATCATTTGATTAACAAAGGTTGATTTGAGAAGTTCAAACCCATTTACTTGCTAAAGTATAACCTTATCTTTGTATCTTGGATTTGTTGCATGTGATGCTTTGTTCAAAAGTACCACTGAAGCAACACTAATGTTTCCCATGGAGGGGTACTTGTGGCCGAGGGGTTAGCGGGAAGATTGCTAATTGGAAAATCTGGGCAGAAATTATGAATTGGTATGACATATAGTTTATAATATTACGTATTTGTGATTAGGAATTAAATAAACACAAGTAAACATATGAGTTGGTGTACGGCTGATCTTTAGTATATTTATTGTCACAACAACCAATTAACTCCCCAGTAAACTCTAACCTGAGTCAGTTACACGTCTACACAATTTAAGGCCACATAATGAGATTGAAAGCTAGCAAGTGAGCATTGAAGATGAAATTAATAAAAGTAATGGATAAATGGTCAAACTGCTAGTAGCTCTGTAATTGCTTTAATGATGCTGGTCAAATTATAGGTGGTTGTCAAAGATAATACCAAGGTTTCTATAAGAGTAAGTAATGTTAGATGGGAGGAAATACTATTCAGTAGAAAGTTTGATGCCATCCAGTTAGTGATTTGTGCAATGCACATGTGGAGGTTGCTTAATTGATGGTTTCATTAGTGTAAAAGGAAAGATATGATTGTTTATAGTTTGTATAGAGATGGTAACTGTGTGTTTTTTAATAATATGACCCAGTAGTAGTATGCTAATAGAAAATAGCAAGGGCCCAATACATGATCTCTGTGGAACTCCACATTTTAGTGCTATTAAAGCTGATTTATCATTCTCAATTTCCACACGGAAAGACCTTCCTGAAAGATCAAATCTGAGATTACCATCCAATGTTTAGGATTACCAATTAAAATGCTATAATAAAAAATAAATAAGCTACAGGAGTAATCTGGTGTGTCGATTGACTCAATTGCTAAGGAAAGATAATTTAAAACAAAGAGGGTGGTTTCTGTGCCAAAACCTGCCCTGAAACCCAACTGAAATTTCTCAAAGAGACCATTACTGTCACAGTAACTTTGAGAATATGTTGTACTTTCAACAGATGTTACTCACTTTCTTGCTGTCGCTGCCATTTTAACATTCAACATTGTGTTTTGCTGATACAAACTGAGCATAGTGTGCAGTTGAGATATTATGAATTGTCCATTTGACCGTGCTATCAGTAAAACAGTTAAAAAAGGCTCACCTGACAAGAGGTTAACGTCACGTTGCCGTAGTGGTATTGTGTGTCGTTGTATCGGAGTAGTTTCACGAGTACGACCACATGAGCACAGTTATGGACCAGATAACTGATATTGGTATTGGTGAATCCCCAATCAGCATGCAAACATAACCAAACACAAAGCTAAACGGAGGCTGATAGGAATATCATTAGTTTTGCAGGTAGGTAATAAATCAAGTATCGGACAAATTGCTTTTTTTGATCTAATGATGGCGCAAGATAAGATAAGATAAGATAAGATAATCCTTTATTAGTCCCGCAGCGGGGAAATTTGCAGACTTACAACAGCGCAGAGTAAAGTGCACACAAGAGACATAGCAGAAGAAGACAAGCTAAAAATAAAAATAAATATCCAGTTTAATATTAATTAAATGTTTCGAAGCAGGGTACCGGAGATCATTTGAAAGAGCTTTGTAGGTACAAAAACACAGCACTACCTTATCTCCCTCTGACAATACTTAATTGCCATAACAACTGGTTGTTTGTTTGACTTATATCCATGGTAGACATTGTCAATAATAATTTGCATGTGCTCTATTTGCATACAATAGTGCACTGAGGTTTGATTCTGACCTATGACAGTTTTATGGGAAATGGTAGGAGAATAAATACATAAACGAGTTATCAGACTTTCTCGCCTTAACTTGATTACTTTCAGTAATCTGCTTGTGTGTGTGTGTGTGTGTGTGTGTGTGTGTGTGCAAATGTTTGCGTGTTCAAATTCCAGCTCTTCTAAAGTAACCTGAAGCCTCCTCTCCTCCCCCATCCCTTACTCACCCACACACACACACACTCTCCATACAACCCAACCCTCCTCTACACATTTACCATCCAGTGGATGTCTGTTAAAACGGGGGATGCATTGGCCACCTCTCTCTGTAATTAAATTCAGTCATAATGAATCATAGCCCCTAATCCTAAAACTGGCTATATTTCCACAGGGAGCAGAAATGACCTACATGTACTGGAAAAGCTCTTAGTATAGCTTTTTTTACGACAGCTTTCTTACTTGGCATTTGCTCTGAAAGCATGGCAAACACACAAGCTTCACTTTGAGCTGTGTTGAAAGTAAATGCGGCATGCTTATTTCCATATCAGTGCTGTTCATTTATATATAAATATACATATCACACAAGGTGTCGTTAAGATAATCAGGTAGCAGCTTCAAAAGATTCATAGGCTGCCATGTCACAGTTCGCAAATATTTCTTAATAATGTGGTCAAATCTTTTACTTTTTCTTCCTCCTTATTATGTTCTGGTTCGAGCTAATGTTTTGTGACTTGAAAAGCAATAGGATGTGCAGCAGCTCATTGCTCTGTGGAGAAAGAATCCATGCATAGTAACACCAGGCAATTAGGGTATTGTATGGGCCAGTCATCGGACTAATGTTGGTGATTCACAATGGTGCCTCTGTACCTTTTGCTCTTGGAGGTGTATTTTATCATTTGCAGACCATGTTGGTAGCAGCCCAAGATGCTGTCACCGGTTCATTGTGGTAAAAAATACACTTGGCAGCAGGAGAACACAGAGATAATGCCTACTTTGTTTTTCCGTTTTGAATGGCCACGGATAGAGAAAATAATAGTGCACTTGGATGCATTAATCAAGATTTCTATCTTTCATTCGCATGTTTGAACCATTGTGTTGAATATATTACGGTCTTGTTTTTTTTCATTTAATTGCATATAGTCACTAATTGCATTGTAGAATGTGAAAAAAAATATTCCAGCTTTTATTCTTGCCTAATAATGGGCCTTAACTATCAATCATGTGGTGATAGAAAAGCCTTTCCAGTACCACATGGAACTGGAAATTGCTTTCCAGACTTGAAAGCATATATATAAATACACTTCATATATGTGTGTGTAAAGCCCCATTTACACCTGGTGTTAATATGTGATCTGTATCTGGATGGCTGTTGTTTTGGACATTTCACTCAAGCCTACAAATATCGACCTCATAGCGCCAAGCGGCAACCCGCTGTGCTGAGAAATGAATGCCAAAAAAGCCAAAAAGCTGCAGCTCCTCCAACAGCTCCAAAAGCAAGTCAATCATTACAGACCCTCGTGTTAAAAAGCCCAACGTTACAGCAGTAATACATTAACAGCCTCTTAAGAAAATGGTTTTGGCCTCTCTTTAAGGTTTAAGCTTAGGCATACTTGAAGGCGTGGCCACTTTGATTGACAGTGTTTCTGGGCCCTCCTCAGTTTTGCCCATTTTTCCGTTAGCCGGGAATTAGGCATTTGTGTCATCAGTGCCAAATGGCACGATGGCTGGATCCACCAACTTTGAGCTTCACAACGGCTCTTCAGAAACCTGTGGGTGACGTCACAGAGACAACTTCCAAATTAGACATAGTCTATGTGTGGCACCAGAAGAAAGGTTAGGGGATCTCAAAAGTCACAAGGATTTATTGTCTAGGAGTCTGAACGACTGAACCAAATTTGTGCCAATCCACCCAAGAGTTGAGACTTTTCCGTCTGAAGCAAAGTGGTGTACAGACAGTCTCTGATCACAAAACCAAAAGGTATTTCATTCAAGGCCTGAGCTTAATGACCAAATTATCTAGTAAATAATCAGAATGCAAAAAGTGGCCTTTGCTGCTCACTCTCCTCATTTGAGGTACAAACACGCCTGTAAAAGAATAATTGCCCTGATCAGTAATCTGTTGCTTCAATGAACAAAACTAACCCCTCATTAGTGACTCCGCATGACTGAATTTGGAAAAAATGTGATCCAGTCTGGATCAGACTGTCAGAGCCTCAGGGCTGGTTCATGGAATTCAGAACCACAATAACTGCGTTGGAAAGAGCTGGTGGCTGAATCGATTCTGTTTCTTTTCATTCTCTTACCCAGAAGCATTCATTCAATTCCAGGGATAAGTGAATCTTAGGTGGTGCAGAAAATGTTGTGTTGTGTAGTAAATATTTGTTCTTCCTCATACTCGACTGTAGTTTTATTGTATGCCCATGACAAACCAAGGACATATTATTTAATATAGCCAACAAACTGTGATCCCTTTCTTCTTATCTTTTTCTTATTCTTCCTTCTTTATGTAATTGGTTCCGTAAAAACGTGTAAAAGTGACTACTTTTATAACAATTTCCACAAACTAGATTATATTGAACTTCCAGCCTTAGGACCTTAGCCTTAAGCTGATGGTTGGTTAAAAGTAAACTAAAGATGCAAGACAAATTATTTCACCTTCATTCAGACCAATTTTATTCCATTTCAGTCCATTTTTGTCCTTCCAGTAGATATCACTTTGACACAGCCTGAAGTCAGTTAAATTTAGTGGCTCCAGAGAGGTTTGAGGGATTTTTGTGAAGATTTCCTGTTCTTGGAACCAAGCCCATTCATTTTCTATGGAGGAGATGAGTTCATAGTCTGACAGTGTTAAATTATGCCGAGGGGCTAAGGCTATGCAAAGACTATGTGATGATTCAGAGATGGATTAGGCTATGATCTAAAGTTATTGAATTTGGCTCCAGATATCCCTCACAATGAAGAATGGAGGCAGGAGAGTGATTTGCTCTTTTTCTCCGTGCAATACTAAATATATTCACTACTGGAGGGATTGTGTACACATCAAAAGTCTTCCTTCCCAAAGGCCCTCTCATGTTGAGGTTTAATAAGGTATTTTATTGTTTGAAGTAGTACTGCTTGTTTGAGTTGTTTATAATCCCTAGTCAGTAGTGTAAAAGAGACGGCATTATCCTCGTGTTTTCTTTTCTTTCTCACCAACACAGCGTCTTTGGTCACATTATATAATCCAGGTGGGCTTTTTTATTCTCTCCCCACAGAATTAAAGGAAGGCTTGAATAACAGAGCTCAGGATTTGTATTTTATACTTTAATGCCAGTGGTGGGCGATGGACATGTTGTGGTATGTACACAGAGAATGGAAGGGAAATGGAAAGCTGGGGTAAAGTAAACATGCTTTTTTTTTTTTACTGTAACTGACTTGTGTAGGTTCAGGAAAATATCAAGTGATAATCAAGTAAAGAAGCTCACGTAACACGGCTGCAGTCTTCGATTGTCTAATGGTGGATTTTGTATTAGACACACTGGATTTGGTAAGTGGTCAGTTGCTCTTAGCTTCATGGTCTTTCATTCTTGCAAATCTTGTGATTTCAAGAAACATAAATTCAAAAAATGTCGGCAATTTCTGAGTTAAATTCTTTTTCCAAATCCATGCAACTGGAAGAATGCTGGCCACCTACACCAATCACTACCGGGTCAACAAATAAGTAGACAAATTCAGAACCCACTTTTACAAATCACATCAACGTCCTTGTAACTTCGGTGAGGAATCTTGTCTTCTCAGGCAGTTATTTGTTTTACAATACTGTAGTACTCCTTTCGAGGTCTTCGGAAATATGAAAGATATTTTTTCTCGATTCCATTCAGGAGGTTCAGTGGTTGAAGTACTGGATTATTGTGGACCTCTATGTTGTATAGGTCAATGAATTTTATCAAAAAGTGTTTTGTTCACATTGGATGCCAGTGGTGGGCGATGGACAATATGATATTGTAACATTTTCATAATTGGTTCATATTTAAGTCAATTTTCAGGTAAAAGTATCAAGCAGTTTTTAATTAGCTGATTTTCTTTGTTTTGCATGATGGTTAACTAAATACTTTTGGTGTTAGTTTAGCAAGGCAAGCTTTTTTATTAAATCAGCTTGGTCTTGAAGAATTGTAATTAGCATTTTCTACAATTTTTGGGGGATTGAAATAAATGAATTAATCATACGCTTGATCAATAATAAATAAATAACTTAATTGTAGCCCTAAGATTATTACAGTAACAGTGGTGATAGACAATCCACAGCTTATATACACAAAAATATAGTAGAAGTACTCTTCTCAGTCTCTGAATATTCTCAGGCTTCTGCGAATAGCCAGACAGGTCAGAGGGGTGATTCCCACAAGACCATCTGACATGAACATTGGTATAGATGCAAGCACAGTTTGACTTCTTTGAGTCAAAGTCCAGCAGAGCAATGTGTCAAATACTTAAAGTAGGCTGAGGACATATATTATACTTTACTGTGCTATGCAGCTGGAAATTGACAGAAAATAGATGTAGCATAAATGTTTTTTTCAGCCTCTCAAGTAGGAAGATTCCCTGCTTTTCATATATCATAAACTGATTGGGTTTTAGACTGTTGGTTGTGCAAAACAAGACATTTGAAGACTTGCCTTGGACATTTTTCATCATTGTCTTACATGTTTTAGTGTAAAGGCGCTGACGATTAATTGAATTAAGAATTGACAGATTTATCTATAATAATAATAATACGTGTTAGTTGCAGCCTTCCAAATGTTTTTTTTTCATCAAAAATAAAATCCAAAAGCCAAAATGAAAATAAATCTTCACAGAGTTGAATAGTTGTTTCTTGAAAGACGTTGTCCTTGAAACAATTTTTATTTGTGTCAGAAAAAAATCCAATTATATGCACACAAAGACCTTTAGCAGTCAAAGTGAAAGTATTTAAAATGAGAGAACAAAAGTGGCGTTGTCTTTATTAACTGATCTACTTTATTTGTAAACTGTGGAAAAGATTGACTTGATTTTCAGCATTTGTCACACCTCTAAGTGTCACATTTGCAGTAGTTATTTAAGAGACTGGCATCAACACACACTGATATAGTTCAGTGTGGACATGCGACAGCCGATGTTGACTGCGTGCTACAGTAGGCTTTCATTATAATTAGCTGTGGACTGTACTGCAGATGGGTAAATGCTTTCTGGGGTCATTCACCTCTGTTTTATCTTCCTATAGACGATCAACTGTACTTTACATGACATTACATTACATTACATTACAGTCATTTAGCAGACGCTTTTATCCAAAGCGACTTACAATAAGTGTATTCAACATAGGTATTCAAGAGAACTACTAGTCACCAGAAGTCATAAGTGCATCTCCTTTCTTAAACAAGCATCTAAAAGCATAAACCAGAGCAAAAGTATAGTGCAGAAGCAAATTACTACGAAAACAATAATTGCAACAGACTAATACGAATACATTAGGTGCTATGCACATGACATTCCATCAATTCAAGTACATCATATAAAGCTGTCTGCTTACCAGCTCCTGGAGAAAACATTGAGTACACTGGCCATATGCAGATATGTACATCGTTATTCTTATGATTTTTACTATCCTTTCTGAGACACGCACTTAAAACACGCTGACGTTATTACACATATTTTTTCCTCACCACACATAATAGATTTTAAGTTTCTGAATTGAATTACATCTAAAACCTCCATGGATATTAAGAGTAACAGGATTTAATGCAAAAATACCACCCGTAAAAAAATTCTGATGTGGATTTAATTGAAAGATTCCATTTTTTTTCAAGGTTTAAAACATTGTCAGGATGCTTTGATACAGGCAGCAATAAAATCAATAGACCAGAGTGAACCCACAAGATATGTTGAGTTTGGTCTCAAAACACTTCAACTCTTGCACTTACTGTAGAGATGTATTTACAGTTTCAGGACTGCTCTCTCCACCTACACATACAATCCATACAAGCTGCCTCTGGTATTTTGTCTGTGCATCTTGGGAAATGTAGGCACTCATTTAGTGAAGTAGAAGATGACAAACTGAGTAAATGGGGGGAAAAAGTTGTTAAACAGCACATGCACTGATCATTAATAATGGCCTGTAGACATAGAGTGAGCCTTTTTATTTGACTTCTGCGTCGGCTAAATAACATTATAATAATAATAACAATTCTGAGGATCTACATTGTTCACATGGGTTTTCTGCATATAAATGAGGGTCGACGTTGAGATGCAAAAATTCTGCACTTCATGACCTGATTCATCTTTATTTTACAATTATTCATTTTATTACAGACGTATTGCGTCTGATCCACTAATGAATTATATACTGAATTCGCCCACATGGTATTCGGCGCTAAGTAATGATGTCCCTGATATCTTATTGGAAATTATTTAGTACTTATCTCATTGTGATTGAGCAATCTCCAGCCCTCTGTTTAAGTGTGTTAGGCCCAAACTAATTTCAGGGATGCACTACGATTATGTAAATTAGTACCCATAAACATTGTAATGACATCTTAATAAATTAAAAAAGAAGCTCTACCAGTTGGTTAAAATATTCATTATTGCTAAATAAAGCATGAATGATACTTAATTTTTTATGTTAATACTGACATCAACATGACACATAGTATTTTATAAACACATAGACATTGCTCTTCCCAAAAAGAGATGTTAGATTAATAAAAATGTTCGTTTTTTTATTTTGATGAAGAAAAATCCATTCAGATAGTTTTTTTTTTTTTTTTAAACTATACTATACTAAAGACTGTTTGATTAAAACTCACATTGAAACATTTTGTGGTCTGTTCGTAAAAGATAAAAAAAAAAATGTTGTGAGTGCCTAAAGGACGGAAGACATGCAAAATTTCCCTTGCTTTTATTTTTGTTGAGACCATTATTTGAACTTATTTCAGACAAATGATGAAGTGAAAAGTATTTGCAAGTTGCCAAGTCATGCAGTTCTGGTTTGGTTTAGTATTACGGAGCATGAGGAGTTGACATCCCTGCGTTGGCCAAACTTTTGCTGACTGTTTGTCTCTTGGCCTCGGGTCTCTTTGGCAGACTGTGGTACAAACAGCAGAGATGTCATACTGACTCTTGTGCTGTCTGGGGTACTTAAGGCAGCAACATGGCGACCGGTACAACACATTGGTTTTACCACAAATGGCTGCCAAATACAAAGTTGACTTGATCTTGACAGTGAGATTCCCAAATGTCATGTGAGCAATAGATTGAACAGTAGCCCTTAATACCACATTATTCAGTGATGGGTGGCTGCTCAAAAATTTTGTAAAACTAAGTGTAAGCTAACAAGACAAATAGTCCATAGCCATGCTAGCTGGCTGTACTAATGCCCTGGTCATTTTGGGTGGATGGAAGTGATGGGAAAGATTCCCATATTAATGACTTGACTGAGCGTTCCCATCGTTAAGATGAGAGTCAATGGTTTGGTTAAAATACTGTGCACTGACAGCCCTGTACCACTTAGATTAGGGTTGAATTGTGTTGAACAACGGCTTGGGCTGGTGTGAGGCGTCCATATTTGTTGTGATTTTGGGGGGTATTTAAGCATCAGTAAGGTTCAGGTTGGATACAGCAAATCTTTCAGAAAAATGCTAATTTCCCAGTCGTAATTATGACTAGATGTGATATACTAGTCCATTCAACAGTAAAAAAAACTTGTAATTAATTTTTCAGTGAAAACTTATTGTAAAGATCATGGTGACCAACCGCTAATGTTAATTCATTTTATTTTTTTTCTACTTTACTCCCTTTATACTTTCCCCATCTGCTTCCTGGCTGGCTACCTGAGGCTGGTGCTGTGGCACGTTAAAATAATGACCGGAAAAAGAGAGTCACTTTCTCCCAATGAAAAATGAAGGCGCACGGGGAAAACACCTGTGGTTCAGGCCACCCTCATCAAGCGGCAAATTTAGTGGCAATCCATCCAATAATAATTGATATTTCAGTCTGGAACAAGGTGGTGGACTAACTAACTGACCACCCCTAAACACAAAACACTACAATGGCTTAAAACACACAAATGTACACACAGATGCACATAAACACTCCAATGTACTTTTTAAAATCTTCCACAAACATTTGTAAAACTTGTTTCTTGGTGCAATGCCAAAACTGAAATAGCATTAAAGTTCTGGATTGCAAACGGCACTCCTGATTTGCATATGTCTAAGTAAATACAGACATAAGTGTTTGTGCCTGTCCCTCAGCTGATGTGACTGAATGCTATATTGCTCTTTTAACACACCAGTTTCTGTCTTATTGGCCCAGAAAGTGTAGAGGCTTCACAGGCTCATCAGAAAACCTCTTCACGCTTTAGCTATGACTTTTACTAAAGGCCACTTTCAATAAATGTCAGCCTGCAAACATTGGTAAACAGTTTTAGCTCTGATCAAATTCCAGAGGGGCGGTATACATGGTGAGGTTGCCATGCCTGTATGATTACAAGGGTTCCACTTCGGAAATGGCACATTAAACAAATGGAGCATTTCCCACTGGTGACGACAGTATTTATTCCCAACACTGAGGAGGCCTGCCCTTTCACTTCACGTCCCACTCGTCCAAACCTTGAACCCCTCCCCTCCTCATCCCATCCCATCTTTGCTGACGACCTGTTTCACTCCAGTTACAAAGTGCAGCTTTATTAGAGAGTAGACGGTTGACAGGAAGTGAGATGGAAGATGACATACAATAAATGTCCCCCAGGCTGAAACTAGCTTTTTTACGACTACATAGCCAATGTCCTAAACCCTTGGAACCAGTTTTTGTGTGTAAGAGTCATAAATGGTTAAGTAATGTCAGTCTCCAGTTCTTGAAAGTGCTTGATTTATGGCTAATAAGAAGGTGGTTATCATTCTCCCGATCCACATCTCCAATATTTGGATTGTCCATTGTCCTTGTCGGTCATCTTCATCCGCGTATTGTAGGTGAATGTCGGCTGAGAGGAGATTATTGATGTCACTGTCACCAGGCGGTCACCTCCGAGTGCTCGGAGCGATGAGTGCTCTCCGCTGAACAGGTTTTTAATCAAAATAATGTGTGTCAAACACCATCGAAACCTGTTTGCTGGAGAGAGCTTGAGTGCGTGTGAATAACTGGAGTAAACAAACAAAGGCAATTATGCTTCCCCAAGCATTCAAAAAAATGAATGGCATGAAAACACTGTTTGTCAGAATCCCCAAAGAAAGCATGAGAGAAGTAGAGGAATTTAAACAATGGCGAGACCACCGGATGTGATTATTTCATTGTTTTATCTTTTTTTCCTCATGAATAACCTTTTGTCTATGGTGTTTGTTTTCTTTCAAGACAAATATTTTTTTAAGAGACATAAACACAGGGACACATATGTTTTTTATATTTCATTTATCAGAGCTGGTTACCAGCCAGGATATCTGTTGCCTGTGCTCATTAAAGCATGCATATACATTGTCATAGAGAAAACGCTGCTACACAATGTGGTCTGATTGACATTATTGGCACAATGGGACACATAGGGTGCGTATAATAATGGGAATTGATGAATACATGAATAGTTAAAAGAGTTGCTTTCTACATCTTAACAAGGAGAAGAATCTACAGCCATGCTAGCAGCTCTGTGAATGCTGCACTAATGCACAGTGGTGCTTTAACCTCAATACTAATGTTGGCATGCTAACATGCGCACAGTGGCACTGCTATTGCCATCAGATATTCAATTTGACTTGTGTTTTTTTTGTTGAAATAGGGGACAACCTTTTTTTTAAGTTAGAAATTGAGCCCCATTCTTTAAGCTTATATATGTTGACAATTTGGCAAATTGGCACCATTAAAAGTCATGCAGAAATAGCTATTTACACTTCTCATTTGCAATGTACCCGTGCATGTTCAGACATCTATCACAGGGTTGCTTTGATACTGAAGAGCACTTAAGAACCTGTTGATTCTCAGGCAAGGTCTTGAGTATTAAGAAGCATTTTTATTATGATTTCTATGTGGATTTACGTTAATTCGCAATGGACTAAGAGTCTACGGCGATCAACATTTTCCTGACGATTCATCCGATGCTTGTTGATATTTCGGAGTGTGTGACAGACAGATCTACGATTATCTGCCTAAGTGCTGGCCTGAAATCCCTTCCCAGGCGGTTGCACACCACTTCACAGTTTAATAAAATTGACTTTGACGACTCATGAGTGCTGTTTGAGCTCGAACCACCTGGACGCGGTTTAAATGAGCAAATCCAGTTACCTTTCACATAAAGACACATAGATATCCCAAAAAATACCTAACCAGGCTTTTATAACTGCTTTTGTTTTAATGTCATTTTTTAAGACAAACAGTAGAGTGGAAATCACTACATGGTACAGTGGAAATACCCTCCTTATTTTGGCCAGTTTTGAGGCGTTTTAACAAACTGCCAGGGCCTTTTTTAACACGACAGCCAATGGTAAGTGGCTGCAAGACAAATGGAAAGCAGCCACTTTGGAAAGGCCTGTCATTTCTGTTGGCAGAGTGGAGCTCTTTCTAAAGTTGTACAACATATTAACTTTATAGAGGTGACCACACAGAGTGGACTGCTGTTTTTGTGAGCATTTTTGAAGTTCACCTTACACAGCTGACACAATATGATAACAATATAATGATAGAGTGGATTGTAGTTGTTTTGAAGTCCTTGTGGAGCTTTGTTGATTCTTTGTCGGCCGAACGTCATCTGAACAATAGAAAATGTTTTCTCTAGAGAGCCAGAAGAAAATAAGGATAACCTTACCTTGTCACATTTCCAATTTTGAAAGTCTAGTACTCAAACTAAACTCAAAACAAAATCATGAAAACAAAATGACCATGAGTCTCAATCATACCAGCATATTCATCGCCCTTCAGCAACAATGTTCATATTTAGTGTCCACCAGGTCATTCACGTTTATTGTCTAGATCCAAAGATTTCTTTTTTAAGACTTGAGATTAGATTAGATTTCCTTCGCAGACGTTAACATGCATTGTTGTTCATGTCATGCTCGGTCTTTTGTTTGGAGGCTACAGTGCAGCACTATATTTGCTCAGGCTAAAACAAAGCAATGTGCCGCTAACGGCTCCGTAGCCGCTAGGTTACAGATCAAAACAACCTTAATAACGTTGTAGACTGTTTATAGGCATGCAGGAGCAAACAGAGACGCAATGCATTAACTGTAACTTGTGCATGTACACATTTATGGTTTGTCTTAGCATTTTTGTAACATCTCTCAATATGATTAAGTGTTATTTTATGAGAAAAACAACTTCTGTATGAACACGAATATATATATATAACATTTTTATATCCTCCATATAATGGAAATTGTGAACATACCATTCAGATTGTCATCTACATTTAACAGTAAAATATTAAAGTTTATTTCCTCCTCCATTTCTTATTAACCATTTTAACATTCAAAATTAGAAGTACTTTTAATGTATATAGAAATGTAATTGTACTGTACCAATATACATTTTATTACACACTTAACTACAGTATACACTTTCAATACTTTATACTCTTCAGTATATTTCTTTATCCTTTGTACTTCTATATCTATTTGTTTTATTCTAATTTAATTATTAATCTTTATCGCACACATGCCTTTTTAAACGCAGCCACCCCACATTTCTCATAACCATGTCACAAATAAATAATTTGAATTGAATAGAATGGCTGAACCCTGGTCCAATTTTGCCTTTGATAGCTTTATTTCACATTAAATTCAAATTCTATTAAAATACAATTCAAATATATTATCCGAGCACATTTAAAAGCAGATAAGTTTATGAGTTTATGAAAGTGCTGTGTGGATGTCATTGATTTGTACATTTCAGTATGAAGTTCTAAAGTTGATATAGTATGTGTCAAATGGTGATAAATGAATAAAAACATCCATAATCCATGACCTAGGGGTTTAGTCAGTGGGGATTTTGTAGAAGCGCATTGTTTCAGTGGATTCAGGAGGTTGTAACACTGGGTGAGCCAGAGCTTGAGTGTGGGACCAGAGGTCCAGAACAGTAAGTCAAGTGATATTTATAGCCCACCGTGGCCTCTTATACAGTACTGTATGTCCTGTACTCATCCCTAGCAGCTCTTTTGGTCACTTATGCATGTAGTTTTGCAATTGTGTCATTTATAAGCCCGTGGCAATGTCACCCAAACAAACTTCTACTGTTTTAATGCAGCACACTTTGCAAACGTAGATATTAAAACTCTCAGATTGAGTTCTCCATTCTCAGTCCGTGCAGAACGCCGGAGTCCCGTCCACACAATTAATCTGATTGGTCAATCTCACTGCCAATCAACATATCAATAATCCTGGTCCTCATGAACTATGATGAGCTATCATGCTCGCTTGTAGCTTTAATCTGAGTGTTTTCATGGCAAAACAATCGACGTGTGCGTATCACAGTTTAGTTGTGTCCCATTCTAGTAAACCTTATCAAGTAAGTGAGTAAAAGTTCTGATAATAAATGATTTGTTTTCACCTCTATTACCTATTTAATTTTGACTATGGGGTTGTTGTGACCTCAAAGTTTTTGTCAATTACACCAAAATCCTCATAGATGTTTAGTTGTATAAAATTCTATTATGCATTTTGCAAAATTTTTTTTACCAAAACTGAGTTCTACATATCAAATTAGCCCTCATTTTCAAATAGTCGAGGTACTTCTGGTTAAGAAGATGTGCAATAAATCCATATTTGGAGCTAGTGAGAGGCTGATGGAGGTTGTGCTGAATGCAGTTTGCTTTTCAGCATCTTGTAGTGGATGCTTCATTTACATCGATATAAACTTCCACCTTATGTTCAGTAATTAAGTTAACAAGTCAGTAAACAAGTTAACTGCTTGTTTGTCAGGTTTTGTTATGTTTCTACATTTCAGCCAGCAGACAAGAGAAACAGCAACTATTGTGACTCCAGCATGCAAAGATGATTTCTCGTATTGACGCCACCCGGTATGAAAATATGTTTTCCTCCTTACCGTTCACATTTTGGTTGTGATTCATCCTTCAATAGACTGTCAGCTGTAGCCTGTACTCACTTGCACATGAAAAAAAAACCAGTCGTCACACCGATAGCATCTAAGGAGCCCTTTTTGTGACAAAAGAGCTTTGATTCCCTCACCCGTGATACTTTCAAAGGAGAAAAAAAAAATACTTTGAAAGGGATGCCTATTCCTGTCTTCCATTAATGTGCATCTCTGTGATGAGGGCAGCTGAATGCTACGTACACACAGACAGACAGAAAATAAAAAATAAGTGAAAGCTTGCCCTGATTGCTAGCTTGATTACTTTCATTGATGTGGATGACAAATCTGCATGGCGGCAAGGCTGGCACGCCACAAAAGGCACCGGGGCACCACATTGAGAGACCTGGGAAGCTCTCCAGCATGTCTTTAATTAACATGTGTGTGTCAAGGGCTACTCCGAGCACTGCCGTGTTGTGCAAAAGTAAATCAAAGTAGATTTTTTGTCACATTTGAAAATTATTTAAGAGCTCATGTAAGGCAGTAGATAAGCAGCTTTAATGTGATAGATGCTGCATGTCTTGCTGTTAAACCAGGTTTCTGCCTCTATATGCAGCATGAAAAAAATGTAAATTCAGAATGTATACTAATTAAATAACCTATTCTTTGAGACAAAGTTAGCAAACTTAAACACATCAAAATGAATTCATTAACTCAGTGTTTTGTCAAGCCATTTCATGGAGCATTAACTCTCTTAAATCATTATAATATGTACAAAAGAAGATGGGACTCACTTTCCACTTCACCTAAATCACATAGCTCACAGAAGTTCAGAGATACTTCACTATTTGTAGTATTCATAAAGGCACTGATGCATCTTCTGATTAGTTCTGCACATCAGAAATTTAATTGGTCCGTTTCTGACTGATACTTTTAACGCCTGTAGCCTATCTGCATCCTCTCACTATAAGTTTAAACCTTCACTTGACCACAACTAAGTACATATCGACATCTACATATACATTTTGAAAAGTCACCTACAATTACCATTTTTCAGATTTATAATTTAAGATATCTGCAATTGCTTGCTGACTGGGTAGAACAGCAGCTCTAGATGTCTTCTGATAGATTTCAACTGGTCAGAAATCTTTTTAAGATATCTATAATGACTTCACAGAGAGCATCGCACTCTTTTATAATTTATTATTTATTACACTGATGGGATTCACATTTCAGATATCCACAGTGCCCTGTGGTCAGATAACACTAATTAGATTTGAGATCTTTTTAATTACATCTTGACTCGTAAGAATTAAGCATCGAGTTTCACGGAGAATCTCATGAGAGATGAGAGATGTGTGAGAGAATCTTTAGTGAAATTATGACTAGTCAAAACTAGATATCATATCTATTTTATTCTCCAAACACCTCAAGGATTAATTATACTATTTACAATCTTGATTTAACGTTATGACTTGATTTTTTAAAGTTTCTAAATTTTAAAAAGAGCTGTGCCATAGTAGATTATTGATCAATGCACTGTTAGTTATTTCTTCTAAGCCTATTTCTTTATTTTTGGCCCTGTAACTTTCACCAACACAACACAACACACGGGCTGCTCCATTGTTTCCTGTCAAATCTGATTGTTTCAGTTTGTCAAAGCAGAGCCTCTTGAGTGCATCACGGGCTATGAGTACATTATGTTCCAGGGTTGTATAAAGTGCAATGCATCGTATAAAAACATGTAACTGACATCCACGTTCATGTCGATAAATAAATAAATACTCAGAGAAGAAAGAAAACGTGTTCATACTATTGTTTTGCCTTTGAGATCTTGACTTAAATTGTTCAAGCCCATCACTTTGAAAACCCGAATTAATTCTCTCCACATGGAAACAGATCCATTATCTCTTCGGTGTTATGACTCAACCAGCAGGTGCAGATATGAGCCGCGGCTGTGGAATGGAGACAAAGTGTATAAATGGCAGTCACAATTCAGAAAATCATTTCTGACTTTGATTGAAAGCCGATGCTCGTATGTGAACAGTCGCCACGTCGGAGAGAGAGAGGAAGCCGTGAACCCATGTCCTTTATTCCTGCTCAAAACTGACTCTGCATTTTCATATTTATTCTCTAAAAAACAAGCTATCTGCGCTTTCTTTGTACCTGCTGTCAAACCATCACACACATGTGTTTGTGTAGATCTAACAGTCTATTAAACTTCCTTTTTTCACTCATTTAGAAGTGGCTTATTTAGGACAGGAAATAAAATATCTCCTTTTTATATTTTGTTCAACAAATTACGAAAAACAGTATTTCTCTTGATGAACATTCAACATAGTTTTACTCCTTCAAGTGACACTTCAACTACTTCTGTTCAATAGTGTCACTGCGATGCACACACTTTACCTATTTCTAGTGCTTTATCTTCAACTGCTCCAACTGGTTTGAACTTAAAACTTAAGATTCTCTCAGTGATTAAACCGACTGCTTTTATCTCTAACAGTTCAACTGACACCTCAACTCCACTTGAACAACAGCTGACATTTCAAATGCCTTAAGTGTTTTAAGTTCGACCAAAACCTAAAATCCTTTGAGGTCTTCTACCTAAACTGCAAGGGCCGTAGAATATTTCACAGGTAAAGAATTCAGGTTTTAAGAAATTTGAAGTTGTTTACAGTGTTAACACATTAGTGAAAACAAGAAAGCATTTTTATATTTTTGAATTGTTGAATAAAATGCTACTCAGGGACATACTGGAGGATCAAAATGGATGCAGATCAATTTATTACCTACGTTTAACTATCCATTGCTGTTAATTTAGTGAAATATTCCAACAACACATGGAGGTTAGCAAAATATTTAGCATAACGGACAGCCATGCTTTTCTCTAGTTAGGACTGGAGCCTCCAAAATTTGTTTGAAATGACTTGGGTCCTTGTTGGATTAAAGCTTATAAAGGTCAATATACCCTCATTCCCTTTTTATTTATCTTATTTGGGACAGCAAATAGAATTCCATCTTATAAAAAATTTGCATTAAATTAAAAAAGTGTGCTCCTCTATTGATAAGGCTTGAACTAGTCTGTACTCCGACACATTAACTACTTTAACTTATGTTTAAACTGCTGCTACTATACTTTGTGTAAATTGAATTCACATTTTAATTTCTCCAGACAGGAACTTCTAACTGCAGAAATAACCGTCAGTTGTTGTAAAATATCTGCTAATTTTCTCTTTAGGTAAGCGTAATTCTTAGCATAGCAGACTGCCTCACTTCAAATGACATATATATATACCTCAGCTACTTAAGGGAGTTTAGCTAAAAAAGAAAACATACCCTCCACCAGCATCCAGTATCTTTGTGCTTGAGAAGGTTTTCATCTGGCAGAGTAAATAACTTACAGTTATTCTGGGAAAACAGACTGATTAACTGCAAATGAGTCCAGAAACAATACTGCTGTTGAGAAAAAAACATGAAGCTTCATTGGAGAGAATTCTGTGCGTCAGTAAATCTCTTAAATTGCTCCACAAATGTTTATGCGTTTATGCTTTTTATAAACTGTATATCTTTGTGCTGGAGTTTACCTCCTCTCAATGACTCCATTTCATATAGCACTAATCCAAGTACACGCAATGATGGTATTTTTTAGTGTTTAGGGCATTGAATATGACAATAATGCAAATTTGCCAAAACAAAGTCTCTAAGTGCTTTGATGCTCAATAAAATCAGACAACCAACACACAAACACACACACACTGTCAAAAGCATTAAGATTTACAGTAAACACTGAAAAAAGAATAACAAATTAAATAATTCTTTATATATGCACTTTAAGAAAACTGTGATACAAAGTGCTGTACATATGTATAACAGAGCAAAGCAATAAAATGCATCGGGGTGAGAGACAAAGTATCATGCAGCAAAGCAAGGAGTACATGGGAAATTACAAATGTTCATGTAAAAACTGTAAAAGATGAAAATAAACAAATGTAAAAGCATCAACCAAAAGCAGTTTTATACAAGTGTGTTATAATATAGAACACGTAGAACATAAAAGATAATGGAGAGGGGACCTATAAGTGAAACATAAAGACATCATTCATTATATTTAAGCAGACTGAGCACAAGCCCATGTGTACGGATCCCATGCATCTGCACACCACACTGTGTGATAGCTAACAGCTTCTCCATGGTGATCGCTAATTTCCCAGCTCCCAACTTGAAATGAAAGAGTGTGGGGGGGGGAGGCAGGCTGAGCGGCTGAGCCTCTCTCAGAGCACAGCACCATGGCTACTCACCAGAACACGGCCGAGTGAATAGATGAAAAGCCAAGCAATGTCAGTGACAGCTGCACCGAAAGCCCCCGTCTACACCCTCAGCTCCTTTATGTAGCAGAATGACCCTTCTTACCCCAGTCTCCCGCCGTCTTTATGTGCGCTTCACGTATGTTTTACTGTGTCAGTCCTGTAATAACGTTTATTCGCTGGCAGATTTATGATTTCTGTATGATAAAATAACATTTTACAGTGAATAATATACACTGAGGGAAGGCTTATTGTGTGCAGGTTTATTGTGCAACGTCAGGAAACAATGTCAGAGTGCAGTAGCCAATGCTTCACATTTTATATTTAGGTTGTTTGTGAAACGTACCTTGCTCGTAGACCCCGTTAAGCCCCGCCGTTGAGCCGCTCTGTGAAACATCTTGAGGGCGATTGTTGATTAAGGGCTCTTGAGCGGCGGCAGGGGCTGTTTTGGTGTACCGGATCCAGTGTTGCTCACAGGTCGCCTGTAGGTATGGACTTTTGTATCCATTTTGGATTGTGCACAGTCCATTGAATAAGGGAATTTGTTCCCTCCTCAAGGGAGCTGCAAATACAAAGCTCGAAACATACATATTCGGGTTTGAGCATTTTCTATTTTTCATGTTTATTTATACTTTGCTGCTTGTTGTGCTGCACAGAGCAAAGCCAAATGGGCGTAAAGAGGAACTAAATAGAATTACACCCTTTCCAACATGATTTTTCATGTAGCGTAGAATTGCAAAAAAACGAAAATCTCAATACACGAACAATTTGAGCACATTGTGCAGCAGTGCCAGTCATAGGACAAGCATGTTTCTGTGAGTTGTTATGGGTTCTTTTTACGCTTTTTACCCCTCTCCCTCGCTACAAGGTAAACAAGCAAACACAAAGCTAACAGGCTGGTCCCTGGAGAACCGCCTGCATACAAAGTGATGGTAAGTGTCAGCGCTGATTTCAGAAGGGTTTCGTGTTCAGATCCCACCCCTCCCTCGCAATCCCTTGGAGTGCCTTTGAGCTACACCGCCGCGCTGCATGCTGTGTTACACTCACCTCAAGGGAAGCAGAGAAAAGAATTACAGAGGAGTCTTTACATTTTTTTTGCAAGTGAAGCAACTTTGGAGCTGAGTGAAAGTAATAGGAGTTGAAACTTCAAATACCCACTTGAAAATGAGCAGTGACGGTTTTAAAATGGGTTAGATTAATCAGAGAGAGAAGTATTTGACCAGGGTATACTTTTAATAAGCCCTGTCACGCTATACATATTTCATGCAGCCCTAAGTGTTGATGAGATTTAGAGATTGGAATATGTGGCGACAGTTGCTGCAATGGAAAATCGAGTAAACGGTTCACTGAAAAGACCACACAGTGTTCTTGACCTTTGACCCGGCTTACTTGCTTTGTGACCCGTCAGCTTTGTCCTCCTTGTCCATGGCATTTGCCGGAAATCAACGGCCACGGTTGGCTTCCTCAAGATTAAATGTTGACTCTCTCTCCAGCGACTGACAGTTTACCTCGAGTTTGCTCTTGACGGCAGGAGACAGCGAACAAACACGGCGGCGCTCCATAAGAGGGGCGATGTATGCACGCCGAGGCTTGAGGACACAACCAATGCAATCACCACGGCCCTAACGCAGCATCCATCAGCCGGCTGATGGATTCCATTAATAAAAGACCTTTGGTGTTGTATCCACTGTTCAGCATGTACTCCTTCAGTGCCACCAATATAATATTGACCTAATCATTCCCCTCCCCTGCAGCGCGGGCTCCGAAACCTGAAATACCAATGTTATTTATCCGATAATGAGATGTTGACATTTACAGACAAATTGAAGAAAGAGTTTCAACAATATTGCTGTGGGAGTGCATTGTTATATAAAAAGAAATATCATAAGTGGCTTTTTTCATTGCGCTACACAATTAACTACAAGGCCAACTACTTCACTGTAAACAACGCGCACATATTTTGTTCCATTTTGACAGTAAAATAAATATACATAATGATTAGAAATATTCAAATTTCTCTCTCTTCCAAATATTTCTTCGCAAAGTAAAAAAAAAACTTTTTGTGCTCTTGAGTACTGGGTCAAGGTGTGGTAAGGATATTAAAATCATGTGGCATCAAAAAGGTTTTGTAGACGTCAGGCTTCTGTAGACGTCAGGCCTTAACTCTGACGGTTTTTCATCAGCGATAGTTGGGTACAGGAGATCAAGCAGTGTTAGGAGTACACCTAAGATCTCCTGAACCCAATGATGACATGGCGACTGACTCGTTCTAAGCCTCACCTTCCTCCCTGCATGGCCTTTGTTATATTCAAGGACATAATCTTGAAGTAGAGCTAGGGACTAGTGTAGGATGTTCACTTTGATAACCTGAACTAGCTAGTTGATCTCAACTGTGACAGAAGTATTCTTTTCTGTTTTGTAGTGCAGCTTTGAGAATCAGAAGCCTGTCTGCAATAAGCCACAAAACCGTTGTTTGCATGTTTGTAAAGCTTTGCCCTAAAATTTAAAGATAAATGTTTCTTGAGTAATCATTTTTACATTTACATTTTTAGGGAAATAAATGCCATTTCGTGCTGTTAACATTGGCTGAGGTTGTTTTTTATGTGAGATGAGCTAATTATTACCAGATGTTGTGTTGGTAAATTGCGTGTTTGATCATTTCTAGCAAGTGACAGTGGCATTACAGTAAGTTGCACCATTTCATTTCCTTTCCTCATTTGGAGCAAAAGGAAAATCATGTTTGAATGTCCTGAAATATCCTGTCATGAACCAATGTGAGAGCTGTGTTTACAATTCTAGCAGAATATTTTTCAATCTTCAGTCATGCATAGTCACCAATCATGTCTGTTATATTGGATGGACAGAATATCAAGGAGCAGGCCTGGTTTATTTACTAAGGGGGCGGGTTATGCTTGTTCAGAACTAGTTTGTAAGACATGTTGTCTGATCACGTTCAGAAATCAAAAGTGTTTATAGTTGTTCCAAACGGCCACACTCAAATGTCTAATTTTCAGTTTCAGAAAGCGACAGAAATGGTCCGTCACTTTCTAAGCCAAGCTTTACAAAATCTGAGGAAATGTCAGATGATGTCACAGTGGTGTCATTTGGATGATCTCAGTTTGGGCTTAAGACTTGAAACTTCTGCAATACAAGTTGGAGGTTTGGGGTATAATGAGAGGTACTATTGGTTTGCTTCATTGGAAATGTATTTGCACATGTTTTTGTAGTCAAGATATTGCAGCATCAATGTTGATAGTTCTTTATATGTGTTTCTTGTGTGTCCTTCAACTTAATTGAAGAGCAATACTAAAGCACTGACAAACCTTTTTACACTGAGGACTTTGTTGGAGTACTTGATACTTCTCAGAAAAGGTGTGGCTTGTAAGTAAGTAGGGAGAGCGATTATCTGAAAAGAGCCATTTTAACAAACAGACAGATTGATCACAGCGGTCCTACCAGATTTTATAGGTTTGAAAGAAGTCAGATGCAAAAGACTTGCCAAAAACACTGCTGAGGTTTAGAAATTACAGGTTGAACCGAAGCTTTTTTCTATCTGCTAATTTTTCACACCAAATATTGAGAATTAGAGAGAGGAAAAAAAATATTAGCTGAAAAAAACCCCACTGAAAGCTTGCTCTGCATGCTGTTAATTGAGGTGTTTTGTCATGTTGGAGGTGATGAAGTAAAGACATAAATACGCACTCTGCTAAACCCTGACAGTTGAAAATGATCCATCTGTCCATCTTTAAACACCAACAATGGCCTCCCTCTAAGATATGTACGGCAGCTTCTGTGATCGCTTTGATGTTGAGACAATGAAGGGGTCGGTGGCCATCACACAGCTCTGACTTCAAACAGGATTTTACAGGGTTGGTTACTTGTCATGGTAATTTTAATACTCCAAAAGCTCAAAGTGTTCTTTCTTTGGAGTTGCTCAAGGATTTTTTTTTTTTTGTCGGAGTCGTACTTTGAGGAGGGGTCTTAAAGTCATCTGGAAACTCATGACTTGTTCTTCTGAGATTAAAACGCCATAAGAAGACGGTTGATGTAGTCAGTGCACAGGTTCAATGATAAAAATGTAGCTTGTCTGACTTCTTTGTAGACCTGTATGTCTGTTTGTCAAACATTAAAACAAATCCTATTAATACCAGCTACTTCATTTCACAGTGGTAGCCAACATGATTTCAGCTAAAAAGATTTGATTTGAAGATATGAATTTGACTAGTAAATTGGCCTCAGCTCTTGCTACTGAATCTCACGGGGCAAAAACCTGTAGAATCCTTTTAGCTATCAATAGGCTGCACTTTTAAATTTAATTTTCAATTTTTCAGCTTTAATAATCAGATGACATGTCATAGAGTAATTTTTTCAAAGGGCAGAAAATGAATGGAAAGAAGCACAACATGGAACATTTGAATCCAGCTCTGACTCAACAGAGACTTCATTCACTGCTATTTAGACTTTTCTTTGATTTATTGGTAGTATTGACACCTGTCATCAGTGTAATTTAAGTGAAGATGCCAAAGACAAGGTGAATATAGGGTCTCCCCTCAGGCAGAAGTATTTTTACATGAAATGTTTCCAAGTGCACCTCTATAAAAGCTTTGCATTAAATCTTTGGCAAAATGTATTTGACATATATTTCCTGAGAAAACATTTTATCTAGATGTTCCAAATAACAGGTTTCCAGATATTTTTGAGAAAGATCCATTTGGTGTATTGTCATTTGTTTTTCTGGAAGATTTAATGGAAAATTGCTAGTTTGATCATCTGCGATGACTATTACATTAGTAAGCAAGTCACAATGGCATTGCAGTAAGTGGCACCATTTCATTATTATGTAGCAAAATGCCTAAATGCGGCATGTTTTGATCTGATTCAGATGTTTGTCCAATTAACATGATGTGTGTGTGTGTGTGTGTGTGTGTGTGTGTGTGTGTGTGTGTGTGTGTGTGTGTGTGTGTGTGTGTGTGTGTGTGTGTGTGTGTGTGTGTGTGTGTGTGTGCTGTTCATATCAGCAGTGAAATTAAAATGGTGAAGATGAATATTTTAAACAAGATTAAAATATTTTAGTAATATTTAATATGAGGTATTTATACATTGCATTAAATAAATAAGTGAAATTACATTACATTACATTACATTACAGTCATTTAGCAGACGCTTTTATCCAAAGCGACTTACAGGAAGTGTATTCAACATAGGTATTCAAGAGAACTACTAGTCACCAGAAGTCATAAGTGCATCTCCTTTCTTAAACAAGCATCTCAAAGCATAAACCAGAGCAAAAGTATAGTGCAGAAGCAAATTACTACGAATACAATAATTGCAACAAACTAATACGAATACAATAAGTGCAACGAACTGATACGAATGCAATAAGTGCTATGAGGAAGGCTCAGGGTAGTACTTCTTGAAGAGGTGAGTTTTCAGCCTGCGCCTAAAGATGGGCAGCGACTCTGCTGTCCTGACGTCAGTGGGGAGTTCATTCCACCACTGAGGGGCCAGGACAGAAAATAGCTGAAATAAAATGTTCCAAAATACATTCAAGTTAAAATTCCAGTTTCATCAATATAGCTTGTTATCTCTGAATTGATAATGTCACATATCCGTTCTAAGTAATCATCAACCCTTCAATCTTTCCTCATTAATCGAGAATCACCACCTAAAATATTGAAATAATTTTTTCACCAGTAGATTCTTTATATGGTCGTCTTAATCTGTTTGTTTGTTTTTTTTACCTTCAGCTACACTCAGATGTGGACAAAGGGGACGGCAAGGTGAAGTATGTGTTAACTGGCGAGGGCGCCACCTCCATCTTCACCATTGATGAGAACACAGGGGACATCCACGCCACTAAGCGCCTCGATCGGGAGGCACAGGCCTACTACACCCTCCAAGCTCAAGCTGTGGACCGAGTCACCAATCTACCCGTGGAGCCCAGGTCTGAATTTGTGGTCAAGGTCCAGGACATCAATGATAATGAGCCAAAGTTTCTAGACGGACCGTACTTGGCTGGAGTCCCAGAGATGTCACCCTTAGGTAAGCCTCCCCATTAGCCTTAGATATAATCCCATATAGTTCCCTCTTGTATTTCTTCCCCTTTTCCATTCATTTACTTTATCCCTCTTTTTTTTTTTACGCCATCTCATGCTCTCACTTTCTCTTTGACTTGCCCTCGCTCCGACATCTGCATTTGATAATTTTCCACCTCACTGAATTTGTCTTCATCTCTCTTAGTCTTTAGGTCATGGGAGGATTCGGGAAGTTTGCAATATTAATTTGAATTCAGCGTGTTCGCTTTGTAATACTCAATATGCACCAATCACATAGGGCCAAATTTAAACTGCATGAGCATGTTCTTGTCCGTGAATTGAGTTCCACATCAATGAAGGTTGAGGTTTAACTACTTGGATTTTGCCATCCTTTAGCCAGAGAATGCAGGTTTATTGTGTTCTATGTTCTTTTCACTAATACTGTACGCTGATGAATAAGCACTTAGTAGGTATTTTCACCTCTTGAGGTCTTTGAGCTTTTAAAAACCTTTTGTTAAGTTTTTGAAAGTGCGATGGTGTACAAAGACTGTACTGTTTGTAAGTTTCCCTTAGAACTTTTGACAAGGCAATTCATTCATGTAGCACATTTAGGAATTCAATGAGCTTCACAAAATATATTGGGATTAAAATAACAGAAGGGGAAAAAAAATCAGTAGTTTAGTGATAAAAAGAAACGTTTTTTTAGAGTACAGTGGCTGAAAGCAGCTTAATGTTTTAGGTATATAGAACAAGAAGCAGACAAGTGACATGTGACCAGAGGGGTCTTTCATTTCAGTTTGTCGGCTAATATTAAAACAGTATTATTAATCAGTTCCATTGGAGTTATTGAGTTGATATAGACATCATTTTGTTTAAGCAACACTTGGAATTACTTACATTTAGCAATCAGACCTTTCTTATCTACCTTCTATTCAGTGTCGTTACCAATTCACCCTCCGCTTAGCCCCGCCCCCAAGTGCAGTGCTTTGAACTCAATGCTGACGCCATGCAAACATATAATGATTGCCATATTCCCTATCTTATTTTAGCTTACATTTTGTAATAGTAAACACAAACTACAAGTGAGGCTGGTTTGTGAGGCAATTTCATTAGATTTGTATTTCGTCACAAAGTAAAGTATCAGACAAATAAAAACATTTGATCCGATGATGGTGCTAGATGAAGTCAGATGATCATTAAAGTCATAACAAATGAACCTCAAATATCAAGCTAAAGCATTTATAATGTATCCTCTTGCTTGCAGCTGTCGTAAGGACTGAGCAGCTCATATTCTGTTCATCACATTAGCATTTATCACTGCAGATATTTTATCAGTCTGTTTTAAATGCAGTCCTGGAGGAAGCCATCATATCAGACCCTGTCTTTAACATGCTGCTTCCTGCTGCATGGTCAAGATTTCCTCCAAGGTTTAGTACGGGTCACGCTCGAGCTCAAAATGCTGGTAAATGCAAATGAGCCACAACAACATCCTGAGGCTTTTCATCTTAGCAGGTGTGTGAGAAACAGAGAGCGGGACCTCCATATTGATACACCATGGTGTGTGTGCTCTTTATATTGAACTTAACATTTCACCTAAAATAACAGTTTAACAAAGCTTGTTTTGGTTATTTTTAAAGGTTTGTTTTTTCTTTCTTAGTATGAATTTTCCAGGTTATAAATACTTGCTAATTAAACTACATTTTGATCAAGAATAAATGGGTGATGCTGAGCATAAAATGTTGCCAAAATGCTATTTGGTGGTTTCTTTAAGTAGGCCTGATGTACCTTCATTTGCATATTTATTGCCTCACATATGCCAGCAAAGACCTCTAGGTTTGGAAATGTTGATGAGTGACGCATGTTTAAAAAACTGACTTGAGCAAACTTAAGGTCTGAGTCAGACTCGAAGGCCATGGGCATGTTTCCACAAATTGGGCTCAGAGTTCATACTGCCCGCTACTCACAGGTACCGCTCGGCTGAAAAATGTCTCTGAAAATTGTCTGATCCAGACAAATACATTTCTATCCATCCATTAGACACAGCTGCACAGGCATCCTTAACTTCCTCCAGCTCCTCCCAAGGGTTCTCAAGGCGCTCCCAGGCATGCTGGGAGCTGTGGTCTAATCACAAGTGAGCTATGAGTGATGGGATGGAGGCAGCGATTAACTTGGGAGTCAATTGCCAGAAAAAGGGTGATATTTGTTATGCTGCAATTCATTTGATTTGTAAAAATACAAACACAATTTTGAACTTGTAGAAGAATAAAACATTAACTTTATTTTCTTTTGACGCGTTTCTGTTGATTATTAATTGTCGAAATGTATTAAATACAATCATTTGCAATGAAACAATATATTCCCTGAGAGGAAAACAAATAATTCTAGATATCTGATACCTGTACATAAACAGAAAAAAAATATTTCTGGTACCAGTCTGTTTTGAACTGAATGGCAGTTATTTTTGAAATTGAGAAATTCTGCACTCAAGCCAGAAATCTGTCATGTCACAGTCTAAAGATGTAACTACATAAGTAGCTCTCGCTGTTTTTCAAAAGAGAGGAAGAAAAGTGTGTTTGTGGGCCTGTGGTAACTGGGGGAACATGGGGAGTGATGTCATGCAGTTGAATGCATTTCTTTGAATATATAAAGAGCACTTGTCTGAGCTAAAGTTGGTGTTAAATTGCTTTTTAAGCTAAATGTTTTTTGGCCCGCTTGGTGCAACACTTACAAGCTATGAAAACAACACTGACACACCTTTTTAGTTGATGGCAAACAAGTTAGCAAGTACATGCAAACACGTAGCAACATTAGCTTTTGCTGTGAGTTGTATTTCTGTACACCTGACGAATGTTTCTCCAATATACACTCTTTTACTGTAGCTCTGTTTTTGGTCTCCACCAACCGCTAAAGGAAATATCTGTCTTTTAAGCTGCGAAAGGCTCTACTAAAGTTCCCCAGCTACTTGCTTTTTGCTGCTGAGAAGGTAGTAAACAGTAGGCTTTTAGATGTTATTTTTTGTTGAAAAGAGCAGCTGGGAGCAACCCTTTAAGATCAGTGAGAGTGAAGCAGAACAGTAAAGTTGCCGACCAGAAAACCAAAACAATGAGAGATGCCATAAAGCTCTGTAACACTGAGGGGAAACTGCACAGGATCATTTCCTGCAGGTTAATCATTCAGCACGACGCCTTTTCACATGCATGTCAATATAAAATTATTCATTATAGCCACTTTAAATTTCATGGTTTTACCAGCATGGTAAATTAAAGCACACCGCACCTCTGAACACCAATAAACACAAAGAACTAAAAAGGTCATTGTGCATATCGGCACTGCCTCAAAACCTCAAACATGCCTGGCACCATACAGATGGAAATTAGTGGAAACAAAGGTGTTATGGCTTTCTTGCAACCTTCAAAGTGAAAATGGAAAATTTCAGCGGGCACACAGTGGCAGTGGGAGTCGTTCCAAGGGAAACGGCGCTTTGCTTACTACACAGGCAGGGAGATCTCTGAAGGATTACACAGCCGACTGTCAACGGGGGGGTACAGAGCTCAGGCTTAAGGAACCAGAGGATTAGAGTACAAGGGCTTGGAGTCTCGTGTCCAACCCGAGATAAGACAGCAACTCGGTACATCAACCACAGAGGAGGAATACGTTCACACCACGGGCAACAAGGCGCAGGGTCACCCTCGCCACTTTATTTACTCTGCCGCTTCCTGTGAAGGTCTTCATCGCCGGTTGATGGAACAAAGAACCTCCTCCCTTTGTAAATATCTGCTCAAAGCAATCATCGATGCAGTAAAGAGCAGGCACCTCCTGTCCTCAATAATTCCTTTATAGATGTCTTTAAATCATTAATGGTCACAGCCCTGCACCGCTGATGAATGAGTTCAATTTAGAGGAAATCATGAATTTAATTAATTAAAGTAATTAGAGGCAGTGCTCGTCCATACACATGGGGACCTTTTTGGCCCGGGAGATCTCTGAAGGCTTTTTGTCTTAATCACGCCAGGGATGTCAAATAAAAGACAAGAGAGCTTGAGGACGGTTGGAGGTGTGACAGTCGCGAGGCTTGGCTCTCTCTCCCGCTGCACAGCGAAAGGGGCCATAGGAGCAGTCTGAGGGCTCATTACAAGGATAGAGAATGTAATGTCAACCCAAGGCCACAGATCTGGAATTTACTGCTCACCAGTCTCATATCCAGCTGTCAGAGTTCCTGTCGGATTCATGAGAGCGGAGATCAAAGATGGGACAGTTGTTTCATAATGGCAATATAAAAGGGTTCCAGTTTAGGGAAGGTTGTTATGTTGATGCCTTTTTGCATTTTGTGGTCCAAATATACACTCAGTGGTCACTTTATTAGGTACACATGCATCCATTACAATATATTTTTTAAAGTAGTTTCCTTGTCTAAGGTGTTGTTGTTACTAAGTTATTTACTATGCTTTACTAAAGAGGGTCTGGTCTAGTAATATACATGTTATGCTACTTTATACTTCTGCTCCACCACATCTCAGAGGTTAATATTGTACTTTTTTCTCCACTACATTTGTATGACAGCGTAAATTGCTTTATAGATTACAAATATTCATACCCTTCCTGTCCTTTGAAAACCATGTATCCGCAAATTGTCTGATGTTGAAATTGACTGTCTCTGATGAACTGAAAGATAACGTGTTCCTTTATATGTTGTGACTATCTTCCTACTTCTTAAGCTAAATGATGATTCAAAAAGTAGTTTTTCTGAGCTACAAACATGCATTGCTGTAGATTTAAACTACACACACCATATAAAGGAATTACAATGAGCACAACCTTGAACATCTACAGCCATATATCACAACATTCATATTAATGCTGCCAGGATTTATTTTTATTGCACATTAACTGCTTTTACTTTTCATATGTTAGGTATATTTTGCAGATAATACTTGCATGCTGTCGGTTAAGTAAGGTTTTGAATGCAGGACCTTTACTTGTAGTGGAGTACTGTTACCGAGCAGTATTGATATTTTTACTACTGTAAAGGATCTGAGTACTTCTTCCACCTCAGGGTGTACACGGCCACATTATATTGATGGTTGGTTCAGATTTTTTTTATCCTCCTTTTGTCATTGAACTGAACATTATAGGTATCATAAAAGTTGACTTTATGGCAGAACTATTGGATTTGATTGCATTGGATTGTACAGGCGTACCTAATAAAATGCCTACAGAGTGTACCTCGGATCTTAAAACACACATGGAAAACAGCAGGTAGTTAGTAACTTTCTTAAAAAGTGCTGTAATTAGTTTTCTGTTGGAAGTTGCAAATAAAAGTGAATTAAACTCTAAATCCTGTTTATCTGAAGGAACGGGGAGAAGGTGTGAATGTGCACAAATACAATCAACTTAATCAACTGTGGCATCTTTGAATACTACTTCCTTGGCACAAACGGAATGTTTTAATTTTCATCAAATTGTTTTTTGTTTTTTTTAAATGTATTTATGTTCCAATTCGATTTTAGACGCACAGATTTGGTTTCAAATTTGATCTCCTTAAGTGGAACGCTTTTATTTCTACATACAGAAGATGGCCCCTCATTTGAGGAAGCATGTCATTTGCATTGTATACTCAGAAATGCATATTGACAGTCGGACGCAGCCTGTACATGTAAGAGGCTGAAGCATACCTGTCTCCCATCCACATTTGAGCACGCCACATTTATTTTCATTACCGGAAGATGACAGTTGCTCACCCAATATGCGGAATTGATTAGGAAACCTGTTTCCTGCAGGGGAATAAATAAAATAAAAAAGAATGCGAAGATCAGCTCCATCATGTCAATGAGGATGGACAAATATTGAAGGGGACACAGACAGGGCAAATTGAGTAACAGATGACAGCCTCGTGAAGCAGAAAGAATCTATTCAAATTACAAATGTTTTTTTTTATTCAACCCGCTCACTCTGCTGGGATTACCTTTCATTCTGACAACATTGTTCAAACATGATGTTTGTTGGACAACATGTAGGAAAAAAAAAAGAGCCTTTAAAAAAGCTGTGCTCGATACCATACCATACTGAAAGTTGATTTACAGCCTCGTCTGCAGAGCACTCTGCCAAGTGATTTTAACTATCAACCTGTAATAGAGATTTTTCCCGTCTCCCCAGTTCTCTTTCATAGAGCCATCCTTTGACCTTGGTGTTTTAAACTACCTGTAATATAACCTGTCATGACTAAGAGGTGATGATATAATCTAGGTGTCCTTCCACAACCGGCCTGGTGATAACTTCTCCAGCTTCTCCAAGCTTCTTTTTTTTTCTATTATATTGTTCACATCCAGGGCCAGAGCCTGTTAATTTTGCTTTATGGCCAGAATGGAGAACTCTAATCTTCAATTTCCATGATCACTTTCATTCTGTAAAAAGCCTGTATAAAAACAACTCGTGTTAGAAAGAGAGATTTTTATTAGGTTGTTTTCTTCAAAGTAAAATATCACCAACTTGCAAGACAGCACTTTCTGTCAAATGCTACAATATTATAGCTCTGTATATGTGCAGCTAGCCATTAAAGTGAAATATTCCAGCAGCTATTCATGTGTCAAACTGGAAAAGGCATATATATATATTTTTTTTTTCAAGGTTATTTCAACAATGGATCTTGTTGATGATTTCACCGCTGCAAAGTGTTCGGTAGGCGTCAGCTTTAAGGCCATCACTGACGTACAGTCTAACACCCAACAATAGCCTGAGCCATAATAATATATTATCAGATTAAAAACCTGTAACCATTAAATGAACCCAGTTGGAGCAACGAGGCTAATTCATAGCGTTATGACCGACCTATTGAATTTGATAGGCAATGATTGCCGCTGATTATGTTTTTTTCTCTGTGGAATCTTCAAACGCTTCTCTGCCTTTACCTTCCGAGCCACGGCTGTCAGCTCAAGTCACGTCAGCCACGTTCAGTCGGTGCGTTTAAAAGAAATACATAAGGAGTCATGTCTGATGTCTCTTCTGCCTCGGAGGAAGAGTGGGAGAGGACAATACTGTACTGCACGCAGAAACAGTTGTCAGTTGTCAGCAGAGTTCACAGTCGAGTTTGAAAACAAATTTCCTTCTTGTAAGCTGGGAGGAAGTTTGGGGATTCGGGGCTCTAAAGGGCACTAAAACAAAATCAGACTTTATATCTTGGGTTTTATAACTTTATCTGCCGTACTCCACTGAATAATGTCAGTTTTTTATATTTTGCTGTGATTTGCTGGGGATATAACTGTATAGCAATGATTTCTTTACTGAGTACAATGCATGTTATAGTTTCTGTTAGACTAGCTCATTCCATAGCAATCAAACATACCCTCGTTAACTGTGGCTAAGTAACTAAAAGGCAGTAGATTGTGTTGTGTTAGCATTATGGCTAACTGATCTGTGCATTATGTTGTACTGATTAACACATGAATTGGTACTTATTAGTTGGACTAATTAATTAATTGGATTATTTATCTAACAGCCCAAATCACTCATTGAAAGCTACTTAGTATATGAATTGATGGTGCTTTTAAGAGGCCGGCTTTTGTATGTGTCAATTTAAGGCGATTCATATGCCCCTTCACCTACACTTAGTTTGTCAATTTAAGGCGTTTTAAATTAAGCGATTTTTAATGTGTTTGGTTTTCACCCTTTTATATTAATGCAGAAATAACGGGATCTCTGAATACGATAGCAAATACCTTTATCCACAACGTAATGAAGGTGTATGTTTTCATGGGTAGATTAAGTATTCATTTCTGGTCATTTAAGGGATTTTCTTTTGTATGTTTTACTGTATAAATTCCAGGCTCAGTATATATTTTTTTGCATAGACAACTTGCATTGTTTTGGTTAAAGTAAATTTCCCCCTTACCTCTTTTCACTTTAAAAAGAGCCATATCAATACTTCTTATCCCGGGGATCTGTGTTGCACTGTGTACTAGCACCAGAATTTCACAGAGCATCCTAAACAAACAAAACTTAAGATGTGTGTTCAGCAAAACTGCAATCCTGGCTCTCGCTTTCACATTTTATTTTGTTTTCAACAAGATCAACAACTTCTCCAGTAGCAGTTTGCGGATTCCTGAAATCAGTGACTGAATGGGTGACCATCTGTGCATGCTAACAACATTTTTTTACTGGAAAATTATATAGTCAGTGTAAAGACAAAAAGGGGAAAAAAGAAAGGAAAAATGTTTCACAAATGTGCCTATTTCAAAAAATGTGTGACATAAAATGATTTTATCTGCAGAGTTTGAATTGAGCCCTAATTAATGAAACACAAAGAGATCCTATGACAACAAGTTTAAACTCTTTTACTCTTCTTAAAACAAGTTTTGGGATCAGTGTGATATGAGATACATAATACTTAATTTTTTGGTTGGGGTGAAGTGCCAGTTTAACAGAGCGCAGATTGGTTGCAGAACCCATTTGGCTGCTGAATTTGAATCAACAGATTGAAAGTAACGGAAAAGCTGCTGCCGACTGATCTGCGGGAGAGAAATGGAAACAATGGCAGTGAAATCATCTCCAAAGGCTCGGAGTTACACTTTAATCCTGCCGCAGCATCCCTGCAAATGATTGCAAAAACACAAAGTGTTATTTGTTTAGCAGCGTTTGAGGCCGAGACACAGTACACATGTCAGATCTTTTTGGTGGTGAAGAAGTGCTTTAAACTCGGGCATTTGTATAAAAATGAAATTCTAAAGTAAACAACAAAAGAATGTGTGTTATGACTAATGACTAATGAGATTATTTACCGCCTCAGAAGTTGCAATTTCATCGCTTCCTCACTTTTTTTTCTCTCTCTTTCAAGTAGAATTGGTCACACGCGCTGATGAAATGATGACTGTTTCCACATTTAGCTCTGTTTGACTTGGCGTTCTGGATGCTGTCTTGGAAACTAATGAAGGGTTGTCTGCCCACAGGAACCATGGTTGTCCAAGTGGCAGCCACAGATGCAGATGACCCGACATATGGGAACAGTGCCAGGGTGGTCTACAGCATCATCCACGGACAGCCGTACTTCTCAGTGGAGCCCAAGACAGGTAGGAGCATCGTGTGTCAGACAAAATGGTGGTGATTTAATGAACAGATGTGGCCACAGTGAGTCATTTAAAGGCCCTGGAAATGTATTTTGTTAATCAGCTGTTAATTGGAAGGGTTGAGGTCCTGCATGGATAGAATTATCCGCTATAGTTTTAGCGTTTTTGAAGATTTGATTTGATTCATTTTACAGAAAATGTCTGTATTTGTGTTTTTGTATTTGAATTAAAATGACAGTTGGGTTATGAAGAGGACAGTGGGCAGATTTAACTGATCTTTTGAGTAGTAAACGATTTATAGATAATGGATTAGGATGTTGTTGTTTTTTTTGGCGTATTCTGTCATTAATATTTAATGTTAAAGAAAAATACTTTTTATCACTATGATTTGAAAAAAATGAAAGTACTCTTTATAAAGAATGGCAGGTTTCAGAAAGAGTTGTATTATTTCATTGGATTTTAATCATTGAAAGATTAATATACGTGTCATTAATGCTGCAGTCTTTTCTTACATACTGCTGTATAGCTTATTCTTTATTTATATATTATATTTGTGGATTATATTTTGTATTAATAGTCTGAATCTGTAAAGTCACTAGAACTAGCTCAAACAAAAAATATATTAGGTGGATAAATTGAAATACTCAACTAAAGTACCTGGAAATTGAACTGAAGTATGAAACTTGAGTGCATTTACTTATTGCATTAATGCAGACAATGAAAGCACTATTAATACTGCTATTTATATCAACATGCACTGAGTTTCAAAGCATGCAGCTGACAACCAAATCAGCAATTGGAAAAACATTGGAAAACTAAAGCCTGAGAAAAAGGGCTGAAATAAACCTCAAGATAAGATGTGAGGTAGTTTGTTGACTTGTGGGCCGTTTCAGTGCAGCAGCAGTCCTCGCTACATCTTCATTGCTGGCTCATTAGCCACTGCCCTGCCGAGGCTTGACTACTCCATGCAAAGCACTCTTGCAAAGAAAACAGAAAAAATATGGGCCATCCCATAATATCAGGCTTCATCCTCTGCTTGGAGAGCAACACAAACACACGGCAGGATTTCTGTGAATGTAGTTCATGACCTGGTGAGAGCCACTGCAATGCAGGGATTTATGTTGGTTATTTTTCACACTCAGGCAGAAATACGAGAGAAAGCTCGACAGCAAATACTCCACGCGGACCTGTAAGGTTCACCGTAAACATTCAATGAGCCTAACCACCGGAAGAAAATAGAGCATTCAAGAAGAAATGATTATATATATCAGAAGAAAGGAAATTACTTCATACTGTGTTGGTATAATGGATGTGGTGTCTGAGGAGGAAAAGATGTTGTGAGCATCAAAATTTCAGCACACTTAGCTGTGAAGTCTGTGCAGTATCACAGAATATCTATGTTGTTTTTCACTTTCTAGAGACGTTCGACTAATGAAGCCTCCCGCTGAAGCTTTCATTAGGAAGTATTTCTGTGTTTCCGTGTTTTGGGGGCGAATATTTACATGTTATACTCTCTCTAAATGAAAAAAAAGTTCCTCATGGATACTCTTTAAGCTCTGACGGTTCCTCTGGGACTTCTCTAAGGATGTAAATCTTTGATTCTTCGTGGCTGCTTGAAGCTAAAACTTCTGTGGGCTAATTAATGTGTTCGAAAGGCTGTGATCACCTTCGTTAGGATGGGTTTGGTTTGGAACTCGTGACTTATTTGTGCTTTAATGTTTATCTCAGTTCCTTTCTGCAACAAATTTCAGCTGGTGATCAAGCTCCTGACATCCATAGATGTCGGTTAATCTGGAACTTTTTTTATAATTCAAGACAGAAAACAGGTGATTGGACAGGCAATATGAGGCCTAATGGCTATCTTATACTACATGTTTACTTTGTAGAGAGGTTTATACAATCCTAAATAACTATAAGTAATTTATTTTCTGAAAATTTCCAAGACTTCCATCCTCATTCATCTCTATTAATACTCTGCTGGGAACATGTTGCTAAAGCAGCGCGACCCCACAGATTCAACGTATTTGTCCCAATAAACAGATTTGTTTAGCTGCCAAGTGCTTCACTACGCTCACCAGCTAGGTGCTAACTGTCTGCTGTTTGCTGCTGAGCAGGTGGCATTAAGTGGGTTTGCTTGAGCTTTTAAGCTGAGAACAACATCATTTACAGGGATGTTTTCTGGCAAAAATGATGTATTCACTCAACTTTTAGCTTTTAGTTTCCCACTCCTGAGGAAAATATTTGGCTAGTTAGCAGCTAAATGCTACACTAGATTCACCAGCTAGTAACCAACTTTATTTGTGCGCTTTTTGATACTGGACTGGTCGCGTACAGTAGGTTTTTATTTTCACTAAACAGCTTCCTGTTGATCTGGAAACTGCAGATGAATAGATCAAAACGTTAAGATGTGGGTTGTAAAAACAATTACAGAACACAGCAACATAAATACCTAAAAAATACAGGCCTCTATCTGATACAGATACCGCCTCCCACTTCTTGTGGGTCATAAGTGATGATTGAGAAGGATTACTTTTGTATGAGCCAATGCATTGTTTTTCAGTAAAAACCCCTGTATAGTATACTATACTATTTTATTTAGAAAACTTTATTGCGTCTGCTTTCAAGAACTGAAACCAAATGTTCTAAAAAACATTGAGCAGATGACCTGAAAGATAATCCTCTGAGGGTGTCTTATTTTACTAAAACACCGGGACATCCAATTTCCCTTGATAAGACGCAACAAATTCACCATATTGGCGTAATTAAATGCTAACGCTGGGTATAGACGTCTCCTTCTGGCAGTGGAAACTCTCGTTACTTTAACAGTCTACAATACAAATTGGTAAAATTGTTAGCTTCATCTTGCAGAGGCTACACAGGCAGATGCAGTCTGATTCCTGGCTCCAATGTGCCCTTGAGCAAGACACTGAACCCCAAACTTGCTACCAATATGTGGAAAAATCTTCTAAGTGTTTTTTTTTTTTAGGGTTTAAGACTGCAAAGTTGCTTTAAGCGTGAAACTCGAAGCTCACAGATAAATCCCAGCTTGGTACTCTTTCTGTAGGACCACGGCTGCTTTATTAACCTGTCAAACCAGAGGCAAACACACACACACACACACACACACACCTAAATGTGCACCCAGACACAGCCCTTGGGTCTTCGCCAGCGCCTCGGCTTTCTACCGCCCATCTCTTCCTGACCACGACTGATTATACTTGGCTCTCTTTCCGTCCTTTTTGGAAGGCGATTGGATCTCATGGTTATGAGATGTAATATTAGTGTCAGAATAGAATAGCACGGATGGATGTCAGAGAGGTATGACTCCATGTGGGACTCGATGCCAGGAAGCATGAAGACATGTTGTTTGACAAGAGTAACCTTAACGCAGACCGGTTGTGAATACACGGCTTATGGAACAGTAACTTGTGCGACAAGGGGGAAATCCTGCAGGATTTTATAGCAGCATTGTTACTGTCTCGAGGTCTCTGTTGGTTTGTGGAAGTTATTTTGATAGATTTCTTCTTAGATTTTTGGCCCCTTATATTGCTCCCTGAAAAAGTACGAGGCACAACTGTAATTATTTTAGAAATATTAGGAAGTTTTCACTCGGTTAGCTTCCTCCTCATCTTTCAGGAAGAACTTCCTTGGGGAAACATTTATGCTATTAAAAAAATGCTCTGCAGTTTTCCTGTTATAAGATCCTGTTGTGTCGTCAACTTTTAAATCTGTAGCGCCTTTTACACACTTTCCAACTTTTGTTGTGAAAGTTGTGTTTATTTAAATGTACCTTTTCTGAAAAAGCACAGCCCTTAACAAAGTATTAAATATGATCTAATTATCCGAAAGCAACTCATCTCACTTCATTCTACTTCTTATTTTAAAATTTAATTAGAATGATCACCATGAGGAACTAAAAAGGGGCCTCGTTTATCATGTTGTGTCCAAGCAGTAATTTCTAAAACAGTGACTGCCAGAAACTTGACCACTCGCCTCTGGCTCTTCAGTGATCTTTAACAAAGTTTGCGAGAACACTTGAACCCATCGACGGGTCTCGAATTAGACTTCATGACACCAATACCAATTAGAGCGAGAGCAGACACTTATTTAAGTGATGCTCAAACAGCAAGTCTGCCCCATAAACTCTCCATTATACTCTCATATCATGTTTTTCTTAGAACCATTCAGCTCAACGACCAGAGTTCATACTTTCACAGCCTCCATTGGTGAAGTGTTTTTCATTAAGCTAAGTGGGTTCTTTAAATCCCAAGGTTGATATTTCAAACGATTTGATGGGTTATGATTGCTAACTGTAATTGGCCTGTATTCTCCTACAATAGAACTACGATCAGGCCAAAGTTAACCTGCATTTATGTTCAAGCCCGACTTGAGCCTGATAAAAAAAAACCTGAGTTTCCACTGTAAAAAAGTATATAGGCTATAGTAAAAAAAAGATTTACTACCTAAAATCGACTAAAACGTTCCAGTGTGGTAACATTAGCCTTCTACTTGACTGCCCTGTTAGTTTTGTGCACCACAGCAAGTAGGAAACGGTTTTTTTAATGCATTTTTTTAATGCAGTCGACTTTAGCTAAGTTAATTAATTTAAAAAAACAACTTGAAGCCGAATCTTTCAGAATACGAAAACATGTTTAGGAAATGATTAAATCTGTTTCATTTCTATAAATTTTCGATTTTTGGTCTTTAGATTTTTTACTGGAAATGTTTTGCTCAAACAAGTCGGAAACAATCCTATACAGCCATATATGAAATCTAATCTACAAATACTATAGTACTATTTCCTACCATTCCTGTTTGAAACCAGTTCTAGTTCAGTTCATTTCACATGTCCCTCCTCTTCTCTACTCCATGTATCTGGAAAGCCGCTACACAGGTTTACTGGTTGGGTGTGGCAGAGAGAATGTAGGATCGCTGTGAGGAGAAACCAGCCAAGTATAAGAAGATCCAAACGTGTCCTCATCACGAAGATATAGATTATCCTTACAAATTAAAATCAACCAATAAATTCTATTTACTTTACTGTCTCCTGTGGGAGAAAACTGTCTACCTGGCAGTATATAGATTAATCAAAATTAGCTCCACCTTTACCAGCTGCAACATTGAATTGATGAACACATTCATACATCACTTATTATGATGGTATAATGTTATGACTCTGAAATGAAACATTCGGCATAAAGTGTTCTTTAATTTTGGTACTTTTAGTATATTTTGAGTCTAATACATGTGTACTTTTACTTAATTTTAAATGCAGGACTTTTTTGAGTGTTTCCACACTGTAGTATTGCTAAAAGATTTTAATAATTCTTCCACTATTGGGGGAAATAACATGAGCAAAAGCCAATCCAATGCAACGGTAATGGAAACAGTAGTCTTAAAAAGTAGAGTTAATACATGTCAATGACATTTTCTTGGATAAGCTTCATTAAAGTAAATTCTTGCAAAATGAAACTAACTTATTCAGCGTCCACTTGGACACAAATGGAAGTTAATGGAGAATGAAACACTGGATTTCCCTTTATTTTCTGAGATTATCATAAATCAATCAATAGCATTGAAATGTGTATCTGCAGAATGTTAAAACATAGTAAAACAGCACTTGTATAGAAGAGGTGTGAAGCCAGCCAACTGACTTCATAATGTCACAATATATAAACTCAGGCAACATTAACTACCACAACCTACTGGTGATACCTGACCAAGAAGGCAATGAAAACAACTAAGCGTATTGAATTGAGTTTTCTTTTTCTTAAAAAGTAACAACCGTTTTAAATGGCAATACAATCCCTTCAGGTGTTAAATATTGTGTCCGCTTTCTGCATTGGCTGTGAAAGGGTCCACAGTCTTTTGTGTTAGCTGTTAGTTTTTAACATATTGTCAATACCATGTATCTTACCGAAAACACTCCGGGGGTGAGACAACAGCTTTTTTAGACAGCAGAGCAGGATTGAGTGTTGTGGGATGAGCGTTCTTCTGTCTTTGCAAGTTACTAATTAGTCCCATTTGCAGCACACGCCTGGTCCATAGCAGAGGATGACTTTGACAAAGTGCCTGAGCTGAAATACACTCTGAGCTCCACAACTGCAATACTGCACTAGCGATTAAGTGGCAGAAGGCTAATGGTCAGAGAGGGGGGGGGGGTTGATGCGTGTGACCTGGTGTAAGGTGGGCAGCATCCCGTCTTACTCTGGTCTAACAAGTCTCTTTACGCCGGTTCTTAATCCCAAATTGAATCTACAAGGTGCCCTTGGGAAAAATACTTAATCCTGAATAGCTCCAATAACTTCCAATATATAATGTCGGCAAAATACATAAGTCGCTGAGCCTGAAGGTGCTCAGTTAAGACAGCATTTTGTAATACATATTGATTGATACCTCGTGGTTTAGTTTGAAGGTGAAGCTGGAACGGTAAATGCTGTTAAGGACTGCGTTCTAATTGATGGCAGGCTCAAGGAGGTTTTTGAACAGCTGCCTCCAGACCCGCACACCTCGGCGTTACGGCAAGTCCTTTAGAGACAATTATCCCAGCACATTAGCACTGCTAAGCATGCACGCCCGCTCACGGGTCCTCAATGGCTGGAATAACAAGAGGAAGAATTTTGTTAGTAGAAAAATGCCAGGTGCCTGAATGAGAGGATTAATTACACTCTGAAGGGGGTATTTAAGATGTGACACGGCTCGCCTCTCAGAGCGACACGAGTATGACATCCGAATGTGACAGGCACTCAGGTGAGAGAAGCCTGGACGGACCGAGCTTTGTCTCCTCACAGCCTTTGGAATCTAATTAAACTGAACGACGCTCAAATAAAGGAAAAGGCCAGGTCCAATCCTTGTGTAATCATCACATGTGAGAATCTGACGCAGAGGTCAGGAGGAGACGGTTTTGCTGTGATCAGCCTGTGATTAACTTATTAGCGTGGCCTTTTTTAAAACCGCTTGCTCTTTTCTTTACCCTCTTCTTTTAAAAGTGCGCGTTGTTGTTGTTGGCGCCGTACGAGACTGTTGTGGTGGCGACTGCGCTAAATCGAGAAAACATTACAGCTTAAGGCTAGATATAAATCTGGCTGCCACCTGTAATATAGAGAAGGAGATGCAATTTTTCAATTCTAATCACAAACAACAAACACGCCACCTGGATGCTTTGCATGCGTGAACAGACTCCCTTTCAGCGTATCATTGCAAACGAATGCTTCCTGTGTTCTGTAATATGTCTCCTTATAGCACTTGGGTCCTTTGTGTTGTGGCCCTTTCACACTGAGCAGCTACAGTGACCCGTGATTAGAGCATGATGCCTGAATGTGGCTCAGTAATAAACTACCTGGGCCGGAGGTTTTTATTCCCAGTTTGTATGTCCTGTTTTTTTCCGTGTTATGGGATCTATTCTTCGTAAGTGGACCGCCCGAGGGTTCGGCAAATCACATGCTGCACCCTTCATGTTTAAGTGTTCATCACCTTCATCAGTTCCTCTCATAGCTGCATGCAGAGCCAGAGGGTTCCCTCCAAACGTCTGCACTTTTTATTTTCTTCCTCCCATGACAAATGTCAAGTATCTGGGCTTTAGCAGGGAGCATGGCCCACCCGTCTGCCGCCAGTGTTGTGGAGACAGCTAGATAAATGCACGGCTACAATGCGTCTGGCTTGCACCGGAGGCAGAGAGTCACGGCGCGATGCGAGGCCGTGCCGAGAAAAGCGACAGAAGGATTTTAATCATCGCCTCTCCCCAGGAATGACACCAGCGCCGCACGGGGTAACAGAGATAGAGAGCGAGGGGGCTGGCACCCAGCAGACAAACAACAGTCTCGCAACATCGGCGTGTGGATTAGCAGCGTCGCTCGGTGAGAAGTATGTGTGCTTCTGGCCAGGCGGGGGGAGAAACATGCCTCATGTTGTTTTTTTTTTTTTAAGCTTGCTGGAATCAGGATTCATAGCATCATTAACCACAGCCGATATCTCTCAGGCTCCAACACACCAAGCTGATATTAAATAAGTATATCAATTGTGTGTGAAGCCTATCCATGGTTTAGTGAGGGCATTCATTTGTCTCTCTGCTGGCTGCACAAGCTCAACATCTTTTTTTCTTGTTTATTTTCACCTTTTTGTTGGCATCCATGGCAGCTGTTGTTATAATCCAACCATCATCCAGCTCCCTCCTCAGCTTTGCTTCTCCCGCATGTTTAAAGATGTCCTCTTTCAAGTCTAGACATTCATGCTTTGTCCCTATGGCCGTGCGGTATGGAATAAAGAAGAGAGAAGTTTTTGTTCTGCTGGTGTCTAACTAGTATTATGGGAGCTTTGCTGGATTGACGGATTGAAATAACCTTCTCTGATGCAACTCAAGTAAACAGGGTTCATAGGTGTCGTTGCAGCAGACACCATAGCAGTGGTGGTGCTCTCTAATTGGCTACAAGGTTACACTGAGGAAGAAGCTTTAGAGAAGTGGTCAAAGGATGGGTGGAGGACGGATGCAGGGGATAAATGGAGCAGATGGATCCACAGTATAGAGATAGATGCCTAAATTCTCAGCATAAAAGCACTAAAAAAGAAAGAAAAAAAAACAGATGACATGTTTTGACTTTGTCGTTAAGGCTTAACCAAAGGAGATAAAGGCTGCCTTGTTTTCCCCCACTGCTGCATGACAGCGTCCCTGCTGTTCATTATCTCATGCAGGACTGAAACGGCGTGTTTTTGCAGAGAAAAAAAGATTATTGTCTTATTGACCACCGTCATCCCAATGTAAGCCCACTGGCAGGGACTTTGGGGGAATGAAAAGTGGACAGCTCACTATAATTTCGCTAACTGAGCCATTTAGTTACAGCAGCCAATAGCAGTTTTCAGCTAGAGGGACTGTAATGACATTAATAAAGGATGGCAGAGGGAGAAAATTAAACACTTAATGGAATTGTTTATTTTCAAGTAGACCCGCGGTTGACGGTCAAAAGGCATCTTCATTTTTCTCTTGAAGTCTTTTGACCCACTTCACTTGATTTGTTTGTCCTTCCTCCTCTGTTCCTGGATTGAGTTTAATTGCAAATACTATGTGAGTGTGTGTGTGTGTGTGTGTGTGTGTGTGTGTGTGTGTGTGTGTGTGTGTGTGTGTGTGTGTGTGTGTGTGTGTGTGTGTGTGTGTGTGTGTGCTTGTACTTTTCCAATGAAAACCTGATTTGAAATGTTTAGAGATACTCAATTTTAAACAAGAATCAGGGTATGGTTAGGCATGCAGTTGGGCTGTGGAGGAAAGGTTTGTGTATGGAGCATAATTCATTATCCCCCAGCACCCATTTAAAAACAGCACATGTCTTCTTCAGAGTCAAAAACAGAGCAACCAATAAAACATAGTGTACATAGTGCTAGAATCGGCGGACCTTAATTATGCCCGTGAAGGCTGTTTATCAGAAATCTGTCTCTTGGTGATTCCACATCTAAAAACAACACAGTCTACACACTGTTTTAATTCATCCTCTAGAGATTGGACCTCAATTATATGTCGAATTTCTGGGTAATTTAAAGGATTATGAAAAAATGTTCAGGTACTAACTCCAAACACGAGCTACGCTTTGATCTGCTTCATCGGGCTGTGAATGCGATAACGCAACAGAAAAACGATTCATTTATCCAGGAACTGTGTGCTTTGGCTTTGTGTGTTGCTTAATGAGTAATCTTCCATGTTCTGTATTCATCTTTAATAAGTGCCATTTAATGAATGAAGCACACTGTGTGGTAAGTCATTAACTTTGAAAGCAACAGTGATTGCTTTTGAGGGATTAGGACACTTTCTTTGCATTTAAATGCGTGGTGTGGGAAATCTTTTCCAAAATGATCATCATTGCAGTCCATGAATAAAGTTGAGATTGGATAAATGCCATTAATGAAAAGGTTTTTCGACAAGCTTTTTTTAATATTTTGTGCCTGTTTCTTGGCGTACCAGTAGCTGTTTCATACCCCAGCTCAGGTGCAAACCGATAAATGCCACTCATTTGACGCCACTGTTGTCACATCTGATGACAGATCAATCATGACAGGAGGACAGACAGATAATGTCTCCCCTGGCGGCTAAAAATGTCTCCTTGCATGTGCTCACTTTTCTGACAGCGTCTTAACATTAACCTCATCATATGCCACTCTGCTAAACCATTTGGAGTGACAGCACATTCGCGGGCACGGAAGAGTCACAACTCATTGTTGTTGTGTAAACAAGCTACCAGACAAGCTGGACATTCACCCATTAACCTCAAGTCATGTATCCTTGCAATCGCTACTTGGTTGATGTACCCATCTGAACATGCAGTTTTGACATGTTTAGGGCCTTCCAGTGCTTGAGTGGTCTGTCAACTCGCTGTATAGGGGCAGGAAGATGTAGTCTTATGTGCTTTTCGATTCAAAAACACTACTTTTAGTGAATGGAGGCATTTAAAGCCTAAAAAATGTGGCGAAGTAAATTTCTCACCACAATCAATCCTCTTGAAAGGAGAAGAACTAGCGAAACACGAATGACTCCAACAGAAACCTAACCATTAGAATTAGTGATTCCCAGTGTGGAAAGATTGTGGAGAGAAGAAAAAAGATTTCACAACTGACTTAAATCACTTTAGGAATGACTGTGATTTAAAATAATGAGCTACTGCTGATACTTTAAAACTGTATATATATATATATATATTGTTCCAGTCCAACTTTGTTAAAGAGAGTCCCCAGTGTAAAGTAGTAGTAAAAGTTGACCAAATTCAACCAAACATTGACCGTTATGTATAACAACATTATTTCTAGGCTATCCACTTTCAAACAAGTGTTAGATAACATGGTGTTTAAAGTCAGTTCAAATTAACATAATTGGAAAATGTCGATGGAGGGTTACTTTAGTTAATCTACAGGGACATTATATCTGACTCTCGGCCTCTCTCCTCAGGTGTCATCAGAACAGCTCTGCCCAACATGGACCGGGAGACCAGGGACCAGTATGTGCTCGTCATCCAGGCCAAAGATATGGTCGGTCAGATGGGTGGCCTCTCCGGCACCACCTCCGTCACTGTCACGCTAACCGACGTCAACGACAACCCGCCTCGGTTCACTCACAGTAAGACTCCTGTTCCTGATTGTCCCTACAGGGTCTATTAAGCCTGATATGCACATTACATGCCATGTTATCAACAGCAACTCAGCAGTCGAGCCATCAGCTCCTTGGTCCATTTGCATGTTTTCTTTGTTCCAGCTGAATGGGGCTTAAAGATCTATTATCGCTGGAAAAACCACTTGAACTCACAGAACCAAATGAGGGCACGTATGCTTTGTACTGTATGTAATGAATGGTGGTACAAAAATGCCTGGGCTGTTATTCCACCCTTGAAAGGAAATCATTGGAAAATATTAAATTTGCTCTATTATTCTGCAACACTTTTCCTGTGTGGTAGAATAAAGTTGAACAGAAAGTACTGAGAAATATTAGAAGCAAAATACACTCATTAAAATCTTCACCATTAAACCTCATCTCATCCGCCGTCTGAAGTTTCCTTATCTAGTCATTCTCTCTTTATCTTTGCAACCTCCCTGCACTTATATTTTCAACAAACATTTGGACTTTTACAACTAAATTTAAAAAGCAGCCTTCCTGCAAGGTGTGCACCTCCGCGCTTTACTCCTCATCAGAGCTGGGGGGGGGGGGCTGCTTCGGCGTTCGATACCGGGATCAATCAGGCTCCGTTTTTTTTTGTTGTCAGCCTATTTCACGGGCTGCAAATGGTTTCCAGGCCGAGCTTTAAGATTCAAAGGCATGCAGTGCTTCTCATGATAATCCGAAAGCGCCGGCAATCGGTTTACTGCTGAAACCCCAACGACTGTCTGGCTGGTGCACTCACCACCGGCCTGCTATGAAGCCGAGTCAATTTGCAGGCCCCGGGGCGAAAGAAAGGTTCAAGTCTGCACAAGTCATCAATGGCGTTTTAACCCAGTGCTGTCATGTTGGGAAGAAAGAGACATTGGATGAGTTTTTTTTTTTTTTTTTTTTTTTGCTCCTGCCTTTGCGCTCGCAGGGGCATGGGTGAGAATCAATAGACCAGTATGGAGCATCAGAGCTTGATAGAGAGTCCAGTACCTTTAGATGGTCCTTGGTAGAAATAAGAGAAGAGAAGCCAAGGTTAGCTTGCATGAGCGGACAGGGTGGGGTGGGGGGGGGGGGGGGGGAAAAGAGGTAGGTGCATGGGGCAAATCGGAGGGAGGAAAGCAATTCTTCGGTCTTTTAAAGAGCTGCTATTCCACGGCAAATTAAAAAGCCATTATAAAGATTACATGGCGGCAAACAATGTCAGGCAGATTAGCATTTAGACGGTGGCTGAGGGAGACACTGTGAGGAACACAGAAAGGTCTGGTAATGAGCTCTGCCATGGTGATTGGGGAGATTATGATTATGAATATGATTCCCTTCTTTATTCTTATAAGAGTACTTTAAATCCAAAAGGGTCAGACAAACGCTCAGGGAACACAATGGAGAGAATTTTAGTAATAGAATCTTCAAGTGGACATTTCATCCCATGAAAGATACCAAAAGGATCAAAGTATTACCTTTTTTTGGGGTCTAAAGGATAACCCATTACATCCAGGAAGCATGACGGGAGTTTCATATTTTGCTAAATATTCTCTCCCAGTTGTAAAACCTGCAGAAAAATGAGAACCGAAATTGGTCTTTGCTTTCTTAATAATTTATCCAACTTATATATTTCATTGTCCACCGCCTTTGCTGCAGTATGAAGTGGAAGCAGAGTGCTTTATTCCATATGTGTCACAATTGCTTCCTGTCTGTGTTATGCAACATGAATTTAGTGAGAAGCCACACAGCTGAATCAAAGCTGAAGGGGACATAAAGAAATATATATATATAAAAAAAAAAAAAAGCTGAGCTGAGCTGCTTGAAGGTGAGTTGGTGGTGAAATAAGCACATCCATTACCAGCATCCGCTCCTGTCCTTCCTCTTCCAGAAAACTATCAGTACACGGTGCTGGAGTCGCTGCCGGTGCAATCTGTGGTGGCCAGAATCAAAGCGGCTGACGCAGATATAGGCTCCAACGCAGAGATGGACTACAGGATCATGGACGGCGACGGGCCCGGCATGTTCAACATAACGACAGACGAGAACACACAAGATGGGGTCATCATTCTCCTGAAGGTACTGCGTATGAAACCGGATGAAGACAAAGACAGCCTCTGCTTTTGTCAGAAACTAAAGCCTTGTACTGTGACTCTCACTCTCCCTCCTGAAAGTCAGTGAGACATAATGCAAAAATGTTCCGGCTGTTGGGTATAGCCCTGTACTTGAGCAGCTGGTGTGGCATTGAAGATTGCTTGGAATATTGATTGAACTGGCTTGACTATTCCACATACAGTTAACTTTGGTCTTTTTCTTTTTCTACAAAGAAATATCAAAATACTACATCTTTCCTTCCAAATGGTTGCAAACTCTAGTATTTAGTTTTTCTTGTCGAGAAGCTAACGTGTTAGTTACTACACTTCAATGTGTATCCAACATATGACTGATTCCTCAATGTGAAATATTAAAGAATATGAAACCTCCTAAACCAACAATAAATGGATCCCATTACCAGGTGTTTCCTGTGCAGCCTGACGTAGCTGAATCCTCTGTGCCATAGATCAAAAACACATCAATGCACGGCACGGTCGCACCGGGCAATGTGCTCCTTCATTACCATGAACCTGGGGACTGTAACTTATTCCGAGTCAATCCCACACACGACATCCTGCAGCTGTAAATATTTACTAGAGCACCAAATGTGTATTAATCCACAGCTGATGATACCCCCCAACAAACACAAACATACTATTTACTCCTGTTTGAGTAACATTTTCCATGAACTAGATTGCGGCGCTGTTTCAGGAACTTACTTTTTTATTCAAAAAGGGAAACTACATATTTGTGACTAAATGTTTGAAGTATTTATGGGGAATGAACGGGCATGGGGCTGAGTGCACAGACAGGGTGGGGGAGTCAGAAAGTATTAAGAGACTGCAGCATTGTTGATTTTGGTCTTTTCATGGGATTTGGCGCCATGAGAAATATATAGAGTAACTCCAGCTTTGTACATTTTCCAATTTGAATCTGTGGTGTATTGGATAGGACGCCAGCAGAAGAGTGAAGTTGCAGCACTCAAATTGAAGTTTTCTTTTGTTATAATCAACAGAATAGAATGAAAATAAAACCAATTCAAATGCTTCTTTAGTGGAGGAAAAGGACAAATACCTCTCCTATTTTCCCATTCTCCTCACCTCACCTTGTTTAAACATGTCTTCTGCACCTTAAGATTAAGTGTTAATCACTACTGACAAATCAGCATTGACTATCTCCAACACCTTGGATCGAAGTTTACATCCCATGGTCACGAGAAGGTTTACTACCACAACAGCTCCAGACTTGCTCTCGCCACATGACAGCACAGAGATCACTGTGAGGATTGATGTAGGGAGACTTTAACACTCCTATCACCATGGGAACCAAGATGCTATAAATAATATCATTGATATCCGCCTACATAAATAAGATATAACATTTCAAGTTAAATGCGTAACAGAGCCACTTATTCATTTACGCAGGAAAATCGTTGCATATTCTTGCCTCACTTTCTGATGCTCCAGCGCTCATGGCTCACACTTTACATTTCATGGTTTCAGAGGACTTGAAATGGGCTCCTCGGGGCCACATGGATGTGACAGTTCATTGCTGCAGCTCTTTTGTGGGAGAGGGAGAGCCATTGTTGGACCCCAGCGATTCTTGTCAGATGGTGCATTTTGATCCTTTGTTTGTTTTGCAACAAACTCAGACAATTACAACATCGGAGAGAGTCACTGATAATGAAAGTGTCAAATCAATGCTCTTCTGCAGTATATTATTTGTGGCAATGGGGAGTTCGATTAAGCCAGACAAAATGACAAAAATGGTTCAAAAGCATTTATTTCTCGAAGCTTTTCACCATGATGTGTGCCTTTCTTAAAATCAATAGTATTGCTTCACAGCACAAAGCAACTATAATCCATCAGCAAATGACTTTAAGTTTGACTTTCCATCCACAGCCTTAATTGGGATCAATATCTCAGCGTTGTATGAATGATTCACAGACTTACATACATATATAAACTGATATTTTACCCTTGACTGACTATAAATGTGGAGTAGCCACAGCAGTGTAGTCTTCAAGTACATTTCCAACAAAGAACTGAGCCAACCTCTCTTATTTTGATATAAAAATCGAACATTTCTCACATATGTTGTGTATTCTGTCTCCTCCAGCCTCTGGACTTTGAAACAAAGAGCACCTTCTCTCTAAGAATCGAGGCAACAAACAGGAACATTGACTCCAACTTCTTGAGCGCGGGCCCATTCAGTGACACAACATCAGTCAAGGTGACAGTGGAAGATGTGAACGAGCCACCCGTCTTTTCCCCACCGCTTAGCAAGATGGTTGTTTTCGAAGACACCAGAGTGGGCACTTCAATTGGGAGAGTCTCTGCCCATGACCCCGACACCTCCAACAACGGCATCAGGTAACGATTTTCCCATCTGCCATTTAAACATGTGAAATATATCTTGTCAATAAACTTTTTCGGAAAAGTCTACAAACAAATTTTTCCAGAGCTTTGTTAAAGAACAAATGTGCTCTTAGAATCCCAAATGAAGCATCCGAATCAAGTAAAGAAAATGAATGTGTTTGCGTTCTATTCAACTACTCCACATAATCTGCAAACACAGAATTCATAGACCCTCATAAGTCCCCCATGTGGTTGTCGCAAAGACAATGCCAGATGGTGGGAAGGCCGAGGAGTGCAACATTTGCAAAAGTGAAATGCCATCTTAAACAAGAGAAGGGCATTCCTTCAGGAGGGTCAAGGCTCAACACTTGTGTGGTGGCATTTGTGATTTAAAAAAAACAAAAACAAGCACTCATGTTGCCAATCTGTGCGTTGTCACTCTCGAGATCCCCACTTATTTTGCATTAATTGAATGAATATTGTGTGGTATTCATGCTTGGTCTGTTAGGATTGTTAGTAATCTTAATCAGAAAATCAAATTACTGCACCATTGTAGCTGTAAATTGCCTCATTTTAGTTCCTGTGACTGTTATCAGCGTCTGCAATATATTTCTCTACATCTGTTGAAATTAAAATTATTGTGGAACTAATGCTGCCACAAGAGTCGAATTACATTGCAATAATACCCCTTTGGATGTAGGCTAATTGAACTTGTAATTTTCTCTAGAAATACGAGTTGCTGTCTATTGAAAGGGTGTTGTGTGCTGAGGGGCCAAGCGGAGAGACCTCAATTTGGTCAACATATAATAGGGTTTTGTTTCATTCGCGCTATGAAGGTCCAAGTTTCATCTGCAAGTCTGAAATTGAAGTCTGCTAATTTATGAATGAGTACTTTATGAATTTGGAAAACATCTTATGTGTAATATAAAATGTGAACAACATTAATTGATGCTTGATTAAAGCTCTCTCTGTACCAACTGAAAATCTTCAGAGTGATTTCTGTACAGTTTGATCGAAGAAAAATACCGATCTTTGAAGAACCACTAAAATGTCAAATCAATACCGATATACAAAAGCATTTTTTAAAGGCATGTCGGCTGTGCGTATGGTTGTCTATTTCTGTCCAGGTACTCCATTGACAGAAACACAGACCTGGAGCGCTTCTTTAACGTGGATGCTCTAAGTGGAGTCATCAGCACAGCCAAGCCTCTGGACCGAGAGGCCAACTTGATCCATAACCTCACCATCTTTGCCATCGAGAGCCGTAAGTTTACTTACACCACGCATTCTCAAATCCGCCCGTTCCAGCCAGAGATGACCCTTCACAGCTTAAGCCCCGGTGGGTTTGCAGTTAGAGTAAAACCCGCCATTGTATACTCATCCTGGAAGCTATCAGAGTTCAGGGTCACATTAGAAGCTCCAACAACCTCAGCAAATGGTATAGAAGATAGTAGCGTTTGAAAAACTCATTTATTTGTCCTCATCTTAAAAGCCATACACACATTTAACAGTCTGAACATACATTTTTCTTTAACGTACTTAATATACTAGGACTCAAAAGCTCAACACTGAAATACAAGAGTTATGCTATTTGTTTATCTACAGCTCAAATCTGAATATGCATCGTGCCATCAAGTACAGATTCTCGTAAAAAAGGAGTTGTAAATGTAAATGTTCTCAACCAGCTAATAGGTCCCAAATTAGCTTAATTAGCTAGCTACAGCAGTTAATTTGCTAGCAACAGTTGTCATTTCGGCCCGTAAAATCATTGGTTCCTGGTTAGAAAACGACAAGCCCGTTTTGTCTAAGTCTATTTTGAATTAGACAAAAATTTGTCTAAAATTAATACGACATTTGAGTCCTTAATCTGCCTCCGGGGCTAAGCGAATGGTCAGATCCTTGTTAGGATCTAAGTTTCCATACACGTTGTCATTGTGCCACTACTGTATCTGTCCTATTATCCTCTTCATAATGTCCTATAGCCTTGTGTGCAGAGGGCAATACAATTGTTGGGGTTGTTGTAGGGCTGTCGGCGAATGTTAATGTTCACGTACAGGACAGACGACCTCCGTGTGTCCATGAGCCGAGGGGACGAGATGCTGACTAAGAGTGGGCGATCTCACCCACGGGTGAACTATGTTAATGTGATGTGAAGAAGTGCCGCCTGCCTTTTTTGATTATCTCTCAATGGCTCGAAGGACATGGGTGCCTTTTTTTTTTTTTTTTTTTCTCCAGCCTTCATATCATTCCACTTCCATCATGCCAACACAATGGACAACAATCAACAGCACAGGATGCGCAGCGCTCAGAGCTCTCTAGACAGCTGCGTCACATCGGTATACGTTTAAAAAAGAACACCAGCCTGTCAGCCTGGCAGTTCATCCGCTTTCACATCTTCACACTGAACACTGAGTGAAAAGGAAGTATTCATTTGTCTTCAAAACCTTTTTTTTTTGTATCGTTCTTTGCTTTAAAGATTTGTTTTTATTTACATCTAACAGCACACAGAGACACAACTCGGTCGATTCCCGAGTGCGAGCGCTTGCCTTGCTTTATATAGCAACAAAGAGAAAGCAGCATATAATAATAGCCATATGAAATGTCAGAACAGTCCCTCATGCATGAGGTACTGGCTTCTGACTCATAGTGACACTGGGAGCCGTTTGCAGCAGAAAACATCTTTGAGTTTACGGACTGGCTACATAATCCACTGCCCTGTACGCCTGAACACAGTATTTATAGTAAATAGGTTCTCTCTGACTGAAGAGGGTGCAGGGACTCCTCGGTTCATGGAGGTTGTGCATTCTGAGCCGCAGTCACTCACATTTCATCCGCTCTGGCCAGACCGCGGCAATGACAAGAATGCCTGTGGCCCCGAGGCTCCGCGCGTCCTTTTTATCGCCATCAAATCAGCCGGCCCCGAATGTCAGCGCGTCATCTCTGGCCGGCATGGCGGGCGACGCCAGGCTTTATCATCATCTTGCACTCAGACGCAGCCATTTAGCCATCAGTGTGTGTCAGGCAGACAGAGGCGTGAAGCCCACAGTGCGAGATGGCTCGTCCGCACACGCAGCCTTTCCGGCACCGAGTGTAATCACTTTGGCTGATCCACAGCAGAGTGGGTAAGGACGCCAGCTGTTGGAGGTACACCGCATATTTCATTACAGCAGCACTCCCCCCCCCTCCTCCTTTGTGATTAATTAAAACACATGAGAAAGATCAATATTCCATAAAATGGCCAAGTACATCAAGGCAGAATTAAATTGTTTTAAAAGAAAGTTTTCTGAAAACTGACACGAACGGGGGATTCTCTTCTCTCTTTTTTTCCCTTCAGAGGACCCAACCCAAATTGGAAAAGGCATCGCTCTCATCACTGTGCTGGACATAAATGATAATGCTCCGGTCTTTGCCATAGACTATGAAACCGTCCTCTGTGAAAACGCCATGCCAGGACAGGTAAGACCCAGTAATGTCTCTGCAGTCTGTCCAGCCTCGCTTCCTTTTCTCTCCCCACGCTTGCTTGAAGTTTGACTCACAAAGACAGCCCGCTGACTCTCAAAGCCATTAAAAGTCTTTCTTGTTCCTCAAAACAAGTCCACTGTGCAAATATCCACTTCACAGCTCGAGGTCATCCCAGGGAGACGGCATCATTAGTATGAGATACATCCTTAAGATTTAATAGCAGGTATTGTGGGTGTTATCAGTCATTGGAGATGTAGCTCTCATTCCGTACTGTCAAAGCCGACTAAATTAATGACAGTGCTTGACTCTGCCTGTGGTCTAAATCCACAATAATAACCCGACGTAATGTGATACCTCATGATGGGAAGGATTGGTGCACTGCCGTGGTTTGACTTTCCGTTCTGAGGCTTTGTGTAATTAAACGATCACCACAGAGGGCAGCCAGGCAGAGGAGGCTTCACAAAATCACGAAAAGGGACCCAGAGAGATCTGAGGGCTTTAACACTATGTGATCCAGGAAAAGAAGGAGGGAAAAGAAGCTGCAGCCATGCGATGCATTTTTCCCTGTGTTTAGCATTTGGCTTCATCGTTGCTAAATGACTTGTGTGTGTGCGGCGGCGATTCGTCTGCTCTTGGCATTTGGGATAATACAATCAGAGGCGAAGTGTAAAGGAGGCGTGTAGATTTGAATAAGTACAATTGATCAGAATGATGCATTGTATTGGAAAATGGCTATTAGGCCCTTTTAAATATGCTATTTGCATTTATATATTAGGGTTGTTTGTCACTGTGCTCACGGGAGGGTGAACAAATTTCATTTGCGAAAATGAGAGACTATATTTCATGTCTGGCTTTCTTTTTTTTTCTGTGTGCATGATGCTTGACCACAACCTGGAGCCTCACAGGTGAAGCATTCTGGGATTATTGCTGTATTGTATTTTTCTGTTTGTCTCTTATTTGTTTTGTTCAGACCCAAATTTGCAAAAAAAAAAAAAAAAATTAATGAAGTTCAGTACATACTATTCAACCTACCTTGAGGTATTTTGAGTTATTGCTGGATCTATATTTAATTAATCAGATTCTAGCCTTAGGGTACAGACTATTTGCTGAAATAAACATTGCCTCTATATTAGTTGCCATCAGTATTGAATAATGCGTTTCTACCTCAGCTGAATGTCTATTTTTGGTTAATGATGCTGCCACTTATCTTGAGATGAGTGTTGTTGCTGGGTTATATCAAATTTAGAGCATCCCTATCACCCATCAATACACCCTGACTTTCAAATTCAGCAGATAATTTGTACATTTCTCCCCACTAGCGCCTGATAAATTATAGCGCAGAGCCTATGACAATACTGAAACAAAGTAATTCCCCGACAATCAAACCGGACCCCGAGGACACAGCAACAGCCATGGCCCATGACAGCATCATCAGCAGGAAAAGCTACAGCATATCTGTAATTACTCAGCTGAAGCAGACAGATTGCTTACTCAATGCCAGTGATAGCTGAGCTGTGAGGTAACCCCAAGGTGTAGCTACGAGCCTCACTGCTGTTGGTGATGGAGGCCTCTGTCCTCATCCAGCCGGGCGAGAAGACGTGCTGCATTCAAATTCTCTCCATGTAGTCTTCATGTTTGTGCAGTCATAAAAGGAGCTTGTTTTGACATGCTAATAGTTAGAGTGTGTGTCTGTGGTTGTGGGTGGTCGTCTGAATGATGAATTTATGGAATATAAAGAGCTGCAGCAGGCTTTTAGTTATATTAGAAGTTAATAAGCTAGCTGGCTAGTTAGTTAGTTAATGATTTGACTTGGATTTAGCACTAATAGAACAAAATATACAGGATTTAAAATATAAATAAAGTTCTGGAAAATTCTTAAAATACAAACAGATACTGGGTGAAAGATGTCATCCCTCCCTGTCTCTGCAATGGTGGGGGGGGAAAGCATAGTAATAAACTTATTTTGTCTTTCACATGTGAAATTTTAAAGAAATCACACATCCAACACATCCAACTTTATGACAGGGACCATGTGTTATATATTTTGTTATGTTATCTGTGAAACATCTAAAAATCACACGCCGATATCATGAAAATGTATAATGTACAGTTAACAAGATTTCACAAGTTTCACTTGTGAAGTGTGCTTCCTCACCTCCTTCATCTCCTCACCTCCTTCATCTCCTTCCGCTTATACTAGACTGAGTGACTCCTACGGACGAGGAGTGTTCTCAATTTAGTTTTTCTCTTATCCAATTTCTATTAAATCACACTCAAACACAGCCTTGTGTTTAGGCACCAGTGGGAATGCACCTTCAGTCTGAATAATGAAGGCAGGCGTAATGGAAATTTCATGATGAAATTTACACCCAAAATCACATTCAGAGCAAAAGGAAGAAGTGAGGTTGACATTTGAATGCAAAAACCCAGTTTGAATTACAACGAGGTGTCGGCTGTCTGTTAGCAGACGGACCGGTTGGACTCGTAACCTGTCAGATGTGCGCTCCACCATCTCCCTGATTCCTAATTAATTAAAATGCTCCTGTTGTGTACTTCATGTACAGCTGTAGCGGCGAACAGTTGGCTCTACTGACTGTGTTTGCTTCCCCTCTAAAGCGTTGTTAAAAATCTAAAGCCGCCCACTGACTGTCACGCCCATTGGCTTATTCACAGCTGCGACAAAGATGAAATAATAACATTTGCCAGTTGGGGCCGGGGTTGACTCTGTGGCTCTGTAGCACAGATTAACAGGGAGTGCAGGGATGGAATAACCTGCCATTTTTCAGGCCTAATTAAGGCCGTCTCGTGGCACTGGCTCTCTCCAGAGATGCCACTTGTTACGGATCAGCGGTGCGTCTGTCTTCTGCCATAATACTAATTGATATTATGATGGGGTGGACGGGGCAGGGGGAGTGGGGATTGCAGGGAGGGGGCGGGGTCAGGTTGTACAATCACTTCGGTGTAACCATTACATACATGAGTGGACTTGGCATTCTGCTGCCCCCAGTCTGCTCCACTGCCCCTCCCTGAACTCCTGCAGCATCCCTGAGGAGGCCCCAGCATCCTCCTGAGGTTCATGAATGTTGGGTAGTTGAGAACAGGGGGTTTTCAAACTGTGAAGGGGGGGCGTGAGGCGAAGATGAACTCTGTGAGGTTAAAGAGATTTTCTAACTATGTTCTGAAAGAAAAAGCACTCCGGTTGGTAGTCGTGTACATCCATTTGCTGCAAACAGAAACTTCTGGTAGTTAAATCGGCACGACTTCACCAGATTGTCAACAAATACAGACGAGTTGTAGCCCATTGAAACATTATACCTTCTGTTTGCGTTCCCCAAAGTGTTATAAAAACTTGAGCATGATTATCCACAAATAAAACAAAGAAAAGGATTATCGTAAGGATACCCTTATATTGAAATATGGTTTATGCCATTTCAACATGGTTCTTATATTCCTGGAACACTAACATTATGACTTTATGTACATGTACAACATTTAAAGTGCCCCCCCACACACACTTTTCCCTAATCAAAAGTTTACTTACCACCTCTTAACTACTGCCTCGGCTGTCAACATCCGTGACACAAACAACAAAAAATTATCTTCACACCTCCAGTCTTCATTCAAATTATCAGTTTATTCTAAGTGTTGCATCAAGGTGGGAGATGAAAATATGTCAAGGCGCAGAGGGACGTGGAAAAGATTAGCGTGTGGCAGCGTCCTGTCTGTTCTATGAAAAAAAAAAAAGAGAACATAGAGAAAATGTAATCTCAGATCTCACCAGGAGATCACTTTAGCCTCGGCAGTTTCGGCTCGTCAGGATCAGGCCAACAAAAACATGTATTAAGACGAATCTCAGCAAATGCTCCGGCCAATCAATTTGAAATGAGGGAAACGGCTTATAAAGAGGGAAAGAGGATTGAAAGATGACTTTCGTTGAATGGTACAAATTGACTGATATTGTGTGCGGGTGTGTGCACGTGTTCATGTGTGTGTGATGACAGCGGGGTGTAACGTGTTAGCGGGTGCTGTTGATCCGCTGGGGCACAAAGTTCTGGGTGTCACATGGGTGATGTTTGGGTCGTCGATGTCATAGGAAGGGTGTGAAAAACGCAGGATCACCTCTCCCTTCCTTCCTTCCATCGTCAACACAATCCCCACCCACCCCACCCCCGCTGGCATCTGCCGCCATGGCAACGACTGCCACCTATTTGATGCCATGCTTATTTATACTCTTTAGTTCAACTTTTTAAGTGGCTGACTTGATTTTGACGTATGACTCATAGGGGTTGACTATCTGATAATTACACTTTCAAGACAATATTAACTCACTCAAGAGTAGTAAAGAAGTAGATTTTCAAATGCAGCTCAGTGTTTACTCTGCTGGTGTCAAAGAGGGGAAAGTGTTATTCAAGCTCGTTATCTCTCAGATTTTTCATACACCAAAGCCTCTCTGTCTAGCCGTGCTACATTAGCTGGCATTTCTTTCCTCATTATAGAGGCCACATTCGGAGCTGTCTCCTCAGCGTACAGATGCTTTGTGTCAAAGGTGCAATGAATTATGGTCGTAGTGGTTTACTAAGATACTTCAGTTATTTGGGAGAATTAAATCCTGATTGTTTGAACTGCATACCGTTGAAAACGCACACGCACACATTTTGAGTTGGCAGGATTTGGTTTTGAGTGAGCAGTCAGTATTTGATCTGTGAAGGTGTAGCGCAATCATCCAGGTGGTACGTAGTCTGCAGAAATGTGTGTCCAAATTACTCGAGTGAAGTCTTCAATCAAAAAATACGGACTCAGTAGTTGGCATTGGATTAAGGACAGAAGTGTTTTTTGATTATAGTTGAAGCTCATTTGAGGGACTCGCGTTCAGTGGAAACATTTTGATATGAGAATGATAGCTGAACTTACATTCCAATGCGTTGTGGTGGAGAATATATGTAAACAGTTCTTTGTCATTTAGCAAAATATGTTAAGCTTTTTTTTTTTTTTGACCTTGCCTTAAAAAAATATCTTAAGCTTGAAAAATGTCAAATCTTTCTGTTTTAGGTTAGGATATGTCTGATTAAAGGAAAAATAACAAGACTGATATTATTGCCATTAAATGTCAACTTTTCATACTTGGCATTTTTGTACTCATACTGGATACAAACACTTTTCTCGATCAAATAAAGTATATTAAACGGCTAATTGCATTAGTGAATTATATTTTTATTTTCTGTTTTAAGTCTTTAGTTACCGTGCTATGAACGCATACCGGTCCAGAGTTTGTTCTTTTTTTCCCAGCCAATAATTCAGCCAGGTAGTTGGTTAGCTCATTGCAGATATATCAGTAACAGTGTATACGTCGGCTGATATGAAACCAAAAAAAAAAAACGGTAAAAAAAACGGTATCATGGTTATAGAGTTAATGAGCTCTGCCAAGTACATTTTTCAACAAAAAATGTCCTGCTCAGTATGCATCTTGGTCACAATTTAAATAATAAAAAAAGGAAAAATCTGTTAACTATCAAGTTGTTCATCATTATAAGATTTTTTTTTAAACTCCCACATATTCCTAATAAATATCCAGTATTGTAGGTAGTGCTTCGTTTTAAGAGGTCGCTAGGATTTTTTTTTGATAATCGCTGTTTTAGGACACTGTTTATACCCATAACACTTTTTTATCCCACATCAGATCTCCTTATATTGAGATAAAAGTAGAACATCTAATGCCAGTCAGTGCAGGTTGACAATCTTTGCACCTCCAATGAGTGTGTATGGGAATGTGTGTGCGCATGACTCTGTTATTTGCACATTCACCTTCTCCTCCTCCTCCAAAGCGACAAACAGAGACACCTTTGTCCTTTTTATATCCTTTTTGATCTGATGTGCAGCCGATGTGTAAACTAAAAAAAACCCTCTAATTCTGTGATTCATAGGCCTCCTCAGTCTTGCTTTGCGACAGGCACCAGTCTGCCTCTGCCGTTAATGTCTCTCAGCCAGAATTTATGTCTACACCCATGCCTCTCTCCTCCTGTCTGCTGCTCAACCCATTAGAGAATTCCCCACCAAAGGTTCGCAGGAACGCCTTGCATCAGAGGCCCACTAATGAAAGGCATTATACATTACAAAGTGTTTGATTTAAGGATGATTTACAGTCCTTTCCCTCAGCAGAGGGAAATAGAAACCATACTAAAGATAAGCTCCGAATCCATCTGCAATATTCAAAAGACATCAAAGGGGGTTGAAATTGTGTATAGGATACAATGTCGGTGTAAGAGCCACAAAGCGAGGTTTTCTATCAGATGTGAAATTTCCATAACAGAGTGAGAGGCATGTGAGTTATGATGATCCCAGAATCAATGGCAGCTTTCATGATATGCAGTCGGGCATGCACACACTGCATGTTTAGGTGCTCAGTGGTTGTGTCGCTGATGTGGTGCTGACACAAACATCCATTCTGTCTGTATATATACTGATATCCCAAATGTTCTTGAACTGGAGCAGATAACCTCCCTGCGTTTCTGCTCCCCATATCAATTCCCCTTGCGCTGCAATACCAAACAGAAAACAGAAAAAAAAAGCATACTCTGTGATTACTTTTGCTGATGAAAGAGCAACTCTTTTAATTTTGTTAAGAAACAAGAGTAAAATATTCATGAATTTTCACCCCGCCTGCCAGATTTAATAATTGGCAGGATGTCGTTTACCACCTACACCAACCCCTAATACCTGACAGCTTGTAACCAGCAGCATTTAATCACAGCTGACAACTGATAATCCATGTCTCAGCACTGATGGATCATTTACTTTTATTCTTTCCCTCTTCTTCCTTGCCCCTTGTTTTTATTAATTTATTTCATAATGTTTGTTTTTGTCTTGATGTTTGACGCAGAGCTGTTTGGTGCTGTGAGATGTGATAATTTAGTGTGAATTGCTTCTAAGAATCTCTTGGATCGCGTCCATGGGTGTGAGTTGTCACAGGGTTGAGTTCCTAGATTGCCTACAAAGGATTCAGGAGGCTTGATCTAAATGTATAAGGACACTGCTGCAGTAACTCCCACTTTGATGGCCGTCGTGGTGGCCATCATTTGTCGCCCATATGGCGTGTTTGTGTGTGATATGCTCCTCCTGTACAGAATGTACCGAGTAAGATTTTTCTCTTTTTTTTCCTCCTTACTGCAGCTAAGTGCTGCTGCAAAGATGAAATTAAAGCGTTAGGGGGTTTTTTTTGCTCAAAAGAGCTCACTTGATTTTTTAGATACCACATTTGCACATGCTGGTGGGTGTAAATAAATTGGATTACTTGGTAATTTCATTTCCTGCATCATTTACAGATGTCAACACTGCTATAGAATAAAAAGGGAGGAAGATTGTGTGAAGTCCAGAGTTCAGAGGCAAAATAAAGTGGGCAGAAATGCATTCACTTGTTTAACTCAAAGATATGAATGCTTGTCTTACATCGCCTCGAGCAAAAGCAGTTCTTATCATGAGTCATTTTCATACTTGTAATAATTAAGTGGGAATGTCTGACTGCATAGCATATGCATTTATCTTGAGCAGGAACAACAGTCAGAGGTCTGACCAGACATTTAATTTATTTATTTCATGGTTGTCAATCCAGGCAGGTGTATGTGATTGTGCTTTAGTGTGGGCGGCTGTGGCGTAGTGGAGAGCAAGGTAGTTCTCCAATCAGAGGGTCGGTGGTTCGATACCCAGTCGATGTGTCCTTGGGCAAGACACTTAACCCCAAGTTGCTCCTGAAGGCTTGCCATCGGTGTGGACTGGATGATGAATGTTAGTTAGAGTCTGATGGTGGCACCTTGCATGGTAGCCTGTCATCAGTGTGTGAATGGGTGAATGATATGTAATATACTACTGACTGTAAGTCGCTTTGGATAAAAGCGTCTGCTAAATGACTGTAATGTAATGTAATGTGATTACGGTAGGAAGAATGTGTGTAATATTCATTAACCCTTTAACGGTCTTCTCAAGTGTAAGAGCACATTTAGGAAAGCTAGTAAACCAAATCAAAACTTCTTTAGCTGGTTGAACTAAGTTGAAATGACTAATTGAATATTTTTATTTATATAGTTTAGTTTTAGCGGGCTGAAAAGGACCACACCTCAAAAACTCTGACGACTTTATAGTTATTTTCGCCAAGTGGTTGCTAGAAATGTCCATTATTATAGCATTTCTTTACAAAATTGTGAAAATTGCTATTGAATAAGATTCATCTGATTATAAACTGCTGTCAGTATGATATACTGTATATGTATTTGTTGCCGTTATTATATTATTTTCAGACAGTTTCAATGAAAATATTGTCAATACAGAGATAAATCCAGGGGGAAGCTGATAATAAGGGTAATACTGATTCCATAAAGCCAAATGGAAGCATATTAACTGTTGTGGAAATTGAAAAAACGTCCCTATTATCACTGGAGGTAGTGCAGCTCCTGCCAAAAAGATCTGGCCAAATTGAAGGCTATAGAAAATACTAAACGAGCCAGCGATGGCTCAAAGAAATCCACAATTCTCTTCACGATAAGTGAGATGTGAAACCAGAAAAATGTCTTTGACGTCACTAAAATGGAAGAAAATCAATGCAGATTGTTAAAAGTCTACTTTTACTATAACCTGACTTCACTGTGGTTTGGTGGAGACGCATGTTTGCCACGAAAGAACATCTCAACTATTTGGTAGAGGCTAATAATTGGTGGACAGTTGATTTCATGGCCCAAAGGAACTATGTAATGCAAAACAAAACGTTTTTTCTGGGATTTACCATTATTTCACTTAATGGATGTTATGATCTGAGGTGTGGGGAAAAAGAAAATAGACGCTGGACAATAATTTGCCTCAGAAGAAATCACTTCCCAAAGAAAACACTTCATCCCTAAGAGGTTGCCAAGCTCTTGCCAAATAAGCACTTACTGCACTTGAAAAGATAAATGACACAAAACCACAGCCAAACATTATAAAACAAAACCTTTCCATCAATCACAGTCAAGTTGATTTTCTCTAGTTAACTCACACCATTGCTCGGCTTTTCAACAAAGATTTATACCTCCATATAAATAAATAGAGTGAAAAGTGATGCATATACAATGCTTTGCTTAAACTCATGCTATTGTTCTTACTGCATGCACATATTAAACAATTTACTGCTTCAGTTAACATCTAATCTGCCAGCGAGATCAGTTAAAGATCAGTAAGATAACTAACTTTGAATGTGTTGTTGTTTTACCTGTTGTCCTCAGATGATCCAGACCATCAGCGCAGTCGATAAGGATGAACCCCCGAGCGGCCACCGCTTTTACTTCGCCCTTGCTGCACCTGTTGCCGGCAACCTCAACTTCACCCTGCGTGATAACAAAGGTGTGACAACCGTCTGTGCTGTTACTAAAAATGACCTGGTGTTACTGCTATCTTGTGATTATCTGTGAAATCCAGGTTCAGGGAATCAGTAAAATTCCTTGAAAGCACTGATTTCAGTTTCATTGAAAAAAGACCATAGACGATATCAAAAAGTTATTTTTATTCAAGCCTGCTGTTTGCAGTAATGTTAGTTGGTTTGTCTCAAGCTATAGTATAGTATGGATATAGTAGTAGTATAGTAGTACTATAGTAGTCTTTGTTTGACAAATCAAATAAAAGTTTTTCAAAATAAAGGTCTTTTGAATACAATTTGGAGAAAATGAGGACTGTGGATTTTGATACCCATCACTTACATTGAAACCCTATTAGCATGGCAACTTTAAATGGGCAGTATGAACAAGAGATAGAAAGGAGAAGAAAAGTATTGGTATAAACTGCTGGGAAATACTCAAATAAACATGATATCATTATAGAGAATAGGCCATAAGAAAGGATGGTCCCTCAGACATGAGCTGACATGGAATCTTGATAAGAAAAGATTTGGATATATTTGTACTCCGTGCAGATTTCTCCTCTCAAACAGACATTCTCAAAGCTCCTCAAAGTTCTCCATTTTCTTCGTACATCTGCGTCCATGTAGATGCAAAATATTGGATGTGCACCGACCGGAATTCATCAGGCATAAATCTGACTTTATGGTCCCTGCTGGTTTTCCATTATACTTTGGGTATGATAGTGAAACTGGTATTGAATTGCATTTGGTCTTAAAATGCTACAGAAACCCTGGAGTCAGTCACCAATTTGAAAATGATATTACACTTCCTGTTCTTGTCAAAACCCCACGTGCCAGTTCAACCCTGTTGCATTCCGCTGCTAAATCAAAAATTCCCTGAGGAATCTGCCAATGGCCTTCGAGAGTCTTTAAAGGGTGTTGGTGAAGTTAGGTACGGTCTATTTGCTGCTTACTTCCTTCAAATTGAGCCTGGCAGCAATGCAATTGACACTTTGGCCATTGCTCACTCTGGCTCTCTATATCTGCCCTGAATCTGGACACAATCTACTCTGCGATCTGACTCAGGAGGAGAAGTACGGAGTAGCTGGTGCCCTCCGGCGTGCCCAGCCGTGCCAAATGAAACCATAATTCTGCCATGACAATGCCCTGGCTGGCCTTTTTCTGTAATTGTTTATCAAAACTGAATACAAAAACAAACTTTCTGCTGCAACTGGAGCACATCTGAGATTTGTACGACAATAAACAACAGCAGGATCTCTGTGTAGCCGATCACAGAATAACTCCAACCTTAAATCTCAGACTAGAAACTGCCTTTGTACCGTAATGATTTGCTCACCACCTACACACAATGCAGTGGGTGAATTAAGAAAATTAGCTCCAACATATATAAGAATACTTTGCATATAGCTTAAAAAACACATAAGAATTATGCCAGACTCCATCATAAATCCCCACCTCTTTATGCTTTGTGTAGAGCTGATCTGATCACTCTCTGAGGTGAATGATCTGTGTTTTGTTTGAGCTCGGCTCAGGCTGCCATGTCACACATCAGAGGTAGCAGCAGCAGCCAGCTTGTGCTTGATTTAGTGCATCTTTGATTATGTTGGATTTTGTGTTTTTAACATTTAATTCCAGCATTTTCAATGTTAACACATTCCAACAACAGGATGCATAAGAATAGAGAGAAATTGTGGTTATGGAAAATACACTTACATTCTGTAAAAGATGTTTATTTGTTTTCTTGCTTAGAGTTGGATGAGAATACCAACCATTACCAACTGCAACATTAAAGTGATGAACACATTGATGCATCACTTATTGTATTTCAATCATGTAATGTATAATATATTTTTCTGAAATGGGCAATTCTGCAAAATGAGTACTTTTACTCAAATCTTAAATAATTTTTTTATGCTTATGCTTTTGTACTTTTGAATGCAGGACTTTTACTTGTAACAGTATTTCTACACGGTTGTACTGCAATTTTAAATCTGCGTACTTACACCACTGTTCAGCACTCACATAAGGGACTTTTACCCTGTAGCTTAATGCGTTAAAGTCTTATATTAGATAATAGACAAAACATAGTGTTTCATTTTTACCTACAGAATTATTTTTATTTGACACTATAATTGTTTAAGTCTCAGCCCCTCACAGTTACCAACCAAATTTGAGTTTTTTCTTCAATTGTGAAATCATTTCCGCTGATTTGACTAATTCTGGATTTACAAGAGAACCCATCTCTAAATTCATTTTTACCTTGTTCTTAAACTCAATGAGCAATCTGAATATCCCTGAATTTCGACAAACAAAGGAGTTGTCCTTCAAGGCGAAATCTACATTTCAAGTGTGACTGCTCAATTTGAAAGTGCTTTTTAATCTATTGAAGTAGTTGTCACGAAATGGCTTGTTTTTTTTTGCTGCTGCTGTAATGGCATATTGTTCTCCTCTGGCTGCCTCTCTCTCTCTCATACGCTGAGATTTCATATACAATTTTTGCCATCAAACCAAAGCTGTTATTAGCCAACAGGTGGTCAGAACCAGGGAGAGACGCCACAGTGTGTCATATAATGAATTGTGTTAACGACACCATCTGTTGGCGTTCCTGCTTTTAATACTGTAAAATCATCTTCATACTGCAAAACCAAAGCACAGCAATCATTACAGAATAGACGTTAAACCTCCTGCTAGTCATATACACGCAGTAAATTGTTCATTTAATGCCAATAAACTTAACAAATAACAAATTAAACACAACTCTCAGGCTTTGTTTTGACCAATGTATGTTTTCTTTCTCTACTTTGCAGACAACACAGCTTCAATACTGACGAAGCGAGGTGGTTTCAGGAGACGGGAGCAGGCCATGTATCGTCTACCGGTGTTGATTGTGGACAGTGGAAGTCCCGCCTTGAGCAGCACCAACACACTCTCCGTACGAGTGTGTGACTGCGACTCTGACGGCGTGGCCTTGTCTTGTGGAGCGGTGGCCTACACGGCGACTGGCCTGAGCACCGGCGCCCTCATGGCTATTTTAGGCTGCATCATCACGCTTCTGGGTAAGATCTATATGACCTCAGTGTCAGAGGTAACAACAACTTGTGTTTTTTCTTTTTTTTATGTAGCTGAAGAGGTTGTTATAAAGCTTTGAGTGATCTTTGCTTTTTCCAGCTTTGGCCACTCCTCCTATCAGATATAAAGACTTTTTATTCAGCAATTGCTTTGTAGTTGCTCACCATATAACTTGGTATTTGTTTACAACTTGTCTAATCATTGTGATGCTTACCTCGCCTGGAAGTGGTAGAAGAAGTATTCAGATCCTTTACTGATGTAAAAGTAGCAAAACTACAATGTAAAAATACTCAATATGACGTAAAAGTCCTGCAGTCATATTTGTGCTTGATTAGCATCTGCAAATATGTACTCAAAATATCAAAAGTATGCAGAAAATTACCCCCACAAGGGTTACACATATTATTATGTGTTCTTGTATTGGTTGATTATTAATCATTACTGATGTTTTAAAACTTTGATGTAGTATTTAGTTGAGATGGAATTAATGTCAGGTATGTTATATTCAGTTTGAAGGTACAACATTACAGTAGAAGTAGTTTATAATGTAATACTCAAGTAAAGTTCAAGTACCTCAAAATTGTCCTGAAGTACAATATTTGAGTAGATGTACTTGGTAAAATTCCACTACTGTCCTCACATCTCAGCTCTTAGTTAACAGGAAAACTAAACTCTCGGACTGAAATGTGTGTTTGTTGCCAAGTCGATTAGCCTAACAGCTAAGATGACAGACGACGCGCAAAATGAAATCACTGAATGCCAGAAAGCAGCAGCAGAAAAAAGACTACATGAACATTGTTATGCATATGAAATATGACCAGCAGCGTCGGTGATGGCAGAAAGTTTTTGCATCAGAGTTATAGATAGAAAGCAAATGGACTTTACAGAAGCAGCATCACATTTGGGACTACGTAAAAATGATTAGGGAGAAGCAGGCTGAATCTTTTATTTGATTTTGTTTTTTTTTAAAAGAAAGTAGCTCCCCAGTCGTAATAATATTTCTTTGGACCTTCTCCTTGATTTGAAATTAAAAAAGAAGACGGATGAAAAACAAACAAGCAATACCCTCCATTCCAATATCTGAGAATGTTATATTAATTTAACAAAATGGTGAATATCATGAAATATAAAATATGATGACTGAAATCAAATGATGATATGGCCCATTATTATTATTATAATAATTATTATTTTTGCAATAAATCTCACAAGGGAGGAATGAATCTGGGATTGGAGCCCTAAACTGCACTCCAGTAAAATTCAGACAAAAAAAAATGACTCCAGGCCATGTCTGACCCTCTTCCCTCTCACTATAATGTTTGTACGGACTCTTAGCAAATCATAAGAGTGGGCAGGTCATTAATAGCATAAATCGACTGTAACATAGCATCCCTTTTTGAGTTGTCTGCTTGAAGTAGCTCCCAGGCTTTTTTGCAGTGGGAATATATTTAAGCGAACTATTTTTTGCAATTCAGATTTAAGTTCAGATTTGATAAGTGGTGGTAATGTTAGATATGTGCTGCATTACAAAACACTGCTTACCTCAGTATGTCCAACCCATTCAGACTTATCTTCCCTATAAGACATCCTGTAGGCGGTAGAATGTGTGTGAGAAGCTTTTTGCTACAACAGAGTTGCGTTTTGAGGTCTTGCACATGTCAAACCTGGAGGGAGATATCTTCCCTTCACATTTCCTCTTTGATAAATACATGAGACCTCGGTCAGTTGGCTCTGAATAGCAGCCTGGGTGTTTAGAAGTAAAGTACCACTGAAATCTTGCCAACAGGATCAATTAAGTAGAATTGGTAAACTGGATATTGTTTATTTGTTATTGTGTATTTATATTTAGCCCGACGAAGCAGAACATAAAATATATTCAGTGGGCCTGATGAACTGTGTGGTCTGCCAAAGGATTTAACCTTGATTATGTTAATGATATTTAATTATGTTTGTCCAACCTTTGAGAAATGTAAGAGATTTCTCAAAAAGAATCACTGGCTGTGATGGCATTACTCTAAATTGTATTTTATAGGAATACATTCTCTTGATTGGACACTCGAACCTAAAGGTCTAGTAAGTATGTATACTTTATATTTAAGTCTCCAGCAGCTTTTTATTAAAAACTTCCATTGCCAGTTATGATTATGTGTCATTTATGTGACAGTGCTCTTCCTGCCTTTGAGCACACTATACTGGAGAAAAAAAAGTGTAATTTCATTGTGAGAAAGCGGTGCCTGAAGGCAGCCTGAGTCAGTGATGAGATTTTAGATCATTTCCCCTCCTAAAAGGAGTTCTCATGGTTATTTCCTCCAGACACGTTTCAGTGTATTTTATAAACTTAATTATAGTATTTCATAGAGGTCATAGAGTGAAGTATTGTATGGAAAACTGCTCTCCTGCTTTTGTTTCCTGGTGCAGCACCAATATATAAGTAAAGACACTTGTAAATAAGACTTCATTAATATGAACTTAGAGGCGATGCAGCTCTGCGCATCATCTCCTGGCTGCATTATTGCTCATAAACCCCACAGGCAAAAAGCGTTACCACATCAGGACAGAGTCGCAGTTTAACGCCTAGGTGATCTTCATGAGCGCTGAGGAACATCTGAACAGCATATACAATAACTGGAATGAGTTCTTTGATGGGGTCAACTCTGCTTTTTTTATTCCAGCCCCCTCAAAGTTCCGCCTTCCTTTCATTGCAACGGGGAACACTCCTCTTGATAAATGAAAACTTCAAAAGAGCAACAGGGGGAAATGTGTGTCGGTGCAGCCCTGAACCGAGCATCGCTAATGGAAGCTGGCTCCATTCTGCACGGCATGGCCCCGGGCCACAGGCTTAGAACTAATGGCCTCCAGTTTAATATACCTCCGAGTCGCCTTGTCTCTGTGTTTGTGTGTGCGTCCTCAGCTGTCCCCATCTCTCTGTTTTGCTCAATTGGATCTTCTTTTCTGTTTCCTCTTTGTGCATATTCCTCCTCCCCCCTTCCTTCCTTCCTTCCCCCCTTTGTATTAACAGCCCATGTGTGATCCTTTTATTATGATCTTCCTTGATGCTCCTCCATCAAGACCTCTTTCAATCTGTAGGCAGCAATTGAGGCTGTGATTGCGTTTGATTGTATCGTTTTGGATTTGACACAAGCCGGAATAAGACCTGAACTGCTGTCGTCCTCAGATGCTCCCAAATATTGGTAGTAGTAGTATTCATATCTGTTACTCAAAGAAACTAGTAATACCTCAGTGTAGACATATAAACTGTAATAAAGTCCTGCATTTAAAAACTTACTTAAGTAAAAGGAAAAAGTTATTAGCAAAAAAAAAATTAACAAAAGAAAAGGTACTCATTACTCAAAAATTGTTCACTTCAGAAACCCCCCCCCCAATATTAATGGATTTTAAAAAGTAATTAATTAATAATAATCACTTAAATGTTGGTCAAGGTGGAGCTGATTTCAACTGCTTTACACACTGCAGTTTAGCTTAACATATAACAATATATTATAAATTAGTAGTTTTTTATTGTATTAAAATTGTATTAATAGCCTGATTTGGCAATGTAAATAAGGCTGTGAAATACATATAGTGAAATAAAAAAAAAGTATAAATCAAGTGAAGTAGAAGTATCAAGTAGCATGAAATGAAAATTCTCCACAAAAGTACAAGTATCTCCAAATTGAACTTAAGAACCCACTCTTCACTCTTTTTCTTCCCTCCATCACACACTCCTCCACCTGTCATCAGTCTAATAACTACAATGCCATGCTGCGAGTGGAAGGCTCTTCAGAGTGCCACTCCTCTACTCGTCTCAGGATCCATCAGTTGAGTCTGAGAGATTCAATCACAGCAGTTTGTACAAAGTGTTCAGTTTCCACCTGCCTGCCTGCCTTTAAACCACACTGAGCTGGGTGCACATTGGCTTCGGCTCTACGTGCTCATAAGCTAAGTGGTCATTAATCATAGGTTGATATTTTTAGATTTAATTACAGAGCTTGTCCCCTCCTTCTTGCAGTAATATTCCTGAAAATGCCTGCGTACAATTATGTTTTTTTTGTTGTTGTTCTTTTTTGAAAGTATATGTCATTTAAAACCTTTTTTAATGATACAGTCACTTTGGGATGATGCATTCAAACCACTGAGACAATCATTATCTTGTTAAGATCCAGTGGCTTCCCCCCCCCCCCCCCCCAGTACATGTCAGGTACGGCTCAATCCTCCAGAGGGCCAATTAGGACATTACGTAGCACTCTAAATCTCCAGACAGTTATTTCTATCAGACTCATTCTATAAATCTACATGTCTATTCAGATGCCTATTATTTTACTCTCTGTGTCCCGTATTCGCCCCTCCATCTGTGTTTCTATTTATGATTCTGTATTCAGACGGCAGACTCATTTATTTTTCCAGATCCGAACTTTAAGCTCCACTGTGCACATTGTAACCTACGGATCTGCGTGTTCAAACTGTGCAATTGTTTGCTATCACACTGGTTGACATACTAAAAATAAAAGAAGAATAGGAATAGAATTTCTTTTTTCAAGCAAGTCAATTAAGAGCAGATTTGTCTTCATAATGACAGCCTGGCAGAAGCTAAAAAGACCTCTTGTAAGGGAGTTAGGAGGGGGAAAAAAATGCTAACAGCTTGCAGAAGGATACATAGAACAAAATAAAAAACAGAAAAAAAAACCAGTATAGAAGCACAGGCACATAATCCGGACGGATACGCAAGTGTGACAGATAGCATCAGCAACAACAAAGAAACCATAAAAGCGGTTTGAATCATGCAGCAAACATACAGCAGCGCTGATAAAGAAGCCAATAACATGGAGCATTTGTGTTTGCAGATTGTATTTGTTTCTATGCCCTTCATCAAGTTGAGGTGCAGAATGCATTTGGTTGCAATGTCATCTGTGTAGAAGAGTGATGACTGTCAGACCTCTGTCTAGACACCTTTATTTTCTCTTCCATTGTTGTCGTGGTTACAAATTCTGAGTGAGTAAGTCAATAACTAGAGCTAAACAAATGCCAGTTGCAACTATCTTCATAATCAATTCATTATATAAGTAAATATATTATGAAACAAATCTAACTTTTTTTAGTTTCCAGCTTCTCAAACGCAAGGATTTTCTGCTTGCAGGTTTTTGGCTGTTTGCCAGATTAAAAAAAGGCATTTTACTGGGACTATATGATTCATTTAGAAAATGATCTGCAGATTAATTAGTTGTGAAAATAATCATTTCTTTTGGCTCTGAATTTAAACGTGATTATTTTGAAGAGATTAAGATTAAGAGAGAAAGATTGAGATCACTAAATTTCATGTAATGTAATTTATATGTACCTACCTTATTGTTATCCAGAAGTAGGACAGTAGTTAAGAAATAAGTGTTTTGAATCATTCTAAATACCACCAATATTGCAGATAAAGTCTAAAAATGATATATAGTTTGATCTGTATGTGAAAACCAATCTGTCCGGCTTTGTGAATGAATTGGCCGTGAAAAACACCCCCTGTTGTTTTTATATGTACAGCAGATACTGAACAGCTGGTTAATTAATCTCGCATCAAATCAAGCTGTTAATCAGAACCTAAACTGTAGCAGCATGATCTGTCCAGTCGCATAAAGAGTTATGAACGGCCTCACAGCAAAAAATTGACTGGACTTTCATTTTAAAAACCTCCTCCAGTGTGTTTCTTCATGACTGGCTATATGTGGTTTGATGGCATTTGATTGACAGTGACCTTTATTTTGATTCAAATGTTGCTAAATGCTAATTGTGCATGGATGGAGGTACAAGACATCATTGTGTACCAACAGAGTCCCGCCCATTTCAAACCAGTTAGAAGAGCTCAGAGAAAAATACCTATAGAGAAATTTCTTAAAGACCAAAATCATATGAGCAAAACTGTCAAACTTTTTGCATATAATGTTGCATTTATGTAGGATTTTTTCATAAACCTTAAACTGAGAACATAGGTTCTTCAGGGCCTTTAACGTTTTGATTTTGACCAAACAAAAAGAATGCCACACATACAAACACAGTTGCTGATTGATACCTCTCTTAGAAATTGCACTGCAGCACAGAGACACAAAGTGAATGACTAATCAGTCCCAGTTTCACCTGAATCACAAAGCACATAGAGAGAAAAATACTCTAATGAGTAAGTGCATTCAATGATGCATGCTGGTAAGGAAAGGGCAGCACAGAAAACTCACCTTGTTCAATATCGATTGTGCCGAGTAAATCATTTAAACAATTCAATTTTAGCAAAAAGCCTTTGTAACTCTAAATTGATCTCCTTTGCATCTGTTTTTTCTAAATTTAGTATACATCATCAGTAATTCGTAATGAAGAGTCGTGTCTCGCGTGTGTGTTTGCTCAACTGTCTGGGCTGGAAAAAATTCTTACAGGACCCTCGGTGCCTGACACAGACTCACTATTTGTATGCCCAGCCATCCACCTGCTCGTCCTAGTAGGATGTGATTGGATGTTGGCCCGTTTCCAGTCTGTGAAGCATCAAGGCTGCCTTCTAGGCATTAAACCCTAAAGAGCTTTGCTGGAAAGCACTGAGAATATTCCATTTCAATGTGCCACTTTGTAATTCACTTTGGAGAAGCCCTACTGAATCGAATAGAATTTAGAATGACTCGAGTTCCTAAAATTAAAGGAAACAATCTTCCACAGAAATGTTTGGCTTCCTGTCTTAAAGGGTCACGGATATTAGTAGTGGAAGACTTGAGGAACCATTTCGAAGTATTTTACAATAAAAAAGGCTGTAGGGTACCAATAGCCAACAGAGGGCTACTCATTCATCTCCTGCAGCCTTTCGATATGACTCTTTCTCCCCTTCCATCTCTTCCATTTGCTCCCTTATTAGAGGGTGTGAAGTGCTGTTTGAATTCGGTTCCTGGGCCTCTTTCTCGGCTGCCTGCAGTCGCTCCACGTCGGGAAGGAAAAGAAATATGGGCCCACGGAGCGATATTTCACTGGCACCAGCTTGACATTGATGGATAGAGGATCATTAGACATTTGCCAGTTTGCTTGGGCGTAGAGTTATTTTCAGCAATAATGTATGGCGGAGGGAACAGGGGATGGAGGAGGGCTCCTGGTAAGACCTCATGAGGACAAAGATTCCAGTTTGGTGGAGCTTTGTACAGGTCTTGAAGCAAAAGGTAGGTGGTGGAAACCACAGAGGGACACAATATATTACATTGCAGGGTTAGTTTTGTAAACTATAATTGGATTCATAGTGCAGTGGTTTTTCCAACCATTTTAGTTAGAATTTCCCCCACAGCCCTGCTAGATGAACTCGAATACCCTTTCACTGACACCACTGTCATGTTTCAAATATGTTCATTCGCATTGATTTTAATCAGGGTGTTATTTAACCCTCACAATTTCATAAAAGTGGGTAATGTTTGCCTGCAATAATATTGTTTCTACAATTTAACTGTCTATGTTTGAGTGGTTTAAGTTTGCATTTGTACCACTCAGATTTAGAGTGTCTGAAGCTGGATGTTTCAGCCATGTATTTGTTACTTTTAAGTAATAGTGTTCAACAGTTAATCCATTACTTTGGCCTCTATTTCACCTTAAGCCATTGCTTTCATATATATAATCCGTCCACCAGCATCTGGAATCTCTGTCAGACTGTATTCAACTCCATGAAAGTCGCATTTCCCTGCATCCTTTCAGCTGACTGGCACAAAAAAGATGCCTGTTGTCAGTTAAAATTGACTCCGACATCTCTTCTCCCTTTCTCTGCAGTGATGGTTCTGCTAATTGTGACAATGCGACGGAGGAGGAAGGAGCCTCTGATTCTGGAGGAGGAGAGGGACATAAGAGAGAACATCGTCCGCTACGACGACGAGGGTGGAGGAGAGGAGGACACGGAGGCCTTCGACATGGTTACGCTCCGCAACCTCAACGTCATCAGAGACCCCAATGTTAGGCGAGACGTAACACCAGACACCCCCACCTTCTTTCATTACTCATCAACTGCTCGTCCGTCCTATAAAGCCCTGCCGGACAACGTCGTGTTTCGAGAGTTTATTTGGGAGCGACTTAAGGATGCTGATGTGGACCCGTCAGCTCCCCCGTATGACTCTCTGCAGACATATGCTTTTGAAGGCAGCGGCTCTGTTGCGGAGTCACTAAGCTCTTTGGAGTCACTAAGTACAGACTCAGATCAGAACTATGACTATCTCAGCAACTGGGGACCACGCTTCAAAAAGCTGGCAGACCTGTATGGCAACAGCGACGGCACCAGTGTCTTCTCATAGCCCTTAAATGTTACTCTTAACATTTCTCGGACTTAAAAAAAAAAGAAAAAAACGAGTAATTTATTGTCAGAGAAAATGATTTTGTCTGCCTTAGTGCACTGGAGGAGAAGATTCAAAGACAACAGAAGAGAGATTGAAAGAAAACACTTTGACTTCAAAGGTTTTTGGTTTGTTTACCTCCTTTTGTGGATTTTTCAAAAGCGTGCCATGGTGAGTTTTGACACAGATTTCAAAAGTGGCTTGACTGAGGAGGAGACCTTGTGTGCAAAAGACATTAAAGGTTTCAGATCTTGGGCTCCGGTCCAACCATTGACTGCAGAATGCAAACATGTTGGAGCCTTTTTACAGGAGGCACCTGTCCTTTCATTCCAGCGATGGGCATGAGCCCAGCTCTCCTGCTTTGATGCATTCCTTTGCTATCTTTGTGCTAAAAAAAAAAATGTTTCTCATGAAATGCTGTGTCCCTGGTGGCTAATCAGCAGTCACTTGACTGTTCATATGAAATTTGACAACAAATTTCTGTGGGTTTTATTTTCTTTTCCTTCTTTATTTTGTGGCTGGGGATCAAGGTAATGAGAAGGTTTTTTTCATTTTTATTAGCATTTTCCACAATATTCATGGACTCAAACCTCTCAACACTATATGAAAAGTTCAGCCGCACTTATACAGCATAAACAAGTAGTTGATGTGCTAAGGAAGTGATGTGAAGACATGCTGTGCAAATAATAAAAAGAATGACACGTCTTTGATGTCTGTACTGGGTGAAACAGGAAAATATAATTTCTCTTATTCTCCTAACAATACATTTTGCAGATGTTGCAATGTAGTGTTTGTCTGAGTCTGTTTTTTCTTCCGACTTTCTATTGACAAGTCCAATGTATGATTTTTGAGCTATGAAATGTCAGGATTTGGTTGTTCTGCTTTTGTACGAGGCGGGGGGGGCTGGGAACGTCTGCTACACGTGTGAGCTTTGTTGAGGGATCAGTCCTTGTTGTGCTTGATGGGAAGATTCACGCCACCTAGATTCTAGAAAAAATTATTTGTTTCTGAAGTGACATTAACTCAATGAAGTTTGTAATTAAATGAATTTTGCCTCTGTAGTTTGCAGATTTAAGCATATATTGTCATTCAGAAATGAAATCAATAATGTCCGTGGGTTGTTTGTTAAATGATGGCAAAAGGACACTGTATGATCATTTGTTTTTCCAGCTTAAACAAATTAATTGGGTGTCAACATGTAAAACCGATATGTATTATTTATTTTGAAGAGGCAATTGTCGAAATGATGTTTTTATCCTTTTTGCTGAAAATAAAATTGACATTCAGTTCCTTAAAAGACTAAAGGGATTTCTTTCAGTTCATCTTAACATAAAGTATATAAAGTTTATTTATCATGATAAACTACAGCCAGAATCTAACAGGAGTTTTCAATAAATAAAATAAATAGTACAGTATGTTGAAAAAGGTCATGAAAAAGTCAAAGCATAGGTTGTCATAAAAAGCCTAGAATATGTCATAGCATAGTATGTCCAAAAGAGTCATAAAAAGTCATAGTATAGTATGTCCCAAAAAGTCATAGTATAAAATTACATGTCGGAAAAGTCAAGAATTAGTCATAGTATAGTATGTACAGAAAGATCCTGAAAATATCATAGTATCGTGTGTCGAAAACAGTCATGAAAAAGTCATAGCATAATTGGTCAAAATAAGTAATAAAAAAGTCACAGTATTGTATTTGTAAAGATATAAAAATAGCCAAAAACAGTCGAAAAAGTCATTAAAAATGTCATAGTATAGTATGGTGGAAAGTGATAAAATTTAATCTTGAAAAAAGTCATCAAGAAGTCATAGTAAAGTATGTAGAAAAAAGGCATAACAAAGTCATAGTATAGTATGTCGGAAAAAGTGATAAAATTGCATGTTGAAAAAAGTAGTAACTTAAATATCATAGTATAGTATGTCAAAAAAAGTCATAAAAAATGTCATAGTATAGTATGTCGAAAAAGTCATAACATTGCATCTTGAAAAAAGTAATTAAGAAGTCATAGTATAGTATGTCAAAAAAAGTCATAAAAAATGTCATAGTATAGTATGTTGGAAAAAGTGATAAAATTGCATCTTGCAAAAAGTCAAAAAATGTCATAGTATAGTATGTCGAAAAAACGCATTAAAAATGTCATAGTATAGTATGTCGGAATAAATCATAACATTGCATCTTGAAAAAAGTCATGAAAAAGTCACATTATAGTAAGTCAAAAAGTATAAAAAAGTCATCATACATCATGACATAAAAACTTGTCATACCATAGCATGTTTCATATTTTTCATATACTGTATGTCATAAAAAATGTCATAAGAAGTCATAGTATTGTCGCCTTTTTTACACTAAAATGGACATTGTATAACGGGTTATTCAAACTTGTCTGAATAAACATAGAAACCTCATTACAATTGCCAATTATAATATGACATAAATACATTTAATTGAAAATGCCATTACATTGGAAGTCATCTTATAGTATGCCACAAAAATGTCATAAAATGTCATAACATACCCGTCATGAAGAAATTTCCTTGTATGGTATGACAAAATATGTCATAAAGACGTCATAATATAGTCGTACAAAATGTCATATGCTAGTTTATAGTATGTCATGAATGATAGTAACTATAAGTAATAGTATAGTGTCCAAAAAAAGGGCATTTAAAATGTTATATAGTTTTGTATGCCACAAAAATGTCAAAGTATATTATTGTAAAAAAAAAAATCCTCATTACAATAGTTATAGTATAACAAAAGTCATGTAAATGTAACAGTACAGTATGTCTAAAAAAAAATCACTATTAGATAAATTTTACTTTATTGTCAATGCACAGAGTACAGGTATTCAGATAATGAAAATCAGTTTAGCATCTAACCAGAGGTCCAGAAATCATGCAGAGTAATGTACATATTATATACAGAAGAAAATATGCAATAAACAGTAAGGGTTAAGAATTGCTACAATTTTAGCCTTCATATCAAAATCAGAATCAATTCTCAAATCTCAGCAATAACTGTTTTTGAGAGTGCAAATTGAACTAAGTTGATGACCCACAACAATCTTGACTTGAGCTACAAAGTAGCCTACTTCTTAACATCACTCAGAGGTTCACAAATACAACTGACAGAATAATTCGCGGTGATGCAAGAGCTTGCAATGAACTTGTTATGCATCTTTGCTTGGTAAATATGTCGTCTCCTTACAGGTATTGACATAGTTTCCAAAGCTTTGAACCTGGCAAAAACAAAACATGACAGATTTAAGCTTTATGTGTGAGTCAGGAGTAGCCAAGGTCACGGTGTGTACTCATTATCATGCAGTTCAGACAAAGCTAAAGTCAGAGCTGTGGAAACTGTTCTTTGTTACCTATTCACAGGTACCGGACATAATATTCTCTTACTTGGCAATTTCAAGCAACACTTGTAGGAGCTAGTCATAGCAAATAGATGGTGCTTGAGGAAACTCTTGTAGTGGAAATGGACGTTATCTTTAAATCAGACAAAGTTGCAAAGTTGCAAAGTTTCCAAAGAGTCAAGTGTACAAAAACATAAACAACAAAAAAGGTCAAATGCTCATTACAATTTAATGTTTTTACAATTTAATTTTATAATATTTTTTTCATTTGAGAGAAGAAGCAACACTTGAAAATTAAAAGGTTGAATTCATGAGCAATAAAACGCATCACTGCTCAGTTAAATACACTTTACCACTTTGCTGCTACAACCTTACTTGGTATGGTATGACCAGTAGCTTATGGCGGATAATGTTATGTAGTGTTAGGAAACTTAACTTATCAAAAATAAAGAGAGTACACAAAGTATAAAAACAAAAGAGATGCTAATGGTTCCGTCATGAAAAAGCCAATGGGATTTTTCCATTGGATTTTGGATGATTGCAGAAAAAAGACATTCATGACACGTTTTTGGTCATCAAGATAAACTTCACAAATGAACACAACTTTTAGGATTTTGCAGTGTAAAAGCAATCGCATAGGTTAAAAGCTAACATTAGGCTATACAATGCCTATAAAAAGTATTCACCCCCTTGGATGTTTTCCCCTTTTGTTGCTTTTATACATGAAATCATGGTCAATATAATTTGGCTTTTTTGACAAGAATTTGTGGCTGGACTTGAAAAGAGCTGTTCACGCCCGATCCCCGAGCAACCTGACAGAGCTTGAGCTGTTTTGCAAGGAAGAATGGAGAAAAATTGCAGTGTCCAGATGTGCCGGCCTGATTGAGACATATCCACACAGACTCAGTGCTGTGATTGCAGCCAAATGTGCATCTACTAAATACTGACCTGAAGGGGGTGAATATTTATGCAATCATTTACTTTACCTTATATATTTTTAATTAATTGACATTATTTTGTAAAAGTTTGTTTTCACTTTGTTATTAAAGAGGGGTTTTTTTTGCAATTTTTTGTCATAATAAAAAGTCACAATCATACATGATTTCATGTATAAAAGCAACACCTCTAAGCTTAAGGCAGACTAGGGTTCAGTGTAATGACGTTTTGTAGTCTCATTTAGCCTTTTTTAAGACAAAGCTTCAAATTTCACGAGTGGGGTATTGACTGATGTATTTTTATGATGTAGACAAAACGTCATAGAACATTATAGATATTATAAATCAAATATTAAAAATCAATTCTATAACAAACGGCTCAAATGGTAGTAATCTCAGTGGAGATTTGGACAAGGTGGAGTCAATCAATTGAAGATTGAGCTAAGCCAGTCGTCTAATGGGGAGATTACAAAGGTGTGTTACATAGTCTTGATTTTAAAAAAAAGATAAAAAATTTCACAGCATCTGAACCATAACGTGGCATTTAGCATGATTCCATATTTGTCATTAATGTATCCATAGTGGTTATTAAGCCACAGCTACATAGTCTCACTTTAAAACTTCTATACTCTACTATACTATGAAAACACGTTGAAACTCAAATACAACTCTTCTCTATTTCCTCCAAAGCCATGGGTTTTATAGAAAAGGATTACTGATAATAACAAATACAGATTTCAGTGATATGATGGCAAGATACAGCTGGTATATATATCATATAGAGTTCATGAGATTTCTTTTATCGAAGCCGATGGACTAGAACACAGACATCTGATGTAAACCCTTGCACTGATAGCAGCTGAGACAAGACGTTGATTTTGATTGACCAGCTGTCAATCAAAAATCAGCAGAGAGTGTCTTAAATAGCTGCTGCCTGGGGGTACTTATGAGCAATCAGGGACCCCCTGCTATCAGGAGCTCAATCTGGACCTCGGCTGATTACTGGTGTTGGCCTCGGCTCTGGAGGCCCTGGGCAGCGACAGACACTTCACTCAATTCTTATCATAACCATGCATCATCAACAAATTGCCCTGACAAAAAGGTGTCCATTTTCAGAAACTCTCTAATTTCTCAAACTTTTTGTAACTATGTCTTTGTGTAAAACTTTAAGGAAAAGAATATAATGATATAATGATATAATGCATTAACTAAACAACCACAAACAGAAGCATTTTTAAATGTGGGCCATTCATAATGAGAGGAATTTGTTAAAGATCTTAAGGTGAAAAAATGTGCCATAGGTATGTCTTTCTGCCGGGGTTTAAGACGTTTAATACAAGTATTAGATGCCTTCCTTTGTAGCATAGACACTGAGGAATGAGTTGAAATACAACTGTAACTCTAAGCCAACCGGGGACTAAGTCCTTGCATATTAATGCATGTGGGTGAATATTTATTTCTGTGATCACCCAGCGTGTAACAAAGAAAGTCTGTCTCCGTTTTTCTCCCTCTTACGCAGAACAAAATTAAAATAAATAATTCACCGGCCGTCGATCCTGGGGTGCATGTTGGTGGCGGAGAAACGGAGCCCCTGCACCGGCATCAGCTGGACGACTCCTCACTGGTCCTTTGAAAAAGAGAAAAGGGGGGAAAGGAAGATCAAAAGCCTTTGCAGCACCATGTTTTATTCTCTGTCTCTCCTCAGCAGCGCTCACAGTTTGCGTGCCTTCAGGAAAAGAAAAGTCAGACCTGAGGTTTGTGTACTCTATAGTTCCACACAAATTAGACTGGTCCCAGACCTGGGCAATATAAATAATTCTCTTGAGATGTGTGTGGGAATATGAGTGCAACAGCTTGCTCCTGAGGCTCCTGGGGAATGCAAGGAGAGGAAAAGTAGGTCAAAGTGGCAAGATTAGGGTAATAGGGTGTAAAAACTGAGAAATGTAGTATAATAACTGGAAAATAGCTCCAAATGGATCCATCAATGATACATTAATGTCCAAGGAAATAGAGTGATAAAGTAGCCAGTGGAGGAAAATGTTGATATACATTTTTGAGATCAATATGAAATGTGATCGACAGGATGAACAAATTGTTTAGCTTTCAAAAGCTGCCGGTGTGTTTGTATTAGAAAGGTCAGAAACAACAAGATAATCGTGAGATGTCTCATTTAAAGTTCACTCCTGTTAGAGTTGAGGGTTTATACAACTTCATACCTGATGTATAAACCCTGTTTTCTGCAAATGTCATTTAGTTCAATCTTTAAAACACATTTCATCTTTTCAGAGTGGATGATAGGGCCAATTTGGGAAAATATTGTCCCCTGTCCATAAATCCTAATGGCCGGCCTGGACTATTAAATCCAGATTGTATTTGATCCTAGTTCTACTAACTTTTCTTTACTTTGATTTTTTACATGTGAGCTTTGAAAACTCACCCTGGAAGAAAATCTTATTACATCATCCAATTTCTTTGCCTTGGACAGTTGAAAGAAAATCTTTTGGAGCAATGTCTCATACAAAATACAATAAGAGCGAGTGGACAGTCCGCTCTTTTTTTGGGGGTCATTTTAATTCTCTAATTCACATTTAAACATGTGACCGCGGATCCAAACATGCTTAGAGCATCAGTACAATGACGAATTAAAGTAATTAGAAAATGATGCACTGGAGCCCTCTCCAGCGATGATTGGCAAAAACATGTCAGGGCAACATCAGCATTAATGAGCCATAATCGACATCGGCCTAATTAGCAGCACTTTGTACTTTTACCCAGGTTTATCATCATTAGCCAAGCCTGGCTTGATATAGCACAGAATGTGTGGGTGGCATAAGTGTTTGTTTATCATGTAGACACGGAAAATAGTTACATGCTACAATAGCCTCGGTGGAGGGGGGTGTTTCTGTAGGTTACATCTGCCATCAGGAGGGGCTTCAGGGCTAATTAGATCTCAAAAGACTCTGGAAAGTGTGGAGGGAAACCGCAAGATTGTGAATAGGTGTTTGGGGGACTTTTATTAGTAATTTTCAAAGGATTTATACATTAAAATCAGGACGACTAATAAATCATCCATCAATGGGACTATTACAGCCCATCAGCAAAGGTTTAACACCACTTCTGTGCATTTTAGTACCACTATTGTGGTTAAATCAGTTTCACGTTCCTGCGCTGCAAAAAAAAAACGTCTGAATCTTCTACGTAAGATGTCTCTCTCTGCTGATCATAGGGTGTTTGTCTGACGTGATTAATGAAAATATTCATCAATCTTGTCTTCTGCCATCCACTAATTTACATATTTTTACATGAAGCATCTAAGCACACAGTCGACACCCTGCTTAATAATTCACTGGCTGTTTTCCCCTTTCTATTGTCATATTGTCATTCAAGGTGGGAGCATGCCGGGTTTATTTTTCTAATAAAACCGAATGGCACAATGAGAGGATGGAATTATCCTGGTTGTATTTAATTGAGTTTGACCAGGTCCCTGCTCAGTGTCGGTCTAATCTCCCCCACAGCACTGTAGTCTCTCTCCCAGGGAGACAGGGGAGGCCGATAAACTTTGAAGCTCGCGCTGAGAACCTGCTTGCTGCACCCTTTGCATTATTCATGATGCAGGGACTAGAGCATCTTCAAATGGCCTGTCATTTCCTTTTACCCTCCATCACAATGGCCATATGCTGCACACACTAGAGGTGGGGATGGAGAGGAAGCAATCTCCAGCTAAGCCCAGCCAAACAGGAACACGTACATACTAACAGATACATTCACAGGTAAACCCACACTAGGGGATATGTACAAGGAGGGAAGCTTGGGAATTCAAAAATCCGCTGTGGCATATTTCAATCTTGTGCCATTCAAAACTAACCTCCTCCCACAGCTCCCACCCCACGCAGCTACTGCTGCTAAAGTAAACACAGTCATATTCCCGTATTCCTGCCAAACTGGAGTGCTGGAAAAGTTAGAAACAAAGGGAACACGCAAAAGTTTTCTGCAATATTTGCAAAGAAAGTTCTGTGACACTTTTGGTGAGTAAGAAACGCACCAACGTAATGGTTCTCAAAGGAAACGAAAAGATGTAAATCTCGCACAGTGAGGTGCAGTTCATTTTTGTGTTGTTTTTTTGCTAAACAAAGTGCGGAGGCGTAATCGTTGCTTGAGCATGTGTCGCATGGGCTCTAGTTCCTCAATTCTTTTCTCAGATCCATGACATTTTGTCAGCCACCCCGGAGTCCTTTCAGCCAATGTTCCGCAGGTTATTTATATTTACCGGGTTTGTTTGCGTGACAAAACCACACAAGGCACGTCCCTCAGAGGTAATTGGGATTGCCGTCATTTGGCCTCCCTAATGTCTGCCATTCAGCATTAACATATCATTAGTTCTTTCTGGGACCATTCACTCAGAAAATTAGAGGTCTCTATAGACCCCCGGCTCCATCAATATGGTAAAACCAGTTGACACCTTCCCGTTGTCGTTCTCTGGAGAGAGAAGCAGAATGAAGGGAGAAGTGGGACTAAGAATGTATTTCAGGTGATTACATTCATTTGTAGAACTTTGTATTTTGCGGTTGCAGTTGATGGACTATAACAAAGATAATTGACACATTTTTTTCCCTTCCTGACCTTCACCTTGAAGTAAAGACTGCGCAGACAGATTGTTGAACGTGATAAAAATGACATATATGGTTCCCGAGGGCTGACAAGGATTCTCCTGAAATAACATCAACCTTAAAGTGATTTGTTTAAATGCTATTGTAAAAACCCTGTCCTTGTTGAATGGTGGAGATGAACTGCGCTGCCTTGATACCTAATGACAAAACATCTGGTAGATTGTTCCCACGCTGTGGTGGAATTGCTGTATCTCCCGCATTTAGTCTTAGTAAATACCTTGTTTTGACACCTTTAATGGCGTGAAGTCTAACTTGTATGTGTTGTTGTATCACACACTAAATAGCTGCTTTAAAGTGTAGCTGTTTTTTCTCCAGGGTAATTAGAGGTTAAAATTGAAATACAATAATAAGCAAACAAATAACACTTATTGTCTAATAAGAGAACGGAGGTCAGGATGTTGATGTGTCAAGGTCAAAGTGATAAAGTAGATAAAGCAGCACAAGTACAAAGTACATATACTGCATAACCTGGAATACAAAGAGACATCCTAATAACTGATATCTATACAATTTTATTAATATTATTATTTCACTGCACATATTGAGAAATATGAGCATGATACAAATAAATCCTTTAATCTTTGTCTGGACGAGAAACACAAAATCCAAACATGTGTCTGTCTAATTTGAGTTCATATCATTTAGGATCCCATTTACCACTAATATTTATTTATTATCATTCATTTATGAAAGATAATTTAGAAAACTTATTTTGGATAAAATCAAAAGGCAGGGATTTGACTAATCAAGCAAGTTTAAAGCCTACAGTAAAATATAAATCGAATACTTCACTATATTGTAACATCATATAAAAATCGTTTTGTTAAATCCTTTAAGTAGTTCTGCTATTTTGCCCACAATAATATGATGCAAAAAAATATTTGTTCGTTAGATACCTCTATAGTATAATAATGTGGCGCCAAAATCTTGTCTGTGTCCTCATATCACCTCTCCTTTCAAAAAGTGTTTGCCAGATTAATCAATAACATTAGCAAGTTGCTGGCCCAGTAGTGATTTTATTACCTTGTTTTGCTATTACCATAAACAAGATACCAAACACGATCAGAGAGAAAAGTTTCAGACGCTCAGGTTTCTTGTATCAATCAAATACGAAAAAATATCCTGAAGGTTTTGACATCGCTGGCAGCTAAATAAAGTTATCTGTCCAGACCAGGGTAAGAGTTTGGGCTCCTGATGTGCGTATCAACACATGCGAGACAGAGTGTAAATATTTCCCGTGGACGTCCATTAGAAAGTCACTGTTCACTGGTAAAGGCTGTCTAATCCCCGCTGGTATGTGTTTCAAATTCAGCAGACAGAAGGAAGCTGATCCAATTCCCAGCATCCTGCAGGACACAGATCTGCATTTCCTCTGCACTTTGATGAAACAGCAGCCAAGCTGTCCGCCTTCATTAACAGCCCCTCTGATTTTACACTGTGCTCTGACAACTCTGTGTGTGTGTGTGTGTGTGTGTGTTTGCAGTTGGTGTGTTCGTGCACATAATAAATATGTTTCAGTTCCTGTGATGTGTATGTCTCGGGATGTGTATGTTTATATTGCTTTACAGCGGGGAGCTTCAAGGTATCATGACCGGGACACAATCTGTGTTTGTTTTCAGAAGATCTGGACAGCATGAAATCTGTCGGGAGACATAAAAAACATATACATATACATGTTTTGCTTTTTTGTCATTTTTTGTACTAGCAGTGTTCCAGTAGAGTTCATGTACGATGCTACATATCGCTGCTCTCTTGTAGGTACAACGGAAAAAAGATGAGATGTGATGTTGGGGAAAAAGGGGGTAACAATGTGGGAATTTAAAATGTATTTATACTATAAGTACTTTTTAATACTCAGGTAGTCATTCCAAAAATGTACACAGTAAATCTGGAGGGTTATGTTGTATCTAGATTTTACTTTATTGTCATTGTACAGCGTTCAAGAACTGAGACAACAAAATGCAGTTTGGCACCAAACAACACATAAAGCTGTAGTGCAGAGTAATGTAGTAATGTCTAGTGGTAATATAAATAATGAAAAATGATAAATAAGTAATTCGTTATTATGCCAATACAGTGTATAATAGCTGTATAGGCTGTATCTCTAGGCTTAGTCAAATGATTTCTCACCCAAGCATTCAATATACTTTTATTTTGTTAATAACATGTATTATTGGATACTTTGTGAAAAAAATGTGCTTTACGCAACTTGCATCAAGGGGTTAAATTCATGTTTTTATAATTAGAGTTTTCCAATTACCAACCAGTTACTGCCTTCTAATTAAAATATATATCACTGTATTTAGTAATTTTTAAAAGCACTTCCCAAATAAAAAGGGTTCAGATTTATCTGGCTGCATATTTTAATTGATGAAAAAGTAGCCATGTGCAGTGATATAGAAAACTGAGGATGCCATACATTGAGATGCATCGAGAATTGTTGTGCATTCAAATCGTTGACAGGTGAATCGCAATCGAACCTTGGGGCCAGTGAAGATTCATATCTAAAGAAATAAATCTGTTTTCATGTATTTACATACTTATATAGGTCACTTGCAAAAGTAGGGTTTCTCTATTTCAAATGCTCATTTCCTTGTTAATTTTGGAGCAAATTCACTGCTAATCAGAAAACGCCACAGTGAGACAGCAGCATTTCAACCTGCAGATAAAGATTAACTTAACTAGCAGCAGGAGGTTTATTTAAACACAACATGGCAATAATCTTTATTGTATTTATGTGCTGCCAACTTTTAGTACAGGTGTTATATGACAGAGACAAGGACAGTGTAGTCTAAACCATCCCCAGTGCTTTTTTCACCGTAGCCTTTTCCAGGTCACATCCTTCCAACACCATCAGCACGAACATGGCTGGTGGCTCGAAATACTCAGACTTTAGGGGTCTCCTAAATGCCACACAGACTTGTCACAGTTATGCAGAACAATAATCCACAAAGCTTGAAGGGCAGGACAAAAAAAAAGAAAAACTGCATATTTTTGTTTCACCTCCTTGATGACGTGTATACACAGGATGGTTAACTACGATAAATTGGCCAGAAATTGGCCAATGAGTTCAGACGCGCTTGTAATGTGGCTTAAATTGCATGCCCTTTCAGGCGGGGGAACAAACCACCTCAATGTCAGCGCTCTCTCCCACATGTTGAGGGCTTAGTTTGCCATGCAGTACAAGATCTGCAGGCCTGTTTAGTATTCACCCACTTGAGTTTCCTAAAGGTTACCAAACCTAATTAGACATTTATGCAGGATCTTCAAAGGTCCCTCCGTTATTAATGATGTGCTACTTCTGAGGACTGCATCGATGGCTTTTTTTTCTGACTTGTAGAGCACCTCACAATATGCGCATACACAATAGAGACAGGCAGACTTCCAAAATGCAAGAAGAGACTATCGGCTGGCTGGTAGTGATTACTTAAATTGCACAAAAACATAAGTGCACTCACACTGCACACATTATTTTACCATAACATGGTTAGAAACAGGGTCAAATACACCTAAGAAAGGCTGTCCTACATGAGCCAACAGTATGTAACTAAACTAGGCCCTGTAAAGCCTTCAAAGTAAAAGCACCTAGTCCCTGCGCTGGAGGTATGTTAAGCAGGGATGGAAAGAGTACTAATACTTAATTAAAAGTACAATTTCTTTAAAAGACATTTCCCTCAAGTAAAGGTAGGTATATAGTTAAAGTAGGTAAGTGTGTTTGTGTAAAAATGAGCTAACATAAAACTGCTCAGTAATAACTAAGTAAATTTTACTGATTTATGCGCTGCATCTACAAGCCATCGAGCACCTGTTGTCCAACCGATTATCTATTTCAAATAAAAGCCTAATGCCGCCTTCAACAGTGTAGCTTCACTTTTGTAACAAACAATATTAAACCACATAAATCAAATAACCTGACACTCAACAAGGCAGAATCAGATTAAACATCAACAAGGCAAACAAAGAGATGCAAACACTAAATGAACTCCACCATGTCTGCAGCCACAAATAGTTACAACAGTAAGAAAGAATGTTTTTCTACTTACCTGTCTGACTGTCATTAGCGAGTCCTGTGCACCTTGAAGTCCTCCACCATCTCCTCCAGGTTCAACTTCTCTGCTCAGTCATTCTCAATATAACCAGTCCACCCAGCCTCTCTGTCCCAGTAAAACCAGTCCACTCAGCCTCTCTGCCACACTATAACCAGACTACTCAGACTTTCTGTCCCAGTAAAACCAACAGCCCACTCAGCCTCTCTGTCTGAGTTAAACCAGTCCACTTAGCCTCTCTGCCCCACTATACCCAGTCCAGTTTCTTTTTCCCAGTATAACTAGTCAATTCCACCCCTCTGCCCCACTAAAACCAGTCCAGTTACTCTCTCCCAGTACAATCTGTCCACTCAGCCTCTCCCTTAACTCTCCCCTAACCTACAATCATATCAGACAACAATCAGAGGCAATTTCTTATAATACAGTAGCAGGAAATAGGTCATTTCCATTATTTTACAATGTGACTTAAATGATTAGTCAATTATCAAAAGTGTTTCAGATTGATTTTTCTGTCAAGTTTTGGTCATTCTGCCACGCTGCAAAACAAGAATAATCATATTTCCTACAAATTGCAGGAGTCACATTCGGGTTATTAATTATCTTATATTCTCTGGCCTGTGATTTGTCTGATCTAGAATTTTTTGGCATTGTACAAAATTCACATACGGTGCAAGGTCTGGTCATCTAGGTGAACACCAAAGTCCTTTTCCAAGCTTTATCAAAAATATTGTGTCACTTATTATAGCAGAACAGAGAGGAAAGGACATGGCACACACATTTTAGAGTAGACCATCTCTGTACATCAAATAACTGATTGATTGGATCATTTTCCCACCAAAAAACACAATTTACATTTTACCTCATGCATAAAGAGGAACAGAGAAAATTATAATTATCTGTTTTTGTATTCTTCTCAGGAAGAAGTAAAATATCCACCTAAATAGTCAAGTCAAGATGTGTCAGATTTTAGGTGATGCCTTCAGAGAAACACCTGCTGCCTGGTCCATTTGTTCCTGAATTTGGTATTAAATCAGAATAAAAATGTGTAGAGACAGAAATAAAATGAAAGTAAAATAACTGTGATGTAATGTCTAGCCTCGCTTTGCCCTTTAACATGATTAGCTAAATTTGACTGGCAAATTATTTTTTAATTATGCAGCCACGTATACATCTAGTCCCAGTGGTGCAGTAGGTAAATGTAGTTGACAAGACACCCCAAATAAAATCCATTTTACCATTTATTATTCACATTCGGACTCTAATCAATTATGAATGACAGCTAATTAGTGGTGTGAAGGGGCCATCGCTCTCTGCAGTGTCAAAGTCTACTAAATGTACTGTATGTCATGTGTGGACATTGACAAAAAACCTCTCACCACTTTTCAGATTTGGGTGTCTTTTGGCTGAGGAGACTTCACTAATCATCTGTGAAAAGTGCGTGCAGTGGGAGTGCGTGCACGCGTCCACTTGTGTGTGTGTGTGTGTGTGTGTATGTGTGTGTGTGTGTGTGTGTGTGTGTGTGTGTGTGTGTGTATGTGTGAACATGTGCATGTGTTTGATAATAATAAAGCAAGTGAAAATGAAGAGGAGCTAAACTGTGTAAGTCATTTCTCATTTCCTTGCTTCAGTGCCTGTCAGAAGAAAGCCCTGCATTTTGAATGATGGCTCAGACAACAAAAAGTGAACAACAAACCCTGTGGCTCTGAGGAGAGCAATGGAGGAAGAAAAAGAAAGAGAGGAAGTAAGAAAGAAAGTGTGCAAACCTCAAATACACCGTTTTTAAAATATGACCAAACAAACAAAGCAAAATCCCAATACCAATGCCTTGATAATACCACTGAACATGCCCTGAAAGGGAAACAAAATAGAGAAAAAAATCACCTATACAGTTGGCACTCATACAGTTTTGGAAGGACCTTTCAAGGGGCTGATTTAATGTGAGAGCATCAATCCTTTAGCTGCACAGGGCCTTGACAGCAAGTGAAAGTAATCTCTTCTTTATTAATGGGACTTTTCACTTTGGACCCGAGGCCTTTGGTATTCCATAATAGTAGTTTCATAGTACAGACCTAAGGAAAGAACAATATGAAATCAGATCAAGTGGATGTGTTGCGTATGATAAGTGGAAAGTATTTCTTTCTGAAGAAGCGGTGCCCTTTGAGAAGAAGAAGAAGAAGAATATATGATGAGACGGAAGAAGCCAATCTCGGAAAATAGCTTATTGTGTATTTTGATTAAATGGAAAAAGTCTGATGGCATGTGTGAAGAAAGGAAAACCTTTTCTTGTGATGAGTAGGGACAAAGGTAAACACATTATTTTGCTGCTGCAGTTTAAGATCAATTACATTTTTTGTATTTTGGGGCTGTTCAACTAATTCAATAATCTTGCCTTGTTCTTTTGAGATAACAAAAGTTACGATATGGTAACCCTAGGTCTATAACCCCAGAGGGTGCCCTCTATTTGATTCTATATAGCTGGGCAATCAGGACTAATAATATATAATTACCAATATATAAGGCAGCACACACCACTGTCTGCCATTCTACAATGTCTTTATCAAGCGGCGTAGGAGAGGCAGGGCCTCCTCGGTAGAGAGCTTCGCCTCTGCTTATAGAACTAGGGTTACAATAACGTAACCTTTGTTCTAACTCACGCACTCCGTCTTCTACTGGACTCTATTGGTGGAGTAGGGGCAGGTCCAATGAATGCACTCCCTGCCATGCCGGAACATCGACCCAACCCAGTGCAAGAAGCAAAGCTATCTTGAATGACAACGTATGGCACCCATCACTGGATGTTGTCTCGTGACCCCCTGCAAGAACTGCTTCATGAGAGGCTGTTCAAAGACCAGTAGGTCACCAAAACCCTGTGGCAGGAAGAACTGGGTGCTGCATACACTTTAGCCTTCTATCAACCAACACTACAAAACAGACCCAAGACAGGGGTCTAGCCGGCATTGCACCGTTAGCTTCTAGCCATTGGCTCGGCCGTTGCCATGTTGAGAGTCATGTGGAATCAACCTCTCAATCCTACATTTGTTTTGAATTTGGAATTAAGTTATTTAAAGCTTCCATTATCAGTATGTTTTAATAACATAGGATCAAATTGCTTTGTGTGATGCGAATAATAATGCTCATACTGAAAATTGTCATCTGATTCTATAATTCCTCTCAGTTCTCCAGACTGATAGTTAACGACTTGTTATTTTGAAAATAACATAGCACGTAAACTGAATCCAACTGAAAAGGTGATATGTGAAAGTTGTGTTTATAGCTTGTTTACAGTACCCCCAAGTGGCCCAAAGAATTGTTATTATAAGTATTTCTCTATAAAATCTAACCTTGATGGCTTAATAAGCAACATTAAAGATAAAAACAAACAAACATCTTAGGTATTCAAATGAAGAGCGTAACACTCGGGAACTAATTAGAATGAATCTGCTGAATCAGGAGTGTGTGGGTGTTTTTTGCTCAGATTTGATGGACAGAAACCACACAACCCACCAACTGTCAACTGAGTCCTGCCCACTTCAAACCAGCGGAAATAGCACTGAGGAAAAACAAGAAACACAAAAATAACCAAAGAAGTTTTAAACTTGGCAGAAAAGACTGGGTTCATTACTTAAGTAAGAAACCGTTTGACATTATACAAGTGTCCAGGGCCTTTAATTATCCTAAAACCAACCTGCTCAGCTGAGACAGCTCATTTATTTGTATGTATTATCAGAGTGCATGCTTAGTTAGCTGCTACAAAAAGTGCTTCTCAACCAATAAAAGTCAAACAGGAAATTACAGAACCACATAAGTGCCATGCGCACTTTGTCAGTGATAATGATGGCTGTGATGGGGCTTGAAGCCGAGTCTTTGTAGTTGAAGGATGACCTCTCTACCATTCATAACGCCACTCTATTGCCTCTTGTGCAGCTTGCGGTTCAGTTTTCATGAGACGGGCTGCATTGCAATATGATTTGTCAAAGGAAATGGCAGGACATGCTTTTTTATGTTCATTTTATGCTGCAGTCAAAATGATGATTGGTGATTAGTAACAGGCTCACTAACTCTGCAATCACAGAATCTCTGTAGTCTGTAATACTTTCCTCTTATTTCAGGAAGAAGTTACACTAGGCGGGCTGGTGCTTGCAGAATGGCTGCTTCCTATATTAACATCATAATGACTATTCTATTTTAACGCTGGTAATGGCTAACCTTAAGTGTATGCGGCATTGTGGTGTTATCAATTAGTGCTAACAATGTAACTGCAGTAATGCACACCTTATCAGGTATCTAATGACTGTGCAGTATTTCTATATTCACATTTAGTTTTGATTCTTTGTGGGACTTGGTTGTTTTACGGTGTTGTTAATTAGTAAACCAGGCATGCTAATGATTACAGCTAACATTAAACTATATGAACACACTGTCTAATCCATTCCTTCTTTGTTTAGGTATGAAAAAACACCATCCTCTAAACTTAATATCTGGAGTTTAAATCTTACTGCACTTTAGCGTGTGGAGAACAGACCTGCCAAACTCAGTTGCTGTGCTATGATTGAATCGCTGTCGGGAGGAGGGGTTTACAAAATGGTCAATTTGCAATGTAAACAGCCTTGATAATAATCGAGTTGCCGCAGTCAAGATATGAAACTATCAACTTTACGTCTTGTAAATGAGGCCTTATATTACCCCACCCCCCTCAAACAGCCACCAATTAGCCTCTGATGAGCAACAAAACAAGTTTCTAAAGTTTTTTGCAGAGCTTTATTAATTTCTTTTCAAAGTGTGACAATCCCAAAATCTCATCACAATGAGGGAAAGCTCATTAATGGACCAGAGTGGCGAAGGCTCACATGAAATGACTCGCAGGAAATCTATTCGGTAAATCCTAAAATATAAAAGTTTGCATAATCTTTTAACACATTTTCTGTCGGATTTGACACCTGCACACATGCTGGGGTGCTAACAGCCTAATGTGTACAGGCTGATATGTTGAAGTCATCTGTGCTGGTGATTATTATAGTGAGGTGAGTGATGTTTAAGCTTAAGCCTGTTCCTGCTCAATTGTTTAGTAAATCAGTAAAATATCTTAATTTATAAACACAAGATCAGGTATAGGACATTGGGGCCTTAATTATATAGCTATCTAATTTGGTTCAAAATACATTTATCTTAAAATCCTTCTCATAGTACACTTTTTTAAAGTTGTTTTCCCCCTCTGCTTGCATTGTTAAGGGTCATATCATTAACTTAAAATGTTAGCAATATGGACAATATATGTTATATATTAAAAATGACAAATATTGGCCTCATGCACTCAGGTGTAACATCAACAATTCAACTATCTATCATTGAGTTGTGTTGGATGAAAACTATTAGAGACACAAATAAACTATTGTGCTGTTCAGAATCACGTCCATTTCTTTATCTTCATACTGTTTAATTACATTCATATTAACAAATTGCACATGAATGGTCTGAACAGCCAAGCCTTGAGGAATACATGTTTTTTATAATTTTCTTTATTTTCTTTAAATAAAAATTTGTCTCAAAATCCTTTCAGGCATCTTTTCAATCAACTCAATGTCTGCCAAATGAGAGTCCCCTCTCAAAGACCCTCCAGTGAGCATTGTGGTGCTTTGTGATGAGTTTGGCACTGGGTTTGAAAAGAAGAGCTGAATCTATAACCTGTGCAGAGGACAGAGACAGTTGACGGAGCGAAATCCTTCACATTGCTGTAATGGGTATAATTACACAAAGAAAAGGAGCTGTTAGGTTAAATTACCCGTGATATTCACCATGGGTAATGACAGAAATTCAGAAGGTTAAATGACACCAGGAGCTGAATGACTTTTGACATTAAGGTACTTTTTGAAAAGGGAATTATAACAGCGCCTTTATGGGCAAATCCAATACCCTCCATGTTGGACTGTGGAGATTGGTTTGAAAGGACTTTAAAAATACCTTTTTTTTTCAGAGCACCTGTGTCTTTAGAAACCATTGTGAAACGGCGATTTAGTCTAAAAAGAACTGGCCGGATAGATTGTTTCCAACAGTGGAGGCTATTTGAAGCTCACCTTGAGTTGCAGAGATGTCAGGAAATTGTCCCGCTGAGTGCTGCACATATCATACAAATAACCGCGGCAGGAAAGGAAAAGCTGAATAGATTCAAGCAATTAGTTGTTTCCCTCATATTGTTGTCTCTTACCTCGAGGCTTTCTAACTTCTTTCCAAATAGGTGTGTAAATATATTTGTGTTCAGTTTTTTTCTTCAGTGAGAACTATACTCTCTCTGGTTTAAAAGCCGACCTTTGCAGACAGCAAACAGCCCAATTAGTGGAAGAGAAGGTTGAAGGGGGCTGGACCTGAGCCCCATGCAATTACCTCAAGTCACCCCACGAGCAGCCTCCCACACAACTAACGCTATCGTGTTTGCCAATAATACTGTAAATGGCCAAGAAGAAAGAAGAGAGCCAGGCGCTGTATACATTTTTTTTTCCACAGCGCTACCAGCTGTTGTGTTTCTCAAGTTTCACTCTCTTTATACATTTCAAATCAATCTTTTTTCCCTTCTCCCTTCTCCAAGTCTTACTTTGCTGGAGTTTTGCTTCCAGTCACCCTTGCTCCCTCTCTCCGCTGCTGATTGGCTCACACAAGTCCTGTGATCTGTTCTCTCGTGACTCAACAAAAAGCAGAAAGTCATATCATACAGCATTATACATGTTAAAGAGTTCATATTTAATGGAAAAGCCTTCTGTATACAAACAAAACAAAAAAATATGTTGCCATACATATACCCAAGGGAAGTATGCATTAATTTATATAATTTCATAGTGTAACATACAAATACACATACTGCACAGTACAAACTGTTATGAGCAAATATATAAAAAATAAAACATGATAAAAAGTAACAAATATTACAAATAGTATAAAACATTTATAATTCACAGGTCAGTAATACTGTAGGTATTATACAACGAGTGTGATATTATCATACTGTAATGACTGTAATAATTAAAGCATGAATCACATTGTTGCACTCTTTGAGAACCCCCCCCCCCCCCCCTGCATACCGTACTCTCAACCTAGTCGATATGGCAATGGCAGTTATGTAAATATATTTAATTGTGTGATGGTCTAATTTACCTTTTTGGTGTGCCAACTTTCTTCTAAGATTGTTTTTCTAGTTGTATTTCAGATTATGAGTGACAAACATCTGCAAAACAACTTGTGACTCAACGACTGGGTTTAGAATAATCTGTGGGGGTATAGCAAGGAAACAGTGTACAGTAAACAAGTCGACTGTAAATAAAGGGAAGCAAGAGTTCATCAGCTAAGGTCAAGTTTTGCAGTAACCTGTAACCTGTGTTGTTGGTGGAACTCATCATAGGCTATTGACACTGCTGTACATGCAAAAAGGACTTAAACAACAAAAAAGTTTGTTTGTCAATGCTTTAAAAATCAACCCCTGTGAGGGATTTGAAACACCTTCCTTTTTTGACTAACGTTTGGTTAAATTTAGGTGCTTGGTGAAAGCTGCATGAATCAAGAATGGATCAAATGACTGAGTGCAATGTTAAGCTGCCTTTTTTGTAGTGACGAACAGTTAAGACTGGTCAAAAACTTTACATTTCCCCTCACCTTGACAAGTGCTTTAGCATTTTTAAACTCAGCGTTTTGGTTTTCCAGCCAACAAAGACAGTTCTCAACAGACTATTGTTTAGCTGCAGCAGGCAGCTGTTTTCAGCATTATATTCTAGTTAACCCACGATGCACCGAGTACAACGCAGCAAACAGACAAGCTAGACAAAGTGGTACAGCTTCCAGCTAAGAAGTTTTTCACAGGGGTTGGTGAACAGCAAAAGAGAGCGAGAAGGAAAGCTAATATTGGACTCCGACTTCATTCTTATATTCTTAAACATCCTTGTAAACTGGATGTGTCAAATTTTCACTAATGCATTTGCCTAAACAACTTCAGTTTGTGATAATACTGTGTCTTCATCCTGCCTAAGTGGCCAAATAATAAATGAATGCAGCTTTAGAAGTTAGGGAAGGGTCATGGTTACGGTTGGACAACACAAATATTCACATATTCACTCAAACTGCAATTTCTGAACTTAAAGTAACAAGCTTGGACCCTCAACATGTTTTCAGGACATGCTGAACCCACTGCCATTATCTGCACAACCACAAAAGGTCACTTGTCAGGAAAATCACACTAAAAATACAGCAAACAAAAAACAGGTCCAAATATGCAGGCCATGGGTGAAATTATTACTATTACGGATCTAAAGCCTCAAAGGAAGAGTCTGGCTAACCGTTGTCCCTGTTTCCAGTCTGTATGCTAAGCTAAGCTAAGCTAACAGGCTGCTATAGCGTTATATTTTCTATTCATACATAAGTGTGGTGTATTTACCTCAACCAACTCTGGGAGCTAAAGGGAACAAACACATTTCCCAAAATGTTGAACCTTTCCTTAAAGTATAACTTTATGTCACTGATTGCCCATTTGAAATTTTCCAGTCAGGTGTATGAGCTTAAACCGGTTTTGATTTTATGTAAACTGGCCGAACCGGCATTTGTCATTATTATGATACGTTCTGGCAAATTAAAAAGATCCTACACCAGCAACCTGTGCCGAGGGCATCACAGCGCTCAATCCAGCTTGTATTGCATTAGCAATAAGCAATATGACAACCTGAAAAACATAATATCATGTTTGCTTACAAACAGACAAACGGAGCCACTACTGTCTGACAGGCCAGATGCAATTTACTGCAGAGTTGACGCCTGCAACATGAAGGAGATCAAATTTCTGTAGAGGTAGGAGGGGTAAGAGGTGCATATCGTGTTTATTGACTAGAAATGTCATGTGTTTTTGGGGGAAGACAAGAAAATAAATTGTAAAGTCTCTGTCAACATTTGGGATATGAAGCCAAGGAAACAGGTGAGCAGAAAAACACAAACGAGGCAAAATGGCATCGTGGTCTCGCTTGGTCTCATTATGTTGAGCCTACAGGTAAACTTTGGTATACTGGTTAGGTGTTGTCTTAATATCATTTCGGTTTTAAAATAAATACACTTGCCCAACCCTAGTCCATCATGCAAAGATTAAAAAAAACAACCATTCAAGGAGGAGAAGAAGAGAACCTCAGAAGATGGTGTCTTCCTCTCCTCCCCCATACCACGGGGAGAGTCTAACCATGGAGGGTCTGGGATTACAAACAGGTTGCTCAGGTTCAAGCTCCAAATCAGATGACTCCAGCGAGCTCAGGGACCCCGTGGGCGACCCCGACCCCTCATATGCATAAATTCTTAGGCAGTCGAATGGGGGGACGTAAGGATCCTGATCCGCCTCTGCCAGCCTGTCCAGAATAAACTGCCGGAAGAGATCGTCGTCCGGTCCGATGAGGTGGGATTCTCTGAGAGACATGCGTATGCTGGCCCTGACATCCTCCCTCCTCAGCCTCCTCTCCCTCCTCCTGGGGTGGTGGCGCAACGGGACAACAGGCGGACAGAAGTCCAGGGCTGCTCCAACACCCCTTGGTTCGCCATAATACAACACCTTCTGCGACACCGTCTCAGGCAGCTCCAGATCCTTCACCTCCACCTCCAGTCCCTCCTGCTGCTTCCGCCTGTGCCTCCTCACCATGAGCATTAGAACTGACAGCACTGCAGACACAACACAGCGGGAGATCATTACCGTTAAACACCAGGGCATGAGCTTAGCGAGATAAAAAGCATCTAAGGTGTCTGATGGAGCAGAGCGTGTACTTGAGCACCGAAAATAACGGCAGCCAGGTTGTTGTTTTTTTTCCGTAAATTATTGTGGATGCAAAAATCAAAATGAACGCAAAATAGGCGATAACTTTTTTCATTTCAGCTCACACATAAAATGCTTCTCTATTTGCTCCATGTGGCACAGAATGCTGAAAGAGGGTTTATTTTATTCTGCCGTTTTTTTCACCGGGTATTGTTCTCGTCCGACAGAATGTTAGCATAGCAGGTATTGTCATTAATCTTTCATGTGATGGGCACAGAGAGGACACAAAGCAGCCGAGGTCATAATAAAGCTTTTCACTATGCAAACCCATCAATGTCCCAGGATGGCATTGCTACTGATGTATCGCAACCAGTACGCTCATTACCTGACATCAATGCTATGCAAGCTTTCAGCATTTTAAAGGTCTGTGTTACTCGTATTGCACTCGTATTAGTTGTTGCACTTACTGTATTTGTATCAGTTCGCTGCACTTATTGAATTTGTATTTGTTTACTGCACTTATCCTATTCGTAGTAGTTTGTAGCACTTACTATATTCGGATTAGTCTGTTGCAATTATTGTTTCCGTAGTAATCTGCCTCTGCACTATACTTTTGCTCTGGCTTATGCTTTAAGATGCTTGTTTAAGAAAGGAGATGCACTTATGACTTCTGGTGACTAGTAGTTCTCTTGAATACCTATGTTGAATACACTTCCTGTAAGTCGCTTTGGATAAAAGCGTCTGCTAAATGACTGTAATGTAATGTAATGTAATGTAATGTTAAAGGCACACTGGTGAGTGTTTTAAAAAGGGGAATCAAATGAAAGAGCAAATTTGTTAATGAAAAATCCTGCTGTTTAACACACGTTTATGTACTTGCCAAAACGTTGTGAGGTGGAGCTGATTTAGCTCAACAGATCCGCTGAAAAAGAACGACTTTTTTACAACAACATATCTGTGGGATAGACTTCAATCAATGAAAGAATGAAAGAATGAAAGAATGAATCAATCAATAAATCTATCTATCTATCTATCTATCTATCTATCTATCTATCTATCTATCTATCTATCTATCTATCTATCTATCTATCTATCTATCTATCTATCTATCTATGAAATCTATCTATCTTCTATCTATCTATCTATCTATCTATCTATCTATCTATCTATCTATCTATCTATATGTTCTATCTATCTATCTATCTATCTATCTATCTATCTATGTTCTATCTATCTATCTATCTATCTATCTATCTATCTATCTATCTATCTATCTATCTATCTATCTATCTATCTATCTATCTATCTATCTATCTATCTATCTATCTATCTATCTATCTATGTTCTATCTATCTATCTATCTATCTATCTATCTATCTATCTATCTATCTATCTATCTATCTATCTATCTATCTATCTATCTATCTATCTATCTATCTATCTATCTATCTATCTATCTATCTATCTATCTATCTATCTATCTATATATCTATCTATCTATCTATGATCTATCGATCTATCTATCTATCTATCTATCTATCTATCTATCTATCTATCTATCTATCTATCTATCTATGTTCTATCTATCTATCTATCTATCTATCTATCTATCTATCTATCTATCTATCTATCTATCTATCTATCTATCTACATAACTATACTGACTTTTTGAGAGTTTGCTCCTCGGTTACTTTAATATTTTAGGACTATAAGTGAAGTAATCATAGATTGTCTGGCATCATTCAAAGTTGTCAATGTTTTCCATCTTCTGAAAATCTCAGTCTATATCGTTAGCGGAACCATCTGTGAGGCCACAGTGCAAAAAGCAATCAGCTCGCTCTTACACTTCACTTGTTTGTTTTTTGTAAACAAAACAAATTTGCAAAATGCATCTCACGTCTTTCTTGACAGTCTCACTGAGGTCTGGAGAAACTCTTGCCAACAAAATGGCAGAACAAGATCTTTGGTGATTCTGCAGTAGCCTTTTTATTGGCTGTTTAAAAGATGTATGAAGATGCCAAACTCCTGATACAGCAGCTCTGGATGATTTTCTGTGAAAAACGTTATAATTATTGTCCCTAGTGTAATGTTATTGGCTTGTACTGTATATCATTAGCCTGCCATGTTTTCTTACACTTGAAATGCTCCAGACATTATGGAAGTGTCTGGATGTCCAAGTGTCTGGAGGATGGAGCTGTAGCTTTGCAAAATTACACAAAAAAGGATTGTTTTCTTTTTGAAAGAACATTATCAAATGGAACTCAGTAAAAAGTCTATTTCAACATCCTGTATTTTAAAAGCCCAATAATATATGGTTAATCAAACTGATTGGAAGTTAAAGAAATGTATTTATTTTACAACACTTTTACTTAAATAACTAACAATATTATATATTGATGTATTCAGTTATATTTCTGACTTGACTTATACTACATTTTGACATCTTTCATTAAACTAAACTATTGTTTCCAGCTTCGAATTTGTTATTATCTTATCTTAATGGTTCTCATGTGGGGCAGCTGTGGAGGAGCGGGTAATCCTTTAAACCACAAAATAGAGGCTTCAATCCCCAGCTGCATGTCAAAGTGAAACACTGAACTCCAAGGTTGTCCCTAACCAAAAGCTAACCAAAGAAAAAAAACATATACATCCTAATAATATCATAGGTGGATATTCTGGACTTGGATGGAATGTGAATACAAAATAAATCCATGCTTTCTTACCAGAGAGCGTGATGAGGCAGACCAGTAGCCCTAACAAGGTTTGCAGGCTGACCCCCATCGACAGGACGAGGGCCTCCACCCCCCCTGAGGGACAATGGCCGGCAGGCTGGCAGCTGCACACATTGATGGTCAAAGTGCTGGTACTGGAGAGAGCTGGAGATCCGCTGTCTGTCACCACAACAGGAAGGAGGTACTGGGTTCGATCCTTGCGTGTAAAAGTACTCCTGCGAGCCACGATGCCGGCTGTATTGTCTAAAAATAAAGTGAACAGAGGTGCACTTTTTCAATTTCTTAAAAAATAACACGAGTAATGCTTTCACTGTGAGTGCTGATATTTTGGAATTCAGCTGACACACGTAATGCATTTTAAAATACAATCCCAGCTCTCGGAAAGGCAGGAGCACCTTGTCAAATGTAATTTTTTTAAAATCTGTTTCAGGTTCACTCGTAAGACTTCATCAAGGCACCTAACGATACATTTTGGGAAGTCAAATATGCCTTGCGGTATTCAAAAATGTGTTTTTTTAAATGTCTGATTCATTATTAATTGCCTGGTTGCTGACTGGACTGCTTAGCTTGCATGGCCAACTACCAGTGCAGTTCACCTGCATGCATTTCATCTCAACTTATTGGACACAGTCAAATATCTCTCTGCTGCTCACTTTAACAACACTTTTTTGTTAGATTTTAGATGCCCATTTTTTATTATAAACCTTGAGAAAAAGTTCTTCCAATTTACTTACTTTAGGGACTGTCAAACACAAAAAAACGACCTACCGAAGGATTTCATTCCAAAATGTGAAAAACACTTACGGGAACATAGTGTTCAATTAAATTCAAATTCTTGCAATCATAACAATATGCCTTCGTTTTGCCTTTTGTCACACAGCTGAACCACTGCTCATACAGGTTGTGGTTAAGCCGCAGCTCATTATACCAGCCACCAAATGGGACTTTATGTTTAGCTTCATCTGGTTTCATGCATTCTCCTGGGTCCCTACAGCTAAAAGCCTCCTAACAGAACATTTTTGTAATTTGCGGGATGACATTTACTGGTGCAACAGATTTAGTTCATGCTGAGTGTTTCACTTCAACAGTACTGTTAGACCAGAAACAGTGCAAAAGGGCTAAGCCCCACTTTTACCAGCTGCAACATTAATGTACTTTGTACTTTGACCTTGATATAATTTGAACTCAGGACTTCCACTTGTTTCTATGCTACTTTAACTTAAGTCAAAGAACCAAACATTTCTTCCAGCATCGCTAAATGATTATAACCTTGATTGTCTCTGATAGTGAAGTTTGGATTGATGTGCTTCTCAGAGACCATGGAGAAGTAGAAGTGGTGTCCCTCAGCGGGGTCGTCCAGGTCAACAGCACTGAGCAGCTGAATGAGCTGAGAGACACAAAGACACATTTCTGAGAAAAATATCAGCTGCTTTAATTTGTATTTCCTTTCTCTGAAAGACACTCAGAATATAAATCATCAAATAAGTATGTTATGGATGTGTTATGGCATTGTGCTATACAATAGTAAGACGGCTCTTTGTGAGTCATATAAGATGTTGCAATATTAAAACGTTTACAGTCCACTTCATTTAAAATTCTCAATGCTCCTATTTAGTAAATCATAAACATCAATGAATCATAATGTACATACTTCTCCCGCTTGTGTTCCCTCGCAGATAAATGGCTGGTAATCTCTTGCAAGCCTTGGCACATTGTCGTTTATGTCCAGCACTTTGATGAACACCACCACAGAGGAGGATAAATGGTTCAGCGCTGCAGTAGTGAAGATAGACATTTACTGGAGTCCACTGGGTGCATGTATCATAAATGGTTTCTAAAAGCTCTGTCAAAATAACACTTAAGACTGATAAATGTTTCTTCTAGAAACATGACTTTGTGGAAAGAAAATGTGACATTGATATTTCACTGCTTTCTCCAAATTAAAATAAAACTTTTTTAAACTAGATGTTATTAAGTACTTTTGCCTTTAAAATGGACATTGTTAGCATACAATGAGGTTGTCATACAAATGAGCTCTCAATGTTTAGATCTATCAAGTTTGCATTTGTACTGTCTCTTAAATTCTACTCTAAAGCTGGACGTTTCAACCATTTATTTATTTATTACTCTTGGCTAATAATTTCAATTATTTATCGAATACTTATAAATAACTATTTCAATTGTTTACTCATTACTTAAAGCTAATAATTTCAACTGTTTATCACAATGCTTTTAGCTAACTATTAAGCTGTTCTCAGTAACTGCTCGTGCTAATACCTACCAAAAGTAATTAAACATAATTTGTTTATAACCAACGTAAGCTGTTGTAAGCCAGGACATGAAGGTCTGCCTCTAAGGAAGTCAGGTGACGTGGTATGAAAACTGACGAAGTCTACTTGGGGGTCAGGATGGACAGACAGACAAACACAGGACTTTCACCCAGGAGACCACTGCTCTTGTCCCCCGCAAACCAAAAGTCAAATCTTATTTTAACTAACTTTCAAAGTTATTTTGACTACAATCATGATCTTTTCCTGAACTTAACCAAGCTGTTTGTTTCCTAAACTTAATCAAGCTTGCAGTGACTGACTACAGCTGGGCATTTGAAGGGAAATGCAAGGTATGTAGAACTATTAAGACCATTCATTTATTTGTTACTTTAAGCTATTCCAATGAATTATATATCGTTTAGCTAGCTGTTAAGACCTCTCTGAGTACTTACAAACTATGTAACTATGTATTGTTCAGTTGTTACAGCTGACTACATTTTGCTATGACCAAACTGTATTTTTTCTATTTTTCAAACTAGTTAATTAACTGCATAATCATTTCACATTACATGGCTGTGAACCACTGACCTAGACAAAGATGTGTCATCAACATATTGCTTTGAATATATTCTGAACAGTTTTCATGACTGAGTGAGGATAAATAAGCCATAAGTTGGCTACATCAACAAGATGCTATTGAACATTCTTCTTACTTGTTTCCTTAGCTTCAACAGTCACATTGTGCCAGTTTGCAGTCTCTCGATCCAAAGCTTTAGCGACAGTTATAGTTCCATTGTTTGGGTCTATTTTGAAAGCTTTTGTGTTATCACTCCTTTTGTCAATCGAATATCTGGAAGAAAAACCACAGAGACACACATTTAGCAGGCGAGGTTGCTTTCTGGGCCAACAAAACATTGTGATACCACGGGGAGATTAATTAGGCGAACTGCTCATTTTTTAAATCTGTTGACAGATCCAACAAAGAGAGCATGCACACAAACACTTTGAAAACAAAGCATCTGTCTATAAGATGCCATGCACACACTTATATGTATTTCCTTCAGTTATTTAAATTAGATATTATTTCAAACTTGACCACAGACCATTTATATGTGTCTTCAGTGAGGGAATTTAAAAACAATGAGACAGGGAATCTTGTAAATAAAGGGAAACTTTGTTCAGTCTTTTTGGAATGAATAATAGACAGTGTTACAGGTGATGCAGCTGCAGTGACAAAACACACATCACTTTGTCTTGTTTTCTGATGGGATGACAAGTTAGGGTCAGCGACTTTTTTATGTGAAAATACATAATAAATACAATAAACATAAAAACCACAAATTCATCATCCACAGACCAAGCAAACAGAATTGTTCTTGTAAGAAATACTGCACAGGTCTTTGACACTCCAGTACCTGTCGGACTCATTAATGTAAGTGATTATAACACTATGGTGATTTAAGGTAACAAGGAGTGTGACACTCTGACTAATGAATCATTTCTGTCCGCCACTTTTCTAACAACAACACGAAAAATAAGCCAATTTGACTCAAAGCAAATTTAATCATATTTAGTAGAACTGTAGAAAACCCCTAAAATGTCAGCCCGAATTTATTAATCAATGAGACACTGTCTTCAAAGAGACAGTAATACACGCTAGGCTGAGGATGATATGCAGCACCTGCCACTCTTAAGCTCTACTGAGATGGACTACGGGCACCAGTACTGCTGATGTCTCCTGTGCAACGTGCCCCAGTTGCAAATGACTGCAAATCTCAATTCCATATGCCACAGCGTATGGTGCTTTATTACATCCCCACGTCCTAGCCACGTTGCTTTGTGATAATACCACGGCAATAGATAGAAAAGCCTGTGAGGTATGAAAAAAGGAATAAAAAAAAATCGTCATGATTTATTCAGCGGGGCTCATTTCCTACTAAAGTAATGTGAGATAAATATGACCATGTACAGGGTATCTAGAGATCAAGGGTAAAAATGGATGCACCGAGCCAGTAACACTTTTTGAAATGGAATGATTTTTCACCGTGTGGAGGAAGCTGTCTGGGGACGCTACGCCCCCACCAGCCTGGGTTTCTAACTCGTCATTATCATACTTGCAGTTGGGTGGCAGGTGCCATTCTTCCTGGTTTAGACGGTTCACATTACTGTACCTGATGGGATTGTTGACTGTGTCAGTGTCTCTGGCACTAACAATGCCAACCAGCGTTCCCACGGCTGCATTTTCTGGGACTTTCCACTCGTAGGCCGCTGAGAGGAAGACAGGCGGCTCGTCCACGTCCTCCACAACAATCTTTAGCGTTGTCCTGTCACTGAACTCCTCCAGAGTCAGAAAACGGGTGTCCACGTGATCATTGACTGCCTCTGCGGGCATCACAAAACGTCTTTTGGCTTCATAGTCCAAAGGCTGTGAAGAAAAGAAATCCCTTTTAACAATTCATATTAATACCGTGGCTCTTATAACCGTAGAACACCTGGTCCATCATCATTAAACAGGCTTAGAGAGTAACAGCTTTCCAAATATGCTTTGCCAACTTGAACTTAAGACAGAAGATTATTCCTGAGGGAGCAGGACACGACTCTGACTTGATGTTAAAATTGCTTAGTCAATGTCAATAAGCTCCCAGCTGTGAGCATGTGCTTAAATAATGCTGCGTTTAATAGATTTTCTTAACATTATGATGACAGTAATAAGAAAACAGCATGCAAACCATTATTGCATTTCCAAAATGATTCAGAGACTGAGTCAATAATGTGTTTTTTATTTCATTATCACGGCATCTAAATTGAATTCTCCTGTGTTATGAAGAAGCATACTGCATGTGGGAAAACAAAGAAGCACGAGTACGAGAGGAAAACAAGAGTAATATGTGAGTATTCTTAACTTAATATATTTAGGACTGTCAGGGGATGGAATGTAACTAACATTTAGCCTGCCTGACCTTTACCAGCTGCAACATTTAATTGATGTACACATTACTGCATCAATAATTATAATTCAGCTGTATGATTATATTATTGTGTAATTCTTACTTTGATACTTTAAGAATATTTTGGTGCTAATACGTTTGTACTTTTACTTAAGTAAAATACTGAATGCAGGACTTTTAATTGTAACAGAGTATTTCTACACAGTAGTAGTGCTACTTCGACTCAAGTAAGATACCTCAATACTTTTTCCACCAGTGTGACTTTTTTAAAATCATCAGTACTACTTGAAAGTTCAGAGCTCAGGGCATCTTACACAAATATGATCAAATCTAAATGAATAAATAGCAGTCAATCAATAACTTATCACTGTTATCTGACCTCTCTTCGGATAGAGCCAGGCTAGTGGTTTACTATGGCTTCCAGTGTCTGTTTTAAACTAAGCTAACTGGCTATATCCTTATATTTACCAAAAAGACTTGAGAGTAAACTCTTGGCAAAAAGTTAACGAAAAGTTAGCGAGTGTTTTTCCCAAAAATGTCCAGGCTTGCTTCAAATTTGATACACAACAATACTGTAAGGAACAGAAAAAGTTATAGTTCAGCTCTCATTTTAAAAGATAACTTCTCCCACAGACCCGCTATATTCAAATAGTTTGCCAGTAGGTAGTGAAATGTGGCTGCTATTTCAGCCCTTTAATTAGGGACACAGTTAAGTAGACATTTCACAGTTTCCCAAGAAGCATTCAGTTCTTGTTCCACTACAAAACTAACTGTACAGTGCTCACTCATCTAATGTGTCAATTGAATAAAAACTGTCTACTTTCAGTGCTAATATGCAATAATCAAAGCAAGCTATTTAAATTCTCAATTATCAAGTTGAAGCCATGCATTCAATAGTTTATTGTGCATATTGGCTCAGATTATGCTGCTATATGTTCGTGACCTGGAAAGGAGTCAAAATTGCTGCCAGGTGTGTGACACTGTGTGACTGTCGGGTTCCTGTGCCAGGCTCTTACACTGTTGCGTCTCGTCGGCTTTGATGCTGCTTCTGTCGTGTTTGCCAGCTGTCTGTGTGTGCCAGGATATGTTGAGATGGCCTCTATCAGGTGTAATGATTTTAAATTTAGTTCAGGTAGGTGCCTGTACTGTTAATTAAATCCTTAACGCCGGAGATTAAAAAGGAGTTTTTTAATAGAAATAATATTTCAGAACCTAATGGCCCCTGTGCACAGCCATAGTTTGATTTCGGTCTACACTGCTACCCACGAGAAATCATCTAAAATTCATATGTGACAAAGCAATAATGAAGTGTATGTATTCACCTTAGCGAGCAGAACCACTCCCTCCTGCGTCACTGGGTCTGTTTTGATGATAAAAGTGGAGCTTTCCTCCAGGTCATCCTCCAAACTGTAGGTCATTCTGGCATTGATGCCAGTGTCTCCATCCTGTGCCATAATCCTGCCCACTGTGGTGCCCACGGCTGCATTTTCAGGGACGGCAAAGGTGTACAGGTCTGGAGAAAAATCCTTCAATTAGCCGGAGAACTTTGGAGTAGGATTTCAAAAGGAATTCAATTCTAGATAATACCAAATTGGTGTTTTTGCAGCATGTAATGCAAGCTCACTTTGGGAGAAAAACGACGATTATAAAAAAGTTTCTTTACTAAAACATCGCCTACGGAGCTTGACAGAAAGTAGCTAATAGCTAAAGAGAGTCTGCTAGTGTGTAAAGTGATAAGAAGGGAGAACATTGTGGTGGAGGGTCAATTTGTGTGAGTCACAGATAAGTTGTGGCAACTCCACATAATCCCAGCCACACTCCTAATAAGAAGATGAGAAAATGTGATTGTGTCTTGGAGTGACTCTATTTGGATGGCTGCCACAACTGGGAGGAACAGCAACCAGCTGCTCCTGAAAAAAAAAGAAATCCCTGATAATAATTACCAATTATGTTACAAAACAGAGGGCACAGTTCAAAGTAAAGTGTGGTCATACAATATTTATAAGGCCTTTTGACTCGACGTTGAATCGTGCGGATACAGTAGCACCGGCAATGAATGTGAATGTGACATTAATAGTTAAAGGTATCATCCTTGCTGTCTCATTTCTACAGAATTGATTTCTTCCGAGGGCATTCATTTAGTGAGGTTTATCACTGCATAGGCGAGGTTTGTTTCTAAAGGTCATGACAAATGTCCTTTCATGTGTGAATGATTAAATTCATCCAATGGGTGACGCGTGTGCACGTGCACAAGCAGATGAACATCCCCATCTTCTCCCCCCCGTCTCGCTCACTCTCTCTCTCTCATTCTTCGACTGTCTCCTTTTAATTTTAGCTGCCGGGCTGAATAACAAGACGTGTACAGCCGAACGCAGCGCCGGCAGCACAAACCACCCACCCGAACCGGAGAAGTGTGACCAAATAAACACCTCTTAGGTGTAATATTAAACATGTCCTCGCAGTCTGCAACGCTTTGTGCTCTTTCATTGATTCCCAGAGTGAGTATGGCCTGGTGTTTGCATCACTGTGACTCATACGAGTGACTCACGGTGCTGGAAAGTGGGTCCGTTGTCGTTGACATCAGTCAGGCTGACGGTGACGGTGGTGGTGGAGGAGTAACCGCCGCTGAGACCGAGCATGTCCTTTACCTGCACCACCACCAGGTACTGCTCTCTGGCCTCGCGGTCCATGTTTGGCCATGATGTTACAATAATCCCTGCAGATGGAGGAGACAGACAGAGAGGCCGTGGGTGGTTTTCTAAGTTTGTTTTCTACAAAATGTGACTTTGCCTCAAGTTGTCTTCAAAGGTGTCTGCAGTAAAACGGCACCACAATAACTTTAAAGTCTACAAACTTGATTGATACATAGTAATATCAAGAGGGCTTTAAAAAGACTAATGCATCCTCCGTCTGGCCAAAGCGGAGGCTGTGGGCGACAGTAAACAGAACAATTTGAATCAAGAAAATTAGATCTTGTTTTATTGCCAGAGAAGTCAGCATTTAAATTACTTATTCATTTAATCTTGTGATTAGATGATACGTTTTTCAGAAGCCATTATCTAGTCACTCAGCTGTTGTATTGGGAACACACCTGACTTAGTCACCTGGTCATTTCTTAAATCTTTTAAGGATAAAAAAAGTTTTTATTTAGATAGATTCAGATATTTGTCTGTCTTTCAATATGTTGTCTGTCAGTCTCAAGTCCACTCATTACTACAGAAGAAAATGAAAAGAAGGCTTAAAAATGTCCTTTTACAGCTGGATACGTTTTTAGAAAAATGTTAAAAAAAAGACTAAATACTGTCTTTGTTGGGGACTAGTTTTAGCAACAGATGTTACATATTTGGTGTAATGAATATTTTTAAACTAACACGGTGAAGCCAATTAGGAAGAGCCTTGAACTTGCATTCTTTCTTATAGCCAAAAAGAATATGAAACTACTTTATCACCTCAATAAATATTCTGAAAATGTGTTAATGGTCTGAATCGCAAGTCTTCTTCAATACAGCATGATGTTCATTTAGTACATTTTGGTCCCATTTAGAGTAAAATAGACCATAAAGCAGGGTATACTTATATATATCAAGTTCACAACTCTAACCCTTTTTACAGTGTGTTTTCAGTTTATTTATGTTAATTGTAATCCTTTCGGTCCCCTAAAAATGTCTTATGTAGCATTCGATTGTAATTGCTGGGGAAGATGACGATATCCACAATGCTTCTCACGTACAGTCTATGAGAGCAACACTGTGCCTCATTGATGATTTGACACATTTCTGAGAACAATGGAGCTTTATGACAAGGAGGAATAATATATATTGGACTTTGGAAACACAGACAGTATTTGCTTATAGGATCAAGTCATTGGTGGTTTTAGTCTTTTCATGGAATCTGAATAAGAAAAATATGAAATATCTCCAGGCGTATCCTGACAGGTTAACTGGAGCCATGAGCAGAACTAACTTAGACTGACCGCTGCCCTCTCAATGAAAACTTGGTTCCCCCAAAAAGTTAGATTTGCCCTTTTACGCATTGCATTAATTTGCATGTTAAGATTTTTCCGACATCAATAATGCCCTTCCCCAACTCCTCACAGTTGAGGTCAACAATGTGTGTGGGAAGTGCTGCAACTGGCCTCTGTATAAAACAAATAAGTAGTGTAAATGTTCATGTATTGGCACCAATTGAACCAGATTCCTCTCAGGGGTGTAAACACTCACATTTTCCCCAATGGTTTAAAACAAATAGCTTAATCTGTGAAAAGTTGTGTAAAGTTGCAAGGGGAATTCATACAATTTTCAAAGTGATGAGTATGGTATGACTTGTCAAAAGTGACTAGGAGGTAAGCCAAAACAGATTTCAGTCTCAAAAGTCTGAGATTGAAAACCTTTCTGCCCTTCTCTTTGTTTTTTAAGCCAACTCGCTAAACATTATTTCTGCTCAGCCAAATCTCTAGTGCGCCTCCGTAAGAGCCCAAACTGTGGTTGTTGAGAGATTTGTGCATCTCCGACTGATAACAACTAAAGTACAGTCCAGTTCAAACTAAAAGCCTCTTATCTGGAAGTGTTACCCGTCTTCGGCTCCACAGAGAAGTAGGGCTCCCCCTGCAGGATGGAGTAGATGAGCTTGGCGTTGTTTCCGAACATGGGATCATCAGCATCTGTGGCTGTCACCTGGGCCACTGTGGTCCCTGTGGGGGGGGAAGCGGATCACACAGTCAGAGTTAGCTCAGGCAGCAGTTCCAGTCGACGGGGAAATAAAGTGATTATGCCACATTCCCGCAGGGTCTGTCTGTCTGGCTCAGGGGGGGGGTGGGGGGGGAGCAGTGGAAATGGAAGAATGGAGGGGGAGGGGGAGGGGGAGGTAGGGTACGGGGAGGGATGTTGACAATGGGGAGGCGGTGGAGGAGGAGTGTTGGCCTTTCACAACCAAGAAAGGCTGCGCAGGTGTGTGTGACAACCTCCCCAGCCCTATAGCGACATCTCTCTCTCTCACGACTCACCTGCTGCTCGTTTTCTCTCCATCGCATTCAGTTTCACCTCTCTATCTTTCACACTTTCTACCCTTTTTCTCCACTAACCATATCCTCTCCCTCAGTCGTCGTCTATCTTGTTTCTTTCTTTCCCAGAAAGCACTCTGGTTTTTTTTTTTCTTCACAGGCAGGGGGTTTACCACAGCATTTCAACCTTCCACTCTCGCTTTCGTTTTTTTCCCCCCCGAGTCAAATGCATTATGATTTATTACAAGTATGATATTATGCTGCAAAAGCAGATTACATATAAATTGAAATGGTAATGTTTGTGGTATGAAAGGGCAGTGGTTATAATAACATTATATAAGAAATGTATCCATAAAGGCATCCAAAATACAATTCAGAATCTAATACTTTTAACTTCCTGCATGGGGACAGATGACAGACATTCATATAACCTTTTGTTCATTGTCTTCAGTCAAGATTTAAGTTAAGGAAACTCGTTTTAAAAGTATAACCTTATAAACAAAAAAGCCAATTGCAAGATTCTATCTGTCTAACTTTTATTCATAAACAAATAAATCACTAGTTTGTATGAATCTTATTTTAAATACATAATTCCCTTATTGACATAAGATTGGTATCAATTTTCTCATTTAACTTTTGTCGAGAAAGACAATATGCATATTTCCCAAAATGTCAAATTATTGCGTTATGCAGATGTTTAGAGGTTAGCTCAGTGTAGTGTGTTAGCATGCTAATATTGGCTAATTAGCACCAAAACAAATGTCATGAGTTTTGCAGAGTTTTCTTTTGTCACAAACCACAGAAGAACAAATTTAGATTTTGTTGCAATAGATGAAAAGTAAGAGGGTCAACCCTTGGAGAAGAGTTATATATGTCTGACTAATGCTGTGTGTTTTAAATTTTAAGTTTTTAGTGTGTAGCTTTTAAATGCTGTTTTTAAATGTCTGTAAAGCGTCTTTGAGTACTCTGAAAAGCGCTCTATAAATAGAATGTATTATTGTTATTATTATTATTATTATTATTATTATTGTTATTATTATTATTTATCTGTACAAATTTTCACAGAAACTCATCCAACAATCGTCAAGATATTTCTGTCTGAACTAAATGTGTTGACTTCAAATGTAACACTCATCGAAATCAATATTCACCATTTTTTGGCTCAACCACCGACCTCACTGTCAACTGATTTAAATATAAGTACTATTCATTCAGAACAATGCAGTTCCAGTAAAAACTGTTTAAAGTGAGCGGGGTATGTGGAATATTCTGAGTAATAGCGACATTTGAAGGGAATTTTGGAAATAGATGTTGCTGTTGAATTTAAGTTTTCTTCAAAACTGAATGTCATGGATATCCATTCACCTCCACTGTATAAAGTAAATCTCTTTCATTGAACCAACCCTTTATATTTAATTTAACCTGCTGTTAAAACTTTCCTCTCGTCTTTCAAAAACATACCGGTTGGACACATCTCGGGGATGCTGGACACATACGGTTCGTTCTGGAACTGCGGGACATTGTCATTGATGTCTTGCACCTTGATGATGAACTCTGACTCGGGTTCCACTGGTTCATTGGACTGCCTGTTGATAGCCTGGGCTTGAAGGACGTAGAAGGCCTTTTCCTCTCGGTCGAGCTTCTTCATTGTCCGGATCTCACCAGAATACTCGTCTATCTCGAACGCATCTCCGGCCCCTTCTCCCGATAATATGTACTTGATGGAAAACTCACCACGGTCATAGTCGGATTTGAGCTGCAAAAAGAAGAGATTGATTTAAAAAAAGAAAAAAATGACAAATTCAGAGGTAACCAGAAAACAAGCTTTTTCAAAGATAAGTAGTGTGTGAAGGACATGGAGGACATTTAATCTGAAATGGTACCTGGCCAATAACGCGAGGAGTGGGATCTTCCTCCGGGACAAACAGCTGTTTCCAGATCCAGCCTCTCTTCAGGCGACGGTGCAGATGAGTGGACCCTTGGGCCAATTGTTGGGCTTCCAGACCCTGAGTACCTCTCATATCGCTCAGCACCCCGCCAGGAATCATTGAAAAGACCGTAACCATGGCCAAAACACTCGGCAAGCTCATTTTTACTGTCCATCCGTGCATTTCCTCTGCACTTCCCATGGTTATCATGGACAGTGGATGGAGGTTTCACTGGTCCAGTACCGACTCTTCATTCAACAGCACAGTAATTCATGATCCCGGCAGTGCTGTATCCCATCTCGTTATGATGTGGTTTGTATGCGTGCTCATGTCTCTGAAATGAAAGTTAACAATTTAATTAATGGCTGCAATGAGAAATTTCCAGCAGTGCACAGAGATTGCAAAATGAGGAAATTCAAATCTGAAGCACTGTAGTGTTCAATCCAAAAATAAAGTGTGTATACAAATACATTTGTGGTAACATAATTTATTAGTAATCATAACATTTAAATGTTTGAAATAGGTTAATTTAGCTAGGTAAACCTATTTGATAATTGGTTAAAACAAGTAACGTTACCTAAACTGTTAACATAATGGATACATGGTTGGAATGGTTCATGTTAATGGGTGCAGCTTCAGCCATTTCAAGCATTTGCCCAAGAATTTGTAATAGTTAAAAATAAAATTCAACATGATGGGTGGTGGCATTGAAGGCTACTTGAGGTCATTGCGGTTTTGAGGCTTGGTTGAGAACCAAGTGTTTTCCTTGAGCTCTATGATGACATTAGTATATCCTTTTATATATATCAAGAGTTATGTTAGATCTATTGCAGAACAGAAACTCAGATGTATAACAAAGCCAACTCAGAAAGCTAACTAAGAATTGTATTTTACACAGAGAAGGCAAACCCTTTGTCTGAACTCTCCCTTTTTTTCATTTTTTTCTTGCATCCTGCACGGCGTTTGAAAACAGCCCTCTGTTTTGAATTCAGACAAGGCCCTGCATTGTGTTTCACTGGAGGGGGCAGAGCAGGGCCTGAACATCATTCCTAAAGCATGACACTGCACTCTGCAGCTGACTAATGAAGATTTTCTAATTAGATCAATGTCTCCCCAGACATGGAAAACAGCCACACACATGCATGCCTCTGACAAACTATGAGTGGAATCGATGCAATTATAATGTGCACCCAGGGTCAAGAGTGTAAGGACAACGAAAGTCAGACACGACAGCAAATTAGTCAAGACAACACAAATACAATATCTCGACCACCCTGTCAACGTGAATAGAGTTGAACTTAAACTAATTCATCAATTCCCGTCAGATAAACAGATTAACTGTGCTGTCTTTTTCATTTTCTTTCAACCAGCAACAATAATGATCCACTGTCAACTCGTCACTGCCAAAAAGACCAAAATATCCCTTGTGTGATCACTTGTGTCATCCTTGTCTTTTCACTTACGTAGGTAAGTGTGAAATATTTTTTTTTTGCCTCTACAGAATAAGTATGTTTGCCTGGAAACTTTGCATGTTCATTTTTCTTTCCTATCATTTCAGACTTTTGTCTAACAGTTGTTTTCTTCCTGAAGCAACACAAATTATTTGTCTAGACACCAAAACCCTGAACCCAACTTTACTGCTCTCCAGTCACGCAGCAAACCATACATCACCACTCAGTGGGATCAGTTATTATTAAGAGCTAGGAGTCACAACGGCCATAACTCTAAACCATTCTAATAGAGTTTTTTGACACTGTCGTATCAGCACATAACATATGGAGTCCCAGATATGTGGACGCTTCAATCCATGGTGCTGCGCATGAGCACAAGTGCGTGCATTTTTAGCATGGGTGGTCCCGCTGGAAATTTAGAATATAGAGTACTCTTCAGGACGTCGTTTCAGCAGTTAGAGTAGTTGCAGTGTTAATGCTTAACAGCTCATAATGTTCATGTTTAATCTTGTAAAACTAAATTAGCTGCCAAGACCCATTTGTAATGAGCTGGTAAAATCATTTACTGATGCAGGCTTTTTTTCGGAGAATTCAATTTCCATACAGACCGTGAATGAGAGAATGTGTTTGTGCTTATGTATGTCTTTACGGGCCAGATTCAAATCTCCGAACGTTGTGGAGTGACAGTCCAATTAGTAGCCAGTGAATCGTGAGCTGTTATGGTCTTTCATGGGGCTGCCAAGCACGCGCCCAAACTGAACGCCTTGAGCCATAACTAGACAACAGCCTTAAATGATGATACTCTGAGCAACTGTTCCGCTGCCAACATGCCAAGGAGTCTGCTTAAAAAATCCTTCCTGGAGGTTTCAGCCTTTACTGATGTCGCTGGAATAGTGCACAGGTCAACAGATGTTTAGGTGCCAATTTAACAAGATGGCCCTTTCTTGAAATAAGTGATGAAATTCTGGGAAAATAATGAGTATGACAAAAAAAAACTTCCAGCTCCAGGTCTGTAAATCGCAAAAGTATCAGGGAGTTAGAAAAACACATGTCCATGTGTGACAGCTAACTCGATGGTGCTTGATAATAATTGTTAATCAGTATGATTTTAAAAAGTACAACATAAAAATATATAGTGATAAGCCTTTAAAAACACAAATCATTCAGTTATCATTAGCAGGAGTATATGCCCTTAGAAGAGTCATGGGGAAACTTAAAATATCAGAAAAAAACATGGAATTCTACATGGTCAATTTTCTCCTATCAAAAGAAAATTCTCGTTTCTACATGACATGCAGAGTGCCCTGTGGTTGACAGCCATTCATTAGCTCTGATAGGCCTTCCACCCATTTCCAGCACACCTCCCGTAGCCTGTATGTACAGTATGCTACTCTACCACATGACAGAATGACAATGAGCTGCAGTCTCACAATGTTAAGCACCAGATGTGCTGAGACCGTCGCATTATTTTCCTATATGGCGATGTGTTCTGGATAATAAAAATGTTCCTCCGTTGTAGAAATGGATCCAGGATGCTTTTAAGATCCTTAAACGTGGCAATGAAGGCAAAGAATCTTCTACTTGACATTGTGAATGACACATCAATATGCACTGCTAAGTAATACTAACTCTTTTTGAGCAAGAATTATGTCGTTTTTCACACATTATGGAAAAATATGAAAATGTTTAAAGCTGGAACATGACAATGGATCTGAATATATAGGCTCCATAGCTATTTGCATTCTTGTTGGCAAATCCGTTTGTTGAGGCTTGCTTCTTTAAGTTCACCCTTCCAAGAAAATATGTTCTTAATTGGTCATTTGGGAGCCCATCATGGGAGCTGCTGTTTACTGTTCAGCTCTGTAAAACAACAACGCTGACATGTAGATCATGTTTCCTAAATCAGGACCTCAAATGAGTCCAGAGACTGAGCTTCAACAAGGGAATGTCAAGCTATCATGTACTCGCTAGGAAGTAATTTGTTTGTTATTTTATTATGTGCACAAGTGGAAATCATTACTGTTCAGCAAAGTGTCCCAAATTCATCAGCAAAAGAACTTCATCTCTTTTTTTTTTCAAAACAATTAACTGGTGCTTAAAAAAGGAGAGTGGTGAATTTAACTACAGGCAATTATCTATACAGAATTAATTATGGCGATAAAAGTTTGTATCTTAATTTTCCATAAAGTTTCATGAAACATCAGACATGGACGACATTCAGATGTCAGAGAATCACAACATTCTGTCCAACAGACTAAAATGCCACATCATGTTAGCGGTTCCCACACATTTCATTGTTTGGCCAAGGTTTTCCCCTCACACAATGACGATGTTCTGTAGTTACAAATGTTATATTTGGGCATCAATGTCTGATGCCTTTTGAAAAATGTGGACCAAGCTATTTGACACCTGAAAGAAAAAGGTCAGGGAAACTGAAATAATTCGTAAATCACACCACATGTTGAATGAACTCTAAACTAAATGTTGTCACTCAATTTCCAAAGGTGGAATACATTGAAGGATAGTATTTTGTTCCTACATAATATAGACGTCAGTTTAAAAAAGTGTTTATTTCTATGGAATAAACTTTTTCAGATTATCAATACAGCGGCCTCAAAATGTTAACTCTGAATAATGACTTTGGTACACTAAGATTCCACTTAGGCCTTCTTTCCTCAACATGCTCTTCCTCCACAATATAAAACATCACTGTCAGTTATTTCAGAAGGTTACAGCAAAAAAAACAAAAAACAGAGGCCATCTCAGAAGATGCGGATTTCTCGCTGTGACATACACAAAGAACTCTACACGTTATTATGGATCTCAGAACTCCTTTTGCTGCTTTTATGTTAAAAGCATATTCACTTTTCGTGTTCCTCTATACATCCTTTCCTGGAAAATATATGAAATTGGATCTAAATTTCTACTCACAAAACAAAATCTGTCACAGGATGTACAGCGTCCACCACCCACACCCACCTGTTTTGTGTGATTCTGCTGTCGCCCAAAGCCACTCGTCACCAACCGCCGTCAAGAGAGATCATCGCAGGGGTGTGAAGAAACACAATCTGCTTAACTAAACGCCCTGGTACTGGAAAGCAATTCTGTCACCACAATAGCAGAAGCGAATGCGTGTGGTTCTCACAATGCCCTAATCCCCTACGCTGACGACCTCCCCCTTTTCTTCTTCTTCTCTCCCTGTTTCTGCCCTTCTCAAACTTCCCGGGGAAGAACAAACACAGGCTCTATTGTCTGAGACGCTGCAGAACACTCAGGGCCTTCATCGCCATGCAAATAGTCGCAGCCAGGCTTACAAATGGATTTCTATCTTTTCACCCTCTCTGGTTTTTTCCTCCCCATTTTTGTGAACAATCCGGCACTTATTAGAGTCGAGATGGAGCATGCAGTGGATGGTAATTCATCAAGTGTGTGACCACTAGTTCTGCTAGTGATAGGAAGGCAACAGTCTGTTTTTTGACATTCAAAATCACTTAAGACGTTGTTTGTCCTCCAAAGTCTCCCGGTTGTTTACATGTACTGGTAATGAGGGCCATATTGGGAAATAAAGGGCGGGTCAAATCACCTCAGCTATTTTGGATAGAAAGATATATCTATCAATCTGAAGTCTCAAAAAATATCTTGAAACACAATCTATATGGCCTTCATTATGGATCAATGTTTGGAATACAACAGAATAACAAAACTGACAGATGTAGATTTGTTGAGGCCAAATCACCAAAAAACATAGATGAAAAATCTCTAACTGCTTTTAACTGAAACTTACTGTCTTTGCATTACTGATGTTAACAAATCTTTGACAGCACAAGAAAACAATCATTTCAATTTAGATTGTGTTTTAATTTAGTTGGCTTTAAAAACTATTTCTAAAATAAAAGTTTTTTTATTTAACCTTTTTCCTTAAATCCCACCTTTTTGACTTTCTCCATGTTTTTTTGCCTCCACTATAAAATCCTGCATTCAACACCTATTTGTGTCTTCTCTCTAATAATCCTACAAAAAAAAGAGCTTAATTTGACCAGTGTTAATTGCTGATTAATTTAATGTTGTGGGAGGTAATTAGCTATGGAGTTTTATCCATGCTAATTTAAACTATAGTAACAAGTCAGATTAAGCTAATTAAATCAGCATTATTGTAAAAGTGAATGTATAGTTGGTGTTAATTGTTCGTAACAAACTACTTGGTTAGGTTCAGGAAAAGTTGTGGTTTGGGTTAAAATAAGTTTGTTTGTTATCTTATAGAACTGTGTTTTTAAGTTAACTATATAGGTAGCGTTAGTTAAGTAAGATACTCAACAAAAGTAAGGTAATATAAGTCAATATTGACACTGACTTGGTCTTTTATATGACAAAGTGTTATTTGATGCAGCTAGTTTTAGAGAATGTCCATCCTCTGTTGACATGTGGCTACAATCAGAAACAGTTCAGAAAGGAGACGGACCCCTGAGAGTCAGTTTCCTGTATCAGTCTCACGTTGGTTTTGCCACTGCCCCCTTTAGGAGACTAGCAGCAGGTCCTGAGTCTATAAAACCAATGGGGAAAGTGAACATAAACATAGCTTATGAATAACTCTTTTGCTCTATAGTCCAAAAAATAAATATAGGACCCATTTTTCATTTAATATTCTGACACTAAAACTATTTTTATGAACCCAAAAATCAGGAAAAAGACATTGCTCTGTCTCAGCAACACACTCACAAGATCTAATAACTAAAATTTGTCAGGCTAAATATGGCTGTTAGCTGTTTCAATATCCAATGTTTGCGAAATAAAATATTAAAACGTTATGCAAAAATCACCCCTTCTGCTATCATACATTCACACATTGTTCACAACACCCACTTAGGTGACAGAAAACTTATTATTAAAACATTTTAAAACATTGGCAGAGCTTGTAATGCATCATCTTTGTTACAAAGCATCTTTTGTACAATGTTTTCAGATGAGCAATGCTCGACCGGTGTTTACCCTCCACTTCAGCCACGCTAATGGTGGTCACTCCAATTTCCACCAGTTAAAAGTTTGTCATTTATTCACTTTTTTTTTTATTTGAAAACCAAATAACCTTTTGATTAAAATACCAAAAGAGCATTCAATACATGCTTTTGTACACATGCTAACCTCCGAGGGCTAATTACAAACCTGAACAATGCTAATAGATTCAATCATTAGAATGCTCTAGCAGGAGAAAGCTAGCACGGTTGGAGGGTTAAATGTCTCCTAGGTGGACGCACCATCCTTCCCTCAGAGCTTTGTGGCAGAGTGGAATTTGTTATTTCGGTAGTTGAGATTAGTTCTCCCCGTGAACTCCTCCCGCCTCCCATTCTGATTCCATATCAAACAGAGAAATGTCAGGACCTGCACTGTGACATTTAAAACCCCCATTGTAGACCTTGTCTAATTGAACCTCCCTCATTATAATGATGGAGTGTGGACCGACCACTGCAAAAGAACATCACAGATGAAAGCTATGGTTTGGTGCCAGCAAGGATTATTTACATTCCCACTGTCTTCCTCTCTCTGAACGCAGCGGTGAACCTGACTATCTCTCAGTCTGCGGTGACATTTCAGGGCTGTCACATAATGGGCGCAGAGTAATGGTCAGCATATTTGCAACAAGATAAAGGTGAGTCCGGTCAAATCAGCATTCACAGGGATGTCATGTTGTGTAAATAATGTAAGCAGTAATGGTGATAAACTGCGTGCTTATATGCTGTATATTTCACTATCAGCGAAGACATCTTTCTCCTCACAGGCGGTACAAAGAGAAGATAATGTGCCTCTGACACTAAACTGATTATTTTACACAGGCGTGCATCGTTGTTTTTCACATTTTTCCCCACTGTTGTGCTCTTCTGATTAATGATTTCTAAAAAATTCGAATATTTCTTTGAAAATAAGTCAATGCCTAATCCAACACTGCACAAACGTCAATATAAAGTTCACAAGTTCAGACTCACAGGAGATGAAGTGCTGAACGGTTCAGGCTTTGGCACGTTGTGCCCTTCACGGCTTACATTCATATTGTTGCGTCGTCTCGCTGTAATTGGAAGAGGAATAAAGCGTCATTGGCATTCTGCTCAGTCCACTGTGGTGAATTTGATGAGAATGTCACATTAAAAATGCATGTTCCTCATACGTTCTTTGGCCTTTGTCTTTAGCCATGGGAAACAGCGGACACTTATGACAAATAAGGACGGCGCTGATGCTGCCTGAGGTGGATCTCTCTATTCGACAGGAAGCATCAGCATCTCCTCCCCGTGTCTGCCTCCTCCACATGAGACTGTGTATTTGTCAACCGCCTGGGCTGATGGAAGGGGAAAGAAATTGGGTCACAATTGAAAAGTTGCCCAGACTTTAAAAACAAAAGTCTGAGACAAATCCAAAGAAAAATCTTTCATCTGATAAATGATGTATAAATCCTGGTCACTTTCTCTGGGTATGCTCCACCAAAACAAAAATGCACACATCGCTGTTTATCTAGAAACACTGTTGTGGTTTCAAGTAATGTTTGAACCAACAGCTCAGACAGCCGACTAATGGCCGCCAGCCAACTCTCGACCAGCTGCTCGCCGACTACTTGTGAGACTTCTCAGGTCTCCTTAATCCTCCAGGAATCTGCCACAAATGAGCACTAACTGCACGGCTGGGCAGCGAGGGAAATCTCCTGGAACCAGAAGGCAGTGTTTTGTTTACATAAAGTGGTCTGTCTATAAAATATGTAGCTCAAGGTGGGAAGTAACCATGTGCGTTTTATAAAATAGTGTATTTAAATACAGTTTTGAGACATGTATACTTGAGAACATTATGCCCGTCATACGTAAGGATCCTGCAACATTTACAGCGATCAGATGTAAAAAAAAAAAATGCAAACTACTTACTAAAAGAAAGGCAAGAATACATTAAAGTCACCCAAGTAGAAGTATAAAGTAGAACGCTAAAGTAGCAAACATTATGTTCCCAACAACAAAGCATTTTGAATTTGCTCTGATTTGTGTCTTCCCCATAGCTACGGAGACGAAAATTATAGGTATAGTAGTATTCAATTAGTAAACTCATTGGATATTATTATTGTTAGAATTATTTATTATTATTACTATTACTAGTATTACTATTATTATAATTACTAGTATTAGTATTATCATTAGCCAGGAGACATATTTTATGTTGAGTTATACTGAAAATCTCATTGAAAGACAAAATGTAAATTAAAATTTAGAGCAGAGGGGAAAATACTTCCTGTCAGCCACCTCCATTTCACAGCTTAATTAAGATGAGGATAACCATAGCAACAACATAATTGCCATATGCTGCAATGCAGTGACCTTAACACCATAATCATTGGTTGAAAACACCATAACACTTAACACAGAATGAGTAGGACGTCTCCGTTGCGGTTTGTAAACACACAATAATTAAAAGTTGGCCCCTCCTCTACAGGCTCAACGAGATTAGCGATATTTAGTCAAGCTATAGAGTGTCTCTGCACTTCGAATGGGACATAAATCCTACTGTGTCTTTAAATAAATTTGATCCTATCCTTTTGCCTTGAAAACTGGCCATGATATATATGTGCAAGGAGAGACTAGGGGGCGATGACTTTTAATTGTTATTAGCAACTAATAACACACATAATAACAAATCAAAAGGGTTCTATTTGTTGTTTTGGACTTTATGATATTTTATAATTTTGTTACCCAGCTTTAACTCATAATATGCATTTTAAACTGCCAATATCATGATTAGAGATTGTGGACTAAAGCCACCAGAGGTTTGAGGCATTCACAGATGATGAATGTGGCCTAAAACTTCCAAGAATAGATCACGATAACATAAGTGTCATTAATGTCATAGTGTCTAAGTATCTTATGCAGTCTCTAAACTGACTTATATAGATACGATTATAAAGCAGTATTTGAAGATTTGTCCACACAGGGTAAGTTGACAAGAAGTAAAACTACCTATATTTGCCAATGAGGTAATGAAGTCATCACTGTTTTTTTTTTTTTTTAATGTTAGCAAAGTTTCATCTTCTAAAGGGTGAGAACTGACAGCGTTTCTCAAAGGAGTCACTCAAGGAACAAGCCGACTCCTCTCTGTTCTCGGGGGAAATATAGTTTTGAGTTTAACGTGCGGTATCCATCATGCTCGTGAAATGCATAATTAATTCTCATCATTCCTGTAATCCTTTTTCAGACTTGACCGCAAAGATGGAAAATTACAAGTCGGGGCCTGTGTCAGCAGGCCGGCTTGATAGCTATTGTAGTTTTCTCGCACAGTGGCAAAGAAATGAAGATGATAAATCGGCAAGGTTACAAAGTATTTACACAAATAAGTTGAAAACAATCGATCCAGTGCGGCGCGCTGTCATACCCTTAGGGATGTGGTTCCCCTGGAAGAATGCACAATCCCCCTGGCCTGGGTTCATTTCAGACGCAGATTGTGTCTGATTGATCAATGAGAACCACTGCTGAGCCATCAATCTAACAGGACTGGAATAGGAAAAAGGGGACATTAACATGTATAAGCTGCCGTGTCCCAACAATGTCCTCTACCTTGAGTTGGTGGGAAAGCAGGCACCTCTGGGGACATGAACAAAAGTGGTAAGTCTAAAACCTGCGACAGGAACGCGTTATATAAGGACAACAGGGACGATGTTAACATCTCAGCTTCTTTGTGATCTCATCTCTGCTGCAGCAGAGGCTCGTAATCTCTCTATCCCACCAAAAAATGTGTTTAACATAAAGCTGCTGCCGTTCCCGCATAGCTTTCCTAACCAGGTTTCAGAGTTAATAATCTCTGAATTGTACAAAAGCTTGAATAGCACCTTCAAATGCCCTTCATCTCTGTTAGCCGCTAATGAAAGCATAAAATAGCTGGCACCTTTTTGGCCACCTCCGTGCTGCAGTATTTAAGACAAACAGGTGATTAATGAGTGATTTGTGCTGGTATTGCTGGTAGACAGCTGTTCCACATTGCAGCAGTGACTGGGCGGAGCAGTTAAGATCTGTTTTGTCAAGGTCTTTCTCCAAGAACGTGGCGCTTTTGAGATCCATTAGCAAGAAAATGGCTAACACGTTGTGCTAGAGGATTTTGCACACTAACCTACTGCATATTACATACATATACTTTGCATGTACTGCAACCTGCCTATTAAAATACAGATTAAGTACCAGCTCACTGTTCACACTGAAGTAAACTCTCTCTAAATTTATTTTAAAATCACTGTATTCATGTAAAGAGCGTAAATTTAGTAACTTTACGTTAGATATCCTACTAACCGTTGTATGAGGATACTTTGATCTATACATCCGGTTTATTTTCTCGTACACAAAACACACACTATGCAGCCGAAACACACTACATACTCCATTTTACATCATTTTTAGTATTATTATTACTTTAGTATGCAATTTCACTAAGCCACAGTTTATAGCTGAAATTTGAATAATCCTTACTTTTTATAAGAGCACTATAAAGTTGCCTATACATAATTAATCGTTTCACAACATAAATGTGAATGATATGGCTGATATGAAATATATCTATGAAACATGTTATTGGTTCAGATAAGTTGATATAAAACGTATCCCGTGGTTTGCAGAAAAGTTTTTTTCAGGAGACTAGGTTGAGATAAATCCGTTTTAGGACATATTTGTGGAAAAAGCTTTGAGCTTCAACCTCCTGTGTGAGCATAACCTGGTAGCAGACTGAAATCTAAGACTCGGCGTTGGTAAAAGACACTACTTACTAAAATACTTACAGTATAACTAATGTGTTCTTTCCTCTAAAATTCCCAATTGTTATTCCCTTGTTCTGCTGTACTTACATTAAAGTACTCGGAACCAGTAAGTATTGATATGTACTGATTTATACAACAATAGCACACCCTTAATTAAGGGGACTTACACGGCAAGTGCCTGGTATTTCCACTGATGGCTGCATCACAAAATGTTACCAAGTTTGACTTTAAAACTTGTGTTGATCTAAGAAAATAACACTACGAAGGTATGTCTGTAAACTAGAAAGCTCTTATTACAGCCACCAGCAGCCCATCTAAAGATATTGGAAAATTAAAGTGCTTGTCAAGGGGCATTTGACACAAGCTGACAAGTGGTGAGAACAGCATGTCTTGTTAACCTTTGCCACCCTGATTTCTGCACCTAATCTTGTAACCACCCTGCCATAGTGAGACAGCATTTCGTTTTACACTGTACGTTAAAAAACAAAATGAGCACAAAATGTGTTTGCAGTTAATGTGTAGATGTGTTGCTACGCCGAGAAGTTTATTGCCCCGGCTGGTCTGGGATAAATAATAGATGCAGTTGACAAATTACTACAGACTCTGACATTATTTTTATAAGCTGCAAACATATCTGCGGGGTGAACTAATGTCAGTCGTGGGGATATACAGTATGAGCTTAAATATTGACATTCAGATTGCAGCAGAATCAGTCCTCACAGTAGCCGGTCACGGTAATACTCAGCTCGTGGCATTATTCATTCAGTCCTGCAGTCAAGCGTTGGCGCAGTAGCTAATCTCTTCCCCCAAGGCACTTCAGCAGTAATGCACCTGTTAAAAAATCCCCATCCATGTCATCCTGAATTGTAAAAAGATTAGCTAATATTTTATAATAGTTCGGGGGGGATTTATGGACACTTGTGTTTCGCTCTGGCTGGAAGGCTGCACTGTCACTCCATACTGGATATTTTAAGAAAAATGATGAGCCCCACAAAAATGCTATTAAAATTATTTCTGTGATTCATGCTGAAAAACACAGTGATTCCAAAACTTTTTTTTTTCCTGGGGACCCACTTTATAAAAAATGACAAACTTGCGACCCAGTTCACAAAAGGTCTAATCTTTTTGTGAGAAGAGGGAATCTGTGCATAAATGAACGTTCCCGACAATTTTTACCACCATTTCTGCATCCCCAATGAGCCATTTAGAAGAGATGTATGTTTGATAAATGACAACTTTGTTTTATGCATGTTAATGAACACATATACACATATTAAATACTTCTTAAATACTACTTAAATAAATGTATTAATGCAGAGTTAACAGGCTATCTCAATCGTTACGTTCAAACAGAATGTACACAAGCCTTTCATATTATATTCAATGTTTTAAGTAGTACAAAACACACTTTCAGGCTCTCTCATGTGGCTCAAATGTGTACTGCAGATATAAACTTCAATAAAAAACTATGGAAGAAATTCTGCAATCTTATAAAATCCTAAATATTTTAGTTCTGCCCCTATTTTTGGTATGCCCCGGTTCAAATAGCAGGATTGCACCATAATTAAATTTATTCCTGATTTTGCAGATATAAACAGCGACACCTTAGTATACGTGGCTGACATATTTTAGCACCTTCTGGTCTCTTAAGATAACCTACGTACCCTGCTTTTAAAGCAGGAGATCAAAATCATTGTAAGGCATAGGAGTTATGGCATTATGTAAGTTGCTACTTTGCACCTGTAAAATGTTATAATAAGAGAAATACTTGTATCTGTTTCTCTCTTTCAAGCCTCAGTAATAATTTCATCACAAACCTGCTCTCCCTCAGGTGTGTGTTGCATTTTTACATTAGTAGAGCTGTTATACTTTGTAAGCATTGTTATTAATCATTTCAAATCGAATCATGGGCAGAATGTCAGATTTTATGTTGCACAGCATTTCCTCTGAAAGAACAGGAAATGTAATCAAATGTTGTTGTTGAATCTTTACACCTCTCACACCTACAGATCAGCTGTTTCTTCCAATTCGACACATGTTGTAAAGTGTGCACTGAATGATTACTGAGCAAACAAGAGTTAACTTTGGTTGTTATTAAATTCATTCAAAGGTTACTTTTAGACAAAAAAATTGACAACCATAATGGCACTGGTAGCATATTTACTATAAAAAAAGCTACAATTTAGATGAAAAGGTGCTTAAAATATACCTTATGCTATATATAATAAATACACCAAAAATCATTGTAATGTTACATCATCAAGAAAGGTTTCAGTCAACTTAGAACAATTGGAAAAAAAAGTAAAACACAAATCAAACTGTCAGGAAACCTTAAAAAATAAAGTAAATCAACACTAGGAGCTATTTTTAAAAACTAATTACTGCTTTGAGATGTATCTCTAAATTAAAAAAAAAACACAAGCAAACCAGTTTTTGTGTCGGTGGTGGAATGAATTTGAATAATCTTCTTTGAGACATATTGAAAAGTCAACTTGGTGCCTTACTTAACTTACCAACACATTAACTCCTTTTTTTTAACCTCACAAGTTGACAAGAATGAGAAACCTGTAAACCTTTTACGACAAGCAGCTCCAGCAGCCTTTGTCGCTGACAAAAAGGACACTTTCACACTAACAAGTGCGCTGGAAGGTGGGAGCAGGTCCTGTGAATGTATTTCACATCACAAAAACGTTTGAATTGCAGATAAATGTGAAGAGATTAGATGTGAAAAGGCCACTGCTGGAGCACTCACGAGTCATGACATATTGTTTTATAATGTGTTGCCATGCAACGTCTCACAGGACTCAACAAGAATTTGATCAAACCAACTCGAAAGTCACTAATATACGTGAGATGCTAGCACAGGTTTTTAATTATTCACTGTTTAAAAGAAAGACCTTGCTAACCTTCAACCCTCCTCTGTAGCTCTACCTTAATTTTAGGATATCCTAAATCAAACATAAGAAATGATATGACAGAACTAAACCTCAAAAGGGGATATTTGGACTCATGAGTTAAGACTGACTCTGATCTCCTGGTTCAGACCTTTCAGCACTATTATTGCAAAAGCTAATTTGGGTGTGATCGCTCAAACAAATGTTCAGCACAGTGTCAGTCTCCAGTGACTTATTTGTAATTGCTACGAGCTCCAGGATTTGTCTTTGCACGGCACAAGGATCTATATTCTTTGGAGTCTTTTGTCAAAGTTCACAAATATTACAGTTTTAAACCATGCAAGCAGCCCGACTCTGGTGATGGAAATGTTGGTCTGTTGGTCGTTCATCACTAGAGTGCAGGCTGATATAGCTCAGCAATTATTCGAAGGATTAGCGTGAAATTTGGTACAAATATTCATGTTCCCCAGAGGGATGAACCACTAGGATTTTAGTGACCCCCTATTTTTTTCTCCTGCCCCACTCATGAAGTTTACATTTGTGTTTTTTTTTAAGGAATTGCTCGACAACCATAGGAATTACCATGATATTTGGTAAAAAATGTCCCCTTCAAGAGGAATTTTAAAAACTTTGGTGATCCCCTCACTTTCAATCCAGCGCCATCATCAGGTCAACATTTTGGTTTATGACCGAATTCCAAAATGGCGTTTACTGTTCCGCTCTTAACTTAACTGTTTGTACTAATTAGCAAATGTGAGAAAATTGGAAGTCATCTCTGCTCTGAATTGCTGGGGGCTTGTCCACTGAAGGCTCCGAAACCACTCCCAATGGTGGGTGAGAGTTGATTACATATGTACAGTTACAGTATATATGACATGTTGGCCATCTCAATGCTGCACGCTACTTAAGCACAATGCATGCTCTATGGGCGGCTGTGGCGTAGTGGAGAGCAAGGTAATTCTCCAATCAGAGGGTCGGTGGTTCGATACCCGGCTTCGGCAGTCGATGTGTCCTTGGGCAAGACACTTAACCCCAAGTTGCTCCCGAAGGCTTGCCATCGGTGTGGACTGGATGTTGCATGAATGTTAGTTAGAGTCTGATGGTGGCACCTTGCATGGTAGCCTGTCATCAGTGTGTGAATGGGTGAATGATATGTAATATACTACTGACTGTAAGTCGCTTTGGATAAAAGCGTCTGCTAAATGACCGTAATGTAATGTAATGTGCAAAGCATGCACACCAGAGATTACCTCCTCTATAGCCCTATGCTAACTTCAATGCAGATAAAATATTTCAATCGTGATGGTCTTCTGAACTTTCCAAATGTTGTTGGAGCAAATTTCTTATATTCTGATTGTGAAATTAATAATTTTGCAGTTGTGTTAGAAAACATTATGGACGGATAAAATCATTATGGATTTTTTGACGGTCCACCGAGATGCAAACTGGCCAGTTAACCACTGCTAGCTTGCAAACTGTAGGCTGTGTTAACTCGCAATTGGGCAGCAGAAGTACTTATATTATATGCCCAATTTGTATATCCTATTATGAGAGGGGCGTCTTGTAACCTGTTTTCAGCAATGACTATCTAACATTTATAATATATTTAGAAACAACAGACTTTAAATACCAGCATGTTTTCATATTTTCATGGAAATAAATAAACCAACATGCATTTTCCCTATAGAACAACAAAATGAAAAGTTAAAAGGCACAAAGGGATATGATGCCTCAAGGGATAAGACCGGGCAGCTTGGTGGCTCAGTGTCTGCCTCACAGCAAGAAGGGCCTCAATTTAAACCTGAGTCGTCTGTGTGTGTTTTCCCTTTGATAGACAACCTGTCCATGGTGTATCTCGCTTCTTTCACAATGCATGCTGGGACACAAGCTCCCTGCAAGCCTGAAGAGGATTAGCAATAATACTGACAGATGTATGGACAGACTTGTCAGGCCATACTCACTTAATATTTGTAAAAAAAAGAAAGCACTTTTGAAAAATGGATTTTGTAATATATAGTAACTGGATTATATAAAAATAACTTCCCTCACATTATTGGTTTCGCTGACACGTTATTGCAACACTTTGACATTGCGTCCACGTTAGGAACACAACTTTGTTTGGAGTGAATTTTTCCTTGACCATGACAAAGCTGCCACTCCGAACCTTGAATGTCAGTCTGGACAATTGATACGATAAACCCAATTGAAACTTTCAATCTCCTTCCCGCTGATAAGAACAGAAGGAGTCCGCGAGGGGGAAGAAGGGGGGGGGGTGACTGTCTTTTCTTGACGGCCTAGTGTCAGTAACAGCAGAATCTCTATTAGACTGGCGAGGAAAACAACATTTGGGAGCGCATCCCCTGCAGCTTGGCTCAATATGTTTTCCCCGACAATATGGTTTCAGTTTTCAGAGGAAGGTGAGGAGAGGAAACCTTTGTGATGTATTCTGTTTTTTGTAAAGGCTGCTTGATGTAATGTATGCAGTTCAAAGGGTGCTGATGAAATAGAGTGGGTTCTGAGGATAGGGGAAGTCTCAGTGGTGGAAAAAAAATTGCAAATTAATTATAATGCAAATTAAAGGGGCACTTCTTTTTACATGTGAAATATATATTTTTTTAAATCACAGGTAGTATTTACAGTAGTTAAAATCCGTCGGGCAGACTACACATTTAAATCATGAAGGCTGCGTTTACAAACTGGGGGTGTATATGCTATTGAGTTGCATTATGGGACATTGAGTTTCAAGGACAAAAACTCAGGATATCTTGGCCTCAGCTGCTCCAATTTTGATCATTCTTATTATTTTTTTATCTTTCTCTTTAAAGTCCCCAAATATTTACATTTTGGGAGTGCTATTTCAATCAAAAGTAGCAATGACATCATGTAAAAATACACTATTACAAGCATACTTTTCTTAAGTACAGATTATCAGTTAACTGTATTTACGTATTCAATTAAATAACAAAATTTGCAGAACAGCCCCTTTCATAATACTGCAAGCCTGGTGAAAAGTATGTTGGCACCAGAACGTTACACCCTTGTGTGATTTTAACATCTACCTCAAAAGCCATGGGCATTATATCAGCTGCTCTATAACAGCCTCAACTCCTCCAGGAAGGCTTTCCACAAGATTTTGGAAGCTGGCTGCGGGGATTTACTCACATTCAGAGCATTAGTGAGGTCCAACAATGATGTTAGTGATAAGGCCCGGCTTGCTGTCGGCGTTTTTAGTTCATCCTGAAGGTGTTGGGAGGGGCTAGGGTCAGGCCTCTGTGCAGGCCAGAGAAGTTCTTACTCAACAAACCTGGCCTGGCTTTGAACACAGGGGTAATGTCATTCCCCAAACTGTTGCAAAAAATATGAAAGGAACCGCTTGAGATTTTCCTTTATTGCAACTATGAACAAAAGTACATGATAGTATTCAAAGAGTATGGATTGCCTGGAATGGACTTTTGAAAAATACCTCCAAATTGTACTTAGGTTAATGTAGCTCGTTATTGTCCAGCACTGTGAAATCTTGATTTTGAAGAGCTACGCACTTCTTCCAGGAAGATGTTCATGGGTCACTTAAGGTGCATCGTGATGAGCCAACCCTGTCGCAACACAACACATGAAAAGATCCCGGTAGGTTGGGAGTACATAACAAGCCAGCCTCTGTCACAGTGTCCATCAGCGTATCGATCCAAAGACCTTATCAAGCGGTGTATCTGAAGCTCACAGGGTGGTGGGGATTGACTTTGCAAATCTCTACCTCTTCTAACTTTCCTTTTGATCTGAGCATGGCGTCTTTGGTTTGCGTCTCATAATCAGCGAGGTTGAACTTGTCTACATCTCAGATTCTCTCTACACGCTAAGACCGGAGCTGAGCCAGTCTCTTTGGGGTTTGCCGAGTGCCACCTCAAATACATTTCACCCGATTCTGTCAGTCTGATGCCGTATCTGATTTGCAGAAAGAGAGCGTCTTTATTTAAGTTTCCAACCATTTAAAAAATGCAAATTAACCCATCAACATATTCATATGTCACACAGCTTGCTGGCTTTTACGTTTGTGTAATGTTTTATTGATGCACCTTGTGTAACTATTGCATCATAGATTACAAAGAATACAAGTGCGGGAACTTCAGTATCATCAGAATAAATTGAATAATTGCAATAGTTGCACTGCCTCTGGTAATTTCATGATGACAAGAGACGGAAGCATACGTCATGTTTCACTTCCTCACAGCAATCCAAAGATGACACGGAGCGATAACAAATACAGGCAGATCCCATAACGTCCTTCAAGTGGAAGACTAATGCGAGGCAACATGAAATGTTGATGTGCTGACTGACTGTCCAGTAAGCAGCTATAAGATTTAAGCTCCAAACAATTTGAAAAACAACTTAAAGGACCATTTGTATATTAATTACTCCTGCTGTGTTATCTTGAATTTTAAAAGAAAGCTTTGTTGCCTTGTGTTCGCCCTTGGTGAAAAAAGAATAAAAAAATGTATCTATTCTTTAGAGTCTCTTGTTAGGGTTCACAAAATTGATGAATTGAATTAAATAGGGGCCAATGTATAAAAATGCAAGTGTCACTCGTAGGGCAGTTTAGTTCTTTGCTACAACCTTACTATTGAAAACACTTTCGCATAACCAGTGTCATGCTTGCGTTGGTACACAGCTCAAATATTTTAAAGTCTGCATTAGCTTTTGCTAGCTGGCTACAGCTGATAAAGTCTGCTAGCCACAGTCGTCATATTAGCGGACTAAAATTGATTGTTTACAATGATAAACTATATTTTGCTCTCAGAAATGACTGATAAAAACAAGCAATAAATCTGCCACCGTTATTGATGTAAACCGTGTATGTGCCTTCCTAGAATTAAGGTCAGGGAACCAGTCAATTCAAGTAAATTGAATTCAAATTGAAATGGTGTAAATACATGGCCAGTGTTGTTTCCAGCGGTAGAATATCCATTAATACAAGTAAATCTAGAGCAAAGTAACATCGACAGATTCAAAACCATCCAAGTTAACCATGTTAGCGTCACACAGCAATCTGTTGAACCTGAATGTGAATGTTTACCTACACAGAATCATTCCTGTTTGCACTCAAGGTATTAACCTTCCTAGCCTGAGTCATACTGTTGCTTTTAATGCACGAGAACGGAAATGATGATGCCAGTGTCAGCTGTGTAATCCTCTTGGCACTCAGACGAACACACAGGTACCAATAGGAGTCAGATTTTTCCTCTAAAACTAAACGTATGTTGATCGCTGGCTGTAAGGTTTTTGTTATGCTTTGCCTTCTTTGTATTTAGCTTCAGGAAAAAAGTGAACGTAACTCAGCATTCTGCCCGAGCGCTGCATTCTGAGCCGTGCTGGAGTTTTCTCTCCCAGAGAAGCTGGTTTTAAGCTGTGAATTGCTACAGTATGCATATTGCATTAGAGGGGTATTAAGAGCTTTGTAACCAGGAGAAAACACAGATTTAGATTAGTTGTTCTCTGACAATTTATTTGTCGGTTTGAAAATGAACAAATATTCAATTTGCACAGGATCAAATATCAGATCAAATGGATCTAACGAATTTTAATATATGGTGATATATATAAACCCAAACATGTCGCTTCTACCATTTCATGCTACAGTTTGACCCTGATGTCTAATGTCAGGTAGGTGTGTACGCTCTCAGCTTCAGTATTACAAACAGGAATTTAAGGCATATTTGTCTTAATGATAAAAGTATAAAGAGGGAGGAAAAGAAGAAATGCAAATGTAATGTTTTGCATTTATGCACAGAATGATAATAAGTTGCATATTTTGGATTGTTACTCAAACATACAGAATTAATTAGAATGGCTGACTTGAAAATGTGTGCATGCTTATTTATTGTAAGTAAAAGTTTGTTATTTTATTGTCTGTAAAATATACTAAAATAGGTTCATGCACATAATGGCTTTTATTTATTTTTATTCTTTTTTTTTTTTTTTGACCACAAATTGGTTATTTTTCTCGATTTCAGGTATCTTATATATCATTTTTTTTAAATAATGGAAACGTATCATTACACTGCATGTTATGAATTTTTAATACTTGTATGGAGAGTCTCTTATGTGCATAAGAAATATTTTAAGGTGCACAGCTGCAGAAAAACATCTCAAAATCATAAATCAGCAATGTGACCGCTCCAGGAAACAGTTGCCAATATTAATCCATGAGAGCGATGCAAGGTCAAGGTCAGTGATCTCACAGTTGTGTAGCTGAGCTGGGAAGGTTTCTTCTGCACAGATGTATCAAACCTGTCTAGTGTCCACAGAATACGGTTAATAAAGTCAAAGCTTTACATGGATATTTTTCAGAGTGAAATGTGAGGCTGTTGTCCAACTTTTCTAAATTCGAATAAATTCCTGAGAGCAGATCTTATTGCATGGAAGGGACTACAAGAAAGCCATGACCAGAGTTAGCTTACTTCTCTCCAACGTCAATAACAAATAGGCAATTAATTGTTAACATTATAATAATAATTATTATTCATTTAAGGGAATCTACAACCAAACAACAAAAAAACTTTGCTATTCTTAAACCTTTCTCACTAATGAGGTAAATTCTTAGCTTGATGTTGTCAAATGTATCTCAACTTATGTGTCTTCCAAAATGTATGTGACTGTCAGTGGTGGAAGAAGTACTTTTACAAAAGTAAAAGTCAAAATACCTTCTTGCATTTAATTTCTTACTAAAGTAAAAGTACTAAAGTAATCAGCATCAAATATACTTAGTAAAGTATCCATTATGCAGAATGTCCATAGAAGCTGGTAAAGTTGGGAATAATTTGAATTTCTTTATATACTGCTGGGTATCTTAACTTATCATAATACATCCTAATGTATTTGCTGATTATATTTTGTATTGATAATCTGAATCTGCAACTATTAACTAAAACTAACCAGTAAATAAAGTAAAAAGTTAAACAAAAAAGAACATTATTTGCCTGCAAAATATTGTCTATAGGTAGAAAGAAACATGAAACGGAAATACTCAAGTAAGTACAAGTACCTCAGAATTTAACCTAAAGTACAGTACTTGGTTCAATGTACATATATATAAATGCTTTGTAATGTAGTATTTCCATTCCACCACTGATGACTCATATGAATATTTTCTGATCTGCAACAATTATAGTTGAAGTTTGTTAAGGTGTAGGTACAAAAACCACTTTGTTAGGTTAAGGTTATGTCAAAGTAACACACACACCTCCTCACAGGGAGTTATGTGGTGCTATAATGTCACTTTTACCTTTTTCTTTGTTCATAATATATAAGCCACTTCATGCATATAAACCAATTACCATTGCCAGACCTTTGGCCGCCTCACATAACAGCGTGAGCTCAGCGGTTACCATGTTAACTCTCTGACGTTGTGTCTAATATATATAAAATGGATACATTTTGACACATGGTGACTTCTGGCTACACTTCAGCCGAGCTCTTCTCTATCTCCTTCACTTTAGCCTCTGCTCTCTTTCGCTCTCGTTCTTGAATGCTCTTTTTTTTCACTCACTTAATCTATCCTGCCTCCACTTCTCTCTCTCTCTCTCTCTCTCTCTCTCTCTCTCTCTCTAAACACTGCAGCCTTATAACAGGGTCAGCATCCCTCCAGGCAGACAGTGCTCTCTTCCTCTCTCTCTCTGCTGCTGATGCTGATGCTGCCGTGATGGCCATCATTGCTATATGTGTGGATTGAAATTACAGCCAGACTTTGGAATCAAATACATTTTGATACCATCTTCTTGATTAAATCATAAAAGCTATGATTATGTGTCAGGAAAGGCTAACCAGTGCAGACGCAAATGGAGAAACCTTTTCATGCATAAATCCATCACGTTTTGTTTTTTTATGTGGTATAACATTTTTATATTTTCCTCACAGTTTAGGTACAACAGGGTTGACAGATTTAGCTTATCAATGTCCATTAGATAAGTCAATAAATAAGTAAGGAAAGAGAGGTGTTCTTCTCTGTATTGTGTGATGCTGCTTCCTCAATATCATGAATTTCAAATTTAAAAATCACATTTTGTTTTTTCAGCTTGGGGATTTGGGGACACATTTTAAAGTTTACAATTTCCAAAATGTGTATTTATTCGTGTTAAATTTTGTGCTTTTCGCATTCAGTTTCTTTGATAGAAAGTGTCGGGCGAAACCCGTGACATTTTTCTGGAGTATTTGTGAAAGATCAAAATACATGTACACATACCTGTTTTCAAATCCACTCACTGCAGCACTTTAGAACATCTGCATCATCAATGCACAGTAACATGCGGATCAAAGCGCAGAGGTATTAGCCTCAGTGCATACACAGGTTTAGACAGCTGAAATCCTTTGAATAGTTTACAGCGCTGCAGAGAAAATAAACCCAGCATAGAAAACATGACCTGTTATATGTTTAAACATTAGTAAAGTTATGTTATTAAATATCCAACTGTGGCTAAAACCATGAGAAGTAAAAAACACTGATATGTCAAAATACCAGACTTGACATTTTTCAGTTCACAAGCTAATCTTTGTATTGCTGAGAATGCAGAAGATTTCAAAACATCCCGCAGTCTTCATGCTTAGCATTAGCATACAGCATGATGCCATATTGTCCCAACTGTGCCAGTGTTTTCACAGATTATTGAGCATTTGCATAAAAATAAACATGAACTGCAAATGCAAAGCCTGCTATTTCCCCCCCTCACATGAGGGATCATCCCGGAGCCATGACAAATCCTCAGCTTTGTTCGGTGACCCTGTGGGGTCAATTACGTTTGCTGCGAGAAGACGCGGGGAGCGCCTCAGGTTCACAAGACTGTAGTGTTGGCACGGTGATCGATGGCGGGGATGCTTATCAGCCACAGTGTGTTACAGACACCTAATTGCAATTGATCCCCTTTGCTGAACCATTAATCGTAAATCCTCCCTCAATCACAAACTCCACACTACACATGTTGTACTCTAAAACTAAAACTTCATTCATCAGTGGACATCGGTTTCCAATACAGGATTGCTGTGGGAGACAGAACCTGAGCTGAGAGACGCATCGTCCTGCTCAGAGAGTCGAGCTTCACTCTGCTGTATGAGGAACCCGAGTGGTTTAAGGATGATGGCTACTGTAACAGCAGAGTGCTCTCATCAAGATGTCAACACAGCGATTCCTGGTGCCAAAACAATGTTAAGAAAATGAAATATCATTAAAAAACTTTTATTCGTTCTAGTCACACCTACATAATGAATCTATAGGGCTTTCATTCAGGTGAGCCACCACTTCATTTCAAACTGAAAAATCCCCAAAACAATTAAACGGATGGCCATGAAATTTTGGACAGACATTCATGGTGTCCAGAGGATGAGGACTACTGACTCTGCCATGAAATTTTGGACAGACATTCATGGTGTCCAGAGGATGAGGACTACTGACTCTGGTGGTTGTCTGACTTTTCCGTTATCTTTTAGTTAAATATTTCAACAAATATTTGATGGATTGCCATGAATTTCTGTACAGCCATTCTTGGTCCCCGCAAGAAGAAGTGGACTTTTTATTTAGCATTATAATCAGGTTAAAAATCTGTATTTGAACAAGTGCAAAACCACTGACTTAATTAGCAATTGTTAGCATGCTAACACCCTGAACTGAGATGGTGAACATTATAGGTGCTTCTCACAGTTAAGGGTGGATGCTTCAACGGCTGATTTATCAAATATGCTACGTCACCGCATCCCGCTGAAGGACTGTTCCAATGTTCAGCATCCTTCAAATCATATTGAGGACTTAGTATTTTAGAGAATATTAAAGGATGCCTGTTTGTATCCTCCCTGCTAAAAAAACACCTACAATCCTATGCACACAATGCATTTTCTGTCCCTTGATTTGGAAACGGGAGAAATATCCCAGTAAACTTTTATTTATTTTACCTCAGCAGAATCTGTTCCTAAGTTGCCAATCCAGTGCTGAATCGTCACTCAAATTCAATATACAAGACCTAACTTACAATATTGTTCCGACTTTCGGCATGCACCGACGGACTCGCTCTCAGACAGACTCGTTTTGAAAGTTATTTCAACCAAACCAGAGTTGGTGATTCTTGGAAAAGTGGAAAAAACCAACCAAGAAAGTTTTGATGAGTTTTAATTTGTTTCTGTTGAGCTAGAATGGACTGTGATTTACAATCAGCGGAGTAAAATTGCTGTGTTTTTCTATGGAGTTTGGTGGCTTTGAGGAAAGCATATAAACGGTATGTTTTGTACGTTTATAAATTATAACAATTGTAAATATCCTGGTTGATTTTATAATTTTTTTATAGGCCTACATGTTTTGAATCTGTTTATATTGTTTTGAGGAATGGAAAATCAATTCCTACTAGAAACTGCAATGGACTGAACTATTTTAAATAATGTAAAAAAACAATACATTCTTGTCTTGCCTCTGTAGGATCCGACTTGGAAGGACTCTTTCTAAAAAGGAAGCATGCCTTGACTTTGAGAATCATCCTATACCTGCTAACACATTAGCATTTAGCTAAAAGCACCACTGTCCCTAAGCACTGCCAAACAGAGCTGCAAGCATGACTGTAGACTCCTACTTGTGTTTTATTGTCACTAAAGAAGAAGACTTCTCTTAGCCATTAGGTAAATAGACATTATATTAGTCTTAAATGTATGGACATGTATGGCCCACAATTTAAATAAATGATTAATCATATGACTCTTTTTCTGTCTTTCAAAGACAAATTAAATGCCACATTATGCAGACTGCAAGAATCCATTTTTTTTGTCTTTCTCCCTCAGCTTAATGTGCTGTTTTCTTAACACCTTTGTCCAATGAAACACCCCAGAGCTTTAATGGAATAACCATAATGTGAGTCAAGGCGACAGGCATTGTGCAACTATCCTGTGAGGCTAACAGCTCTGAAACATCTTCTCCCCCTCTGGAAACACAGTGTACATAACTAAACAGCAGATTATCAGCTGCAAAGAGAGAAATGCTCCCCCAAAGGATACACTCCTCTAGGAAGCCTTTGAAAGAAATTGGTTATTAAATAAGGTAGACCGGAGATAAAGATGTCAGCAGTAATAATGCTTTTCATTCTGACTCTGATCTTATTTGTTCAGCTGGGAGGGTGAGCCGTGCAGTCTCACTGAGTTGACACAAGGGTTTCTCCCACTGCTGAGAGACTGATCTGTCAGCAGATATACGTGGCGATGCCGTCTGTGTCGCCCTGCCCTGGTGAGGACAAACTAATATAGTGGAACTGCAGAGGTGGCGCTTTCTTTACAAACACACTCCTTTACATACACACACAGACGAGGCCTGAGCACAGTTACAGGTCCTGCTGATGCATACAGGCCCGGCTGGTAACACTGAGTGCAGATCAGGTGCTCTGCTGTCTTACACATCCCAGTGGGAAACGGAAAATGACGGGACATACCGTAAAGTGGATTCAGACCATTTGGTCATCCTTCTGTAAACAAACCAGAGCTCAGCCTGTGTTACTGCCTTAAATGTCTCCTCTGTTAGTGTCAAGTGTGTTTATGTTAGCGCAAAGTGAGCATCTGTGGGCGGAGGAGGAAAAACAAACTGACATAAATACAGTAAACTGAATCAACTCCTCTCAAATGGTATTAATGCTGCCCGTTAGATAAACATACAACATAAAAGTGGGACAAAAAAATGGAAATCACCTGGAGACACAATTACTTGGGGAAGAAACTAATTAAAGAGTTCAAAATAATTAAGGGAGATTTACATAATTGTTGTTGAAGTTCTTTGGGAGGAACACAGTGGCGAGGATAGTTTAAGCAGGGAATGTTTTACTGCTAATTACAAACCACATTTCTGATCCGCTTTCAAGAGCACAGTTAATAGCAGCAATGGTCAGAGACTTTTATTTTAGCCACAATACTCTGCACTCTTTGCCATATCTCAGCTCAATCTTGCCGTACAAGTAGTCAAATCATACAGCTGCACTATGACATTGGGCTAAATGCATGTAGTAGCCCGGTACTTTATCTTATTAGGTACACCTAGCGGACACAAACGCAATCCAATATGACAGTTGTGCAATAAATCCAGCCTTCGTGAAGGTTTTATAACGTTCAGATTTTGTTTAAGAGAGGTGTTGATTCAACTTTATGGTCATTTTGAAGGCTGCAGTAGTGTTGTGTCGCCGCTGCATTGTATTGTATGTTAAACTCAATGTGTCACACCACAAAACAAGCTGCACCAGCATCCACCTGGATGTGGACCGAGAGCAGACCTTTTTAGGCGGTCTGGCTTCAGTTGTTTCGTCCCCACCAGAGTTTGATTGACACGCTGAATATAAACCTTTTTATATCTACAGTACAAGGCTGGTTACCAGAACGATAATGTAAAACTTAAAAGGGCCCTGTGGAGTTTTTTCTTGTAAACAAACCAAAGCTATGTCAGTGTTTGTCGCCAAACGCATTGTGTGTATTCTTGTTCTGTTCTTATTGCTGTCTATCTATTTCTTTCTGCATAGAAAAAATTGAAATTACTGTTTTGGGAGGGGTTCTTCAAACTACTGGTACCAAAACAGAGCGTTCAAACAGATATATTCAGACATAATGATTTTTGAACATTAAAGTATGTAAAACGTTCTAGTAGAAACACAAAAACACAAATATGAACCTGAAAATGAATATGTCCCCTTTAAGATTCATTTTATTTTGAAGGGTGTTTGATGCCTAACCAGGGTTTTGCTAGATTCTTGATATAAATACACATGTGGAGGAGAGTTGTTGAAGCTGCTCTGATGTGGATGGTGCTGACAAAGCTACACCCTGAAGCTTTTTTTGTAGTTGCTTCTTTACTTTTTCTTTATTTCTTCTTTTGTTTTGTGTGGGTCTGTGGTGTCAAGGTTTTATGGATTATTTTTTCAACCAGTGTCTCACACACACACACACACACACACACACACACACACACACACACACACACACACACACACACACACACACACACACACACACACACACACACACAAACACAATACTCTCCCACTTATAGTATATTGTTTGTACCTCTTTATATTGTTTGTACAGATACATAATTCATCAATGTCCTATTATAAGGCTAAAAATGGGCAGAAACGAGGAGCACTGAAGACGTAGGACATTTAGAAAGTCGGACTAGTCTGATTGGACAATTGACAGCAAACCCTCCACAGGATGGGCTCGTTAATTGTCCGTTAATAACATGCAGGCTGGCTGGAGTTCAATATCAAATGGACTCTCTCACTGGCAAGCTCTCAACCTTCCCACTTGGAAATTATGGCATATTCCACAACAAACCCTAATTGCTGAAAAACAAACACCAGGATGGGTAAACAAATCCACAGAAGAACACATCAATGCTAATAAATATTCATACTTCCTGCTAATTACTTTTCTTAAATTTATTTTGGGTACAATGACCAAAGGCCTGTTTTTTCTTTAAGATTAACATCCAAAACAAAAAGTAACACATGAACAGTCAAGCGTTAAGCCCAAATCTTCTTTAAGAGGTTTTATTGTGACTTAATAGGCGTCCATTGTCAGGGCGACAACAGCTACTGCTCCTTTTATCATTCTGTCTGTAATGTATTATGGGCTGGGTCAATTTGCCTAAATATATACTGTCCTTACAGAAAGCTATCAATGACTGGTTACTGTCTGTCATGTGACCAGGAAAGGTACAGCATTAAAAATGACTTCCACTTCTTATATACAGTCTTATATGTTTTAGCTCCACTGTATCAAACACAAGTAGATCCATAGTTCCAATGAATCCAACAAAGTGAAACCTCTTCTCATCAGCTGTTCACTTTACATCAGTCAAGTTCATCTTTAATTCATTTGTTAACAATAATTTCAGCTTAAAAATCTTACATTTTATTATTTTGATCAAGCAGCTCATGAAAAATAAGGTACATAGAGCTGTTATTTCAAGGTGTTAGATGCATATCTAATATAATAATAATGATAATATAATATTTTGTTTAATAACTAAGTATACAATAAGTCTCAGGACATCCCTGCTGGTATCAACATTGCTGCCTATATAATAAGTTACTTGGGAAAAACATTTTTGTCCCTTTATTACATTTATTAAATCATATAGAACTGCTCAATGCAACAGTGTTTAATAAAACACAAATATGTCTAAAGTTAGGAAAAGCTTTCCTTATTTAATATCTGAATCTGACCAAGCATCTGACTTAACACTTTGATAATTAATGCTATGCTGTATATTTTCTTCTTAACTAAATATAGTGTGTTTCCATATCCATGCAGGTGTTAGCAAAAAAACTGCATCTTTTAATGTGACAGTCCTTAGTATTAATTATTTCCAGCAAATAGTACATGGCCTTTAAAAGGATAAATCCTACATAAGAAACTTGGCCTAACTGGGGCAGAGACAAACTTTGGTCATTTAGCTCTGCCAGGTTTAACTAAACTAATAAGATTACTTCGGCCTCTGGAGCAGCTCTGACTCTGAGAAATGCTTATACAACTAAAACTCCAATTTACTTAATGCAAATAAAGCACTTCACATTGTCTCTTTAGGCCTCACCTTCGCTCTGTCCTTTTTCCCAACCAAACTTGATTTATCTCCCTGCTCTTCGGCCTCTTGATCATGCAGATCAATACAAGTTAAACATTTTATAAAGAGATGAAGTTAACAACCATGCAGATATAATTAATACTAAAAGACATTTCCCATGTTGATAATACTCATAATTTATGTCTAAGATTGCGATGAAGTGTTTACAAAGTTTAGGATACCGCTGCCCTAAAGAGGAATTTTATAGAAAATGTTGCACTGATGATTGAGAATTATGACTACCACTGTATTTAAATACCATTACAGTACTAGTTATGTCAGTTGTTTAACTTAAAGCTGTTACAATCAATATTTTTTCCATTAACACTGCATCAAACAACTTCATGTGTGTGAAAATTGTCACTAAAATCTGAACTTCTCATGTGTTTCTTGATATTTACTTGTCCTCCACCTCACAGCTTATTATCGAGACGGAACAGGCTCTGCACCTTTCTCATTTGGTGCGAAAATCTCTCAACAAAAGGTCTTCATAACCAATTTGTGATGTTTTTTCATTGGCTTTACCTCTATTTACAGGTTGTCAGAGACGGTAGAGCTTAATTAAAAAGAACACAGTTATCAACCTCGTTAAGGCCGTGACTTTAGACAAGTCGATTCCGGCATCTCATTTAATTAACTAGCCTTTACAAAGCCGCTTAACACTGACGATAAATGAATCTCTTTGTATGTTTTTCTCCCCTCTTTTCAGCTCTGTGTACAAAAACCAACTAAAGTACCCCTCTTTAATGTTCTTTGCTTCTGATCAGGGCTACAAACAGTTGTATTTGTTTGTGTTAAACTGTGCTGTGGATAATCATTCTTTCAGTTTTAGACATTTGGCTGAAAAACGTCAAGATAAGCTGACTTTAACCCTATTCTTTATACAATTATCTACAGTGAACTTGTACGTATCTAGTCACAAGACACACAAAACAGTCCTCAGACCCCAAAGACTCTGTGAAGCTGAACAATGTTTGCAGAATGGGAGGAAAAGGAAACCTCCTGTGAATCTGAATTTGCTAGCCTTCTGGTCACATCATTTAAATAGACTAAAATGTAAAGCTAATTGCTAACGTCAGCATAAAATAAAAACGGCATGCTGATAATTAGCAGGTACAATGTTTATCAAGTTCCCCATCTTAGTTCAGTGTGTTAGCATAATAACATTTGCCAATTAGCAATTAACACAGAGTCCAACTGAGGCTGATGGGGATGTCAGTAGTTTTGCAAATGGACAAATTCAATTTTGACCTGATGATGTTGCTACAGTAAATTAAAGGGATTACTAAAGTATTTATATATTCTGCCTGAGAAGGACTTTAATGTCTGTCACAAATTTAATGCTAATCCATCCAATAATGGTTGAGATATTTCACTCAAAACCACAAATGCCAACCTCTTAGTGGAAAAGTCCGGGATCACCAATGTCATCAGGATTCATCCTCTGGGAACCATGAATGTCTGTACAAAAGCTCCATCAAAGAGTGAGATATATTTGTATGGACCAACAGATAATCATGGCTATAAGTGTATTAATATATAAATAAACTCATGAACTGGGAATACATATGTGGCTGATACACTGGTTCCATTGCTGAAAATACACAGCAGCTCAGCCTGTTAACTTTGACTTGACCTGTCAATAAAACCTACAAACACCTTCAGCACATGACCTTTCAGAAGCCCGTACCTCTGCATGACATTTCATTTAGCATCTACACACCGTATTGGTTTTGGTCCGCACTCCACATCACATGCCTGCATGACTAATTCTTCTCTCACATTAAGCACATTAGATAAACCGCCCGCACTGATTAAAGGGTGTTTTTAAACCCGGTCGCTCTCCCTTCTTCCCTCTCGAAAAAAATCAATGCTCTCACTGCAGGACACTGAGGTGACACCGGTAACACAACCCAGTCAATGGGCCCCCCACTCGTTAACCACCATTCACCTCATTGAACCTGCCACGAGCTCTCAAGATGTGAAGATTGAAACAAAGACGCAAGACTGGGATTACATTGCACACAGGCCTTTTTAATTACACATCCCCAAATAATAATCCTCAGATCCCAGAACTCATTGAGCTTTGTTCTCCGCTATCAGTTTTGTCTGTGTCTAACCTTGAGTTACTGTAATTAAATATTACGTTCCTATGAAGGGGCCCAGCGGCGTAGTCTGGCTGCTGAAATGTGGGTCGTGATGTGTTTTGTGTTCTTTTCTTTAATCTAAAATATATTTAAGGGAGTCAGGGGCCAGACAGGACACGGCTCTACATCACCCAGTGGGGTGCCTGTCTGCTCTAGCCACAGGGTCCAGTTGGGTGATTTATACCACAATACCAATGGCTGTAATGGTAATATACTACAGGTAATTGAAAAGAAAATTGAATTAGGTCAATAGAGGCAGTGACAGTCATTGGATGTCACACGAAGGCTTTACAACTACGACATCATTCTGCCGCACTGGCCCCATTAAGTATCTTGCTGCCGATTCTAATATCAGGCAACTAGATAATTGTCACCATATTTCATTTAGACTTAACGCCCATTGGAAATGTGGCTCAACCTATTGTGATACACGCACTGTAGCACTGATAAGGTTTTGTACAAGTTGTCTAGTTGTATGAAACGAGATAAGACCTTATCTCTCGAGTCTGCTTCTCTTGCTGCATGGTGGTATCATCAGGGGAAGCAGCATGGATAGAACATGAACTGTCATGATGTACTGACATTGTGATTGGACATCCATGGTGCTCCCCCTACCAGAGTCAGAAGGTGAGAGGTAGTTGGCTTGTTAGTATCATGGATGGATTACTGAACAAGTTTACCCATTCCAGGGGCATGCAAGTAGATGCAAAATGGCCACAAAGAGACATACAACTATCACAAGAAGACACGAAACAACAAAAAGAGGTTCAGAGGAGCCACTGTGACACAAAACAACTACAAAGAGATGCAAAATGAACACAGAGACTTAAAACCGACACAAAGAGATGCTAAACAAAAAGAGGTGCAAAGTGGCCACTGAGGCACAAATAAACTGCAAAGGACACAAAATGGCCACAAAGTGAAGCAAAATCACCACAAAAAGAGACAAAACATACATGAAGGGGCAAAAAAACACAAACGAAAGGGGTGCAAAGCAGCCACAGTGACACAAAACAACTAAAAAGGCCTCCAAAACCAAAACTGAGAGACACAAATGACTTAAAAGACACAAAGAGATGCAAAATCACTACAAATAGACAAAAAAAACATACATGAATATGCAAAACGACGAATGAAAGAGGTGCAGAGCAGCCACAGTTTAACAAAACGACAAAAAATAGGCTTAGAAAATAAAAACTAAAAGACACAAATGACTTAAAAGTCACAATGAGATGCAAAACGACAACATGAAGACGCAAAAGGATCACAAAGACTAAACAACTGCAAGGTGTATTGCAGGGATTGGGGCCTTTAATATCTTTGTATCCAGGGGCTCATTATCTTGTTATTTGGTCATGGCTGTAAAGTCTATTTGGTTATAAATGGAAGCTAAGAGTGTTTAAATTTGTTTATTTGGCATTCTTTTATTGTGCAGAATTAGTAATGTCATTGTTAACAGTTTATTATTGACAAAAAGCTGTAAATGTGAAAAGTTTCTAAATCCGCTAATCAGTAGTGTATACAATAAACAATGCATTTTCCATACGAGTGCATGTAAATCATGCGTGCACACGTGCTGGAGTGGTGCTAAATGAGCTCCTCTACCATGTCAAAGACTTAAATATTAATCTAACACTGCGCATGAATAAAATGCCACCTAGAATGTTAACCGGTAAACGGTGGAGCGAGCCATAATTCACTCTAACCATCTCTAATGACACACATTGTAATTACCAGATAAGAAAATTAATTAATTTGGATTTACCGCGACACCTTTGTGGCTTTGAAGTCACTTGTTTACTCGAATTAAGCTGTTTTGTTGATGCATAGCCACAGGACCTTTTAAGTGCAATGGAGACGACCGTGAGCTGCGTATGAAATGAGGGTGAAAAATACTGTCCAGACCGTGACGCCTTCAGGGAAAACACGAGACGTTTGGCATGTCTCCAGGTTTTGCCTTTTTACTTACAGCGTTGTCACAACTTGTTTACAGCATTCTGCACACTTCACCGTAATCATGGTATGAGGTATAAGGTTTGAATATCTGCACTTTTATGTTTTTCATAGAGCTTGGATCACTTGAGTAGCCCAACAGCTTTGTTCAGCATAGATGAAAACGTTTATTTCCCTGTACTGAACATGCTCTGAACAATCTTACCCATATTAGTATAACACAACCCTGGCTGCATAACTAAAACATTATTGCAGTTTCCATGACTTCAAGACTTTTCTGGGATACGGTTCAATGAGCAATTGGGCTGTGAAATTATACTGGAATGGGGTTTTTTTTCCCTGTAATACACACCTGCTACTCAGTTATTGTACACTATAACAACAGTCTTGAGAGAATATTGACAGAGCTCAGCACAGAATGAGAACATTACCTTTATGCAGCAAACTGTTGGATTATTACAGCCTTTTTTTTTTTTTTTTTAGCTCAGTCAAATAAAAGTCCACAGCTGCCTGTGTAGAATGGGAGAAAGAGGGAAATGAAAATATAATATGCATTGCTTTCATTCACACAATTATTGCCTCACACGTGGAAGATGGTAATATGAAATATCCCTACAACAGCTGGGTCGCAGTCTTTTTTTTTTGCAGCGTGTTGAATATATTCATGATCTGGCCACAAGATGCTAAGCTCTCCCTCTCTCCTGATTCCTTATATCCTCTCTGTCTTGCAGCGCTGAGGCTGATCAGCATGGACAGTTTTGTCTGAGGGGAAACTGGAGAGGAGACAGGAGTGACACGACTGTGGCCTCCTGCTGAGAAAAGAGAGAAGGCAAAGCAGGAGGAGCGGGTGGCTAGTAGATAAATAGACTAATCTAATTTGTTACCTCAGCCAAATGCATTCCAGATCCTCCTCTGTGCCTCCTCTGTCCCAGCTCGTGGCGGATGATGTTAAAATGTTTGGGCAGGAAGGGACACAACTGGGAGAGAGCTCGCCCAGAGGAAGTTCAACACTATCCCACGGTCCTCTCTGACACATTGCACAATCTGTATGCTGCATTAAAAAAGATCCCTTTGCCCATCTCCGTGCTGCAATGAAATGCATATACTTATGCAAATCAGAGTCCAGAGAATAACCGATGATATTACTCTATTAATGGATTGATAGTTATATATCGCCGGTGGAAATTGAAACTGAGAGATTTTGTCTCAACGGACCAGAAACTGAAAGTACAGATCAATTTAAAATGGCAAAGGAGCGTGCTTCCCTGAGCCCGTTTCTAAGAGGTGAGTAATAGATCTCTGATCATAGGCTATTACAGCTCTGGTCAGGCTGGGGCTAGGCTGCCTGTGGAATACAGAGAGCACTCCTTGACTTTTACATCAAAAAGATGCTTCAGAGAAAGTCCTGGGAGCCCACGGCACCGTGGATCTCTCGGGCCGCACCACATGAGGAGTACAGTCGCGTCTTTGGTTTCATCTTCCCCCCCTCTCGTCTTTATTAATGGCGGCAGGGTTTCTAATTCTGAGAGTTGTGCTGAGTTCGCCGATGTTAATCACACGTGCCCGGTTCAGACTGAGGGAGCTCACGGCGAGAGGGGAAATGAATACAGTGGAAGAAGGGCTGCGGCACTTTGAGGAGATAATGCTGGGTCAAATATTATTATTATCACTGGGGGAATTTTTGATATCAGAAGACATTGATAAGTGGAGTTACGCTTTAACCCTTGTGACTGGCTTAACTGCCTCATCAGCCGGGTTTCCACTCAAATTAGGGGACATTTTTAAACAGATTTCCAGAAAATTTGATAAAGAATTAGTACAATTTGTGTTTGTGAATTTTATTTATCTATTAATGATTCTATAGCGTAGATGCCAATGTTATCTTAATTCGTTTTTTTTTTTTTTATTTAGTGTTATTTATATTACATCCTGCGACAATAAGTTTGCTGCAAAACACCTCTTCTGTACCTCCTTAGTTTCAGTATACTCTCAGTCAAGACCCCAGGAAGAGCACCAGCCTTTGAGTAAATGTGACATAGTGGCCAGACCGTGAAATTAAAACTTGCGGGTCCATCATGCGATGTCTTTGGGCCCGAAAAAAAATAATAGATGTACATTGGGAAAGAGACGTTTTTTTGAGGTGGATCAACTCCCCAGTACAAACACTTAAATAGCCCCTATTAAAATCATTAGGCCCTAAAAGTTGTAAAATGTACTAATGGTAAAAGTCCTTCCACCGTTCATGTGATAGAGCCCAAGAACATGGCTGGACTGAGGGCTTTAAGTAACCGCTAGTGTGCTTACTCTATAGTCCCTATGGATGCAGAAGATCTGGGTAATTTTAGACTGAGATATCAAACTTTTTTAGGCTTCATGCACCACTGAGCTACTTTCATAGGAATGAACGGCCACCGCCTCAAACGCTGTGTCCAGTTATCTTTATAGATCTATCACTTTCTCAAGGTTTTCCTTGCTAAAAAGAAAGTATGAATGCCTTTTTGTAGCTTTCTTTGGAAATTGAAACATTTATATTGTTATTTTCAATGCTTATTGTTTACTGTTCATAAAATCACATTAGACAGCTGTTTTGTGTCCTTTTGTTGTTAAAATATATGTTTCGTAGATGTTTTCCTTTAACTTTTTAGCCGCCAATTGAATTTTTCTTTTGAATAGAATTTTTCTTGGTTTTGAGAAAATTCATTGTAACAATTTAGATTGGATGTTTTCCTGTTATTTAAAAAGCTCTTTACTAGAAACTGCACTTTAGAAAATGTACTTAGCTGAGTACTGTAATATCAAAATAATGTATCTGTATGTATTTTAAGAAAAGTGAAATGAAATCAGTGCTGTTTTGCATTGGTGAAGGAGAGGAGAGGAGAGGTGCATAAAAAGAGACCAGAGGGCAACTATTGAGTTCTGTATTGTTTTTCTGCAGGAGCATATAAATGCTGGAAAACAATCCCTTGAGTCGTCTCTTTGCATATCCTACCCACTTCTGTTACAAATCCACTACTGTCAATGCAAATATTAGGACAGTTGGTGGCTCTAACTCTCCAGTCAGGTGCCAATAAACCATTACAGAAGAAGACAATGCAATGAGAAGATGTCATTAACATAGTACTAGTCAAACGTATGAAAACGATGTAGAAACATGATGGAAGTATGGCATTTATGCATGTGAAGGTATTATTAGAGGAACGTTACAATGTTTTCCTCTGCTACCATTTTTCATCTCTTCAGCAGAGGTTTAAGGTGCATGCTTGATGTAAATTATGCTTTTTTTGTTTGCATATTATTTTTATTTTAACGCCAATTTGTCCACCTCAGCTAAGCGTAAAAACATTTTCAAAATGTTTCACTTTAAATGTTTCCCCTCAGGTTTTTATATGAAGAAATTGCAAATAAAATAAAAAAAACAAGTGGATGGAAATGCAATTACTGTTAAGGGTCTTCCAGACTCCATTTCTAATTGCAAAATGAACCTAGCCAACATGCACAAAGTATTGAAGCATGCATATTTGATTAAAGTGAATTAAATAAATAAAAAAAAATTAAATTAAATTAAATACGAACGTTACCATACAGCATTGTTATGACACCAAATCAGGAAATATTTCTGACTCCATATGGTGTATGCAAACAAATGTATATCTTTTTTGTTTGCCAAAAAGTCAAAGATATATAATATATATTATCGTGTATAGAAATTATGTTGGCTTCAGTTAGACCCCAGAGAGTTTTAACTCCCTGTCAGACCTCTTAGGCCTCTACTGTTTTACGAACTCCAATAACAGAAATCTATTAAGATGTATCTGCTTAAAGAGTACTGACAATAACGTCACAGATCTGGAGCAGATGAAAACCTCTATTTAACCCTTTTTTTACAGCCAAAACAGGATTTGTGTCAGTTTCTAGAGCAGACTTGAAACATGTCATCGGATAAAAAATCAAAGTCCCTTTTTTTTACACCCTTGACATGTAAGCTTTAGAGTAAGACGCCAAGTATGTTTTCAACGCCAAATTGTTTTAATTATTCAAATGTCTCGCTGACAATGAAAAGGCAATATGGGAGATGAAAATGCATATGAGCCGATGCAAATGAAGACCTTTTTGATCTGTCAGTTAAAATTGATGGGCTGGTCCTTAGATCACTACATCCGCGTGATGAGAGATGAGAGAAGAGAAATTTGAATTTCAAATGATCCATCTTATTACGTGGTCTGCGTGTTGCAGGTATAAGGGGCGCTGAGAGTGGACATAAAGTGAGTGAGGAGTGTATGAAGTGTAGATTGGTATTTTTGAAAGCCTCGAAACCTCAGAGAACATCATTGTGCAATAATGCTCAGCTCCGACCGCTCTCCTTCTCAATATTTCTATCGTGGTAACAATACTCCTGCTGTACAACACTCCCCCGGTCAACCTGAGAGATCTTGTGCACCTTAAGGGCTGAAATATTTTGCTTCTAGATGTCTTATTCACAGTGTTCCCCGGGTTCAACGGCATGCATGAACATAAAAAGGATTGTGTTTATATACCATTGCCTTTAGTGCGTTCTTATTGATCAAAGTTGACAGCTACACATGTTGGATAAAGAGAAACATCATGATGATGTATTTTTGTTGCATTATTTATCGTGGCTGGCCTGGTAGGGCGACAGTCCCCGAGGTAATACGTCTCCTGATACATTATATCAGACAAATCTCTGGCTCACTCTGGAGAGTTTTCGCCTCAGAGTTTTATAATGCATTCATATGCTGTTATGTAACATTCATGTTTTAGGTCTGAAAATCTGTGTGTGTGTGTGTGTGTGTGACATTAATTCATTAATTTCATGTTTTATTTTATTTTATGTTATCCGATTGCAGTCGTCTATGAAGGACTTACATTGTGTTTGATCAATGTGAGACACTTTAAAATTTGTGGAGCTGGCTTGATGTATTTAATAAAAAGGTGTCTCGATGTAACACTGTAAGGCTCACAACTACATTTTTGTGACCAGAACAACCATAACCGGGGTCCTTTAAAGGGGTATTCCACTCATTTAGTAATGCACGCCACTAAAGCTGGAGGAATTGTGAGAGATAGATTAAAAAAAGAGAAAAAAAAGAGTCAAGCTGGAAGCAGAAGCTGAGATATCCTTGTATAAACTAGATTAAGGCAACAAAACGGTTAAGGAAAAGATTGACATTTGGGTTAAAATAACTACAGAAGTGCCGTAACTGAAGTACGCAAGTTATGTGTCAAATAAATCAACTCTGATGTCACATTTTACGTCGAGAACGAATCAGTATCCTGGCTGAAACATCGGTGTTTGTTGGACCCATCCAGTGCAAAGTATTTATACTTCCTCATTAATGTTTACGTGGATAACATAAAATAAATTTGTTTGATAACTACAAATTACGGCCCACCTGCACAACTTGATAGTGTAACTTCAATCCTCTTTGAACACAGGATTTCTGTAAATTCTGAGAAAAACAGAAGACATTATTTAACTGTTTTACAGTAGAGAAGTACTTAATGTTCCTCATGACAAATATATTCATTATTAAAATGTGTGAATGCCCCTTTAAATACCTTAATCATAAATGAAATGCAGCTGAAAGTGTTGATACTTAAATAACTTAAACATAAATCCTAACTTTTGATCAGATTGAGTTCTTTTCTAATCAATCTTATTGGTTTCACCTTCGTCATTTGTTTTCCTTGTAAACATTAGCCTTAAAATTTGATTATCAGCTTCATAATCTGTAAAGTATTTTGAATTGCACTGTCCTGTAAGGAACGTGCAATAGAAATAAAGTTGATTGAATAAGGATAGGTATGAATTGATATCAAGGACATTAGTAATCAAAAATGCAGGTTGTGACAATGAAATGTTGCTGGTCTGTTTGGTAGTTGATGTTGCAGTATTCTTTTGTCAGCTTTAAAGGGTCAATTTACCCAAATTCTAATTAAATATACCTCACTTTTAACTGATTTTACTGGGACTAATTCAGACTGTGATATCTTAATTGAAGTGTGTTTGCTGTTGAGTTTTTCAAACGCTATTAAAGTTTAAGCACTAAGCTGTTCTTTCAGTTGTTCTTTACCTTTATTTGATGGCGGAAAGCCGCGGAGTAAAGTAGTTATGATAGGCCCACACTCCCACACACACACACACACACACACTTAAGCCGTGTATATTTCACCTACAATGTTTTGGATTTTACAGCCAATTGAGAATGAGTTACTCAGACGATTGTAATGGGAATAGCTCTCTTTACGACCCCAAAAGCCTACGGGCCCCATTGCAGCTGCACTGCATGCACTGTCTATATTTACGCCCCTGGCAGAAAGCACAGAGGTGACTGGAAGAGACATGAAACAAGGGTCGTGTGCAGGCTTCACGTACATATGTGTACATATTAATGTGATTTTGTTCATTTTGAAAACCACAAGCAACATTTATGCATCATCTTTTGTATTAAATATTCAGACAAATGCTCAGGGGTGGAAATCATAAAACCCTCAGCAGATAAAACCAAAAGATTATGTAATTTATTGGAAAAATACGTTCTACTTTTTGTTATTTGGGCGAATTTAGCCTTTAACGTTCCTCATATCAACACACCAGATAATTTGTAGAAACTGCAATCAGTCAACTGGAGGTAAGGACAAAAGGGAGATGACTGGCATCACTTATGTCCTGCAGCAGATAGGCAATTACTATATTGAATCAATTATAAGATGCCAGATTGGATTAAAATGGAATTATTAACGGGTTACTTTCCGAACAACGCTTGTAAACAACATAATGGGTTTATGTACATAATCAGGGTGAGGACAATGATGAGATTATTGCATGTAAACACGGCTATAGTTCTAATGACATGCTCAGCTCCAGTTGTTGGATGTTGCTCTGATTAGCGGCTGCAGAGAATGGTGGAGATGGAGTATTAGATTTCTCTCAAGTGAGTGAAACATTTGGATGCCTGGAGTTTATAATGTGTGTGTGTGTGTGTGTGTGTGTGTGTGTGTGTGTGTGTGTGTGTGTGTGTGTGTGTGTGTGTGTGTGTGTGTGTGTGTGTGTGTGTGTGTGTGTGTGTGTGTGTGTGTGTGTGTGTGTGTGTGGGAGAGAATAAGAGGTGTGGTGAGAGACTGAGAAGACAAAGTGATGAAAGATGATGGAGATGTGTTTAACAGTTCGGGGGTTGTGTTTGGAAGTTGTTGTAAAAACTGGGGGGCTGCTGTCAGAGCACCTATTGTGCAGATAGTTTCCACAGGATACATGGCTGTTTGGGTGCCAAGCTCAATATGTTCAGATTGGATTTATAGAATCAACACATCAGCAGGGGAAAAACCTCAGTTACAGTCTTTTTTCTTTTTTTTTCTAATGCAATAGAACTTAGTTTTGCCTCCTGGTTAATGTTATTGTTCCTCCTAATGCACAGAAAAAACTGAATAAAACTCTAAAATAATGTATAAAATGCAAATGAACAAATAAAAAAGAACACAGTACAATATTAAAAGTAGCACTGAGGGAAGAAAATACAATTAAAGATATATATGTAAAGACATATATGGATTTTGTGTAATCACAGCAGAAGTGCAAGTTTACGGCTTTCATTTCACTCACATACAGTTGTCAGCACCAGGCAATTCACTGTTTTCTTATCGATTGAAAAATGATGACTTAATTATGATAATTCGTTTTTTGCCTTGCAATTTCCCCCCTCCCTTCACCATGGAGAATTGCAATTAATCCATTGCAGACAACACCTGTTATTCAATATGTCGATGAAGACACCTCTGAGGTAAAACATTAAAATGGTGGCGATAGCGGCACAGCGCATCAATGCGTGTGACTCGTGCTCTTCTAAAGGGGCGATTAAGCTTCACTGATTGATTTCCCCCGATGAATCATAGCAGCGGTGGACTCAGAATACACATTTGTCATCCCTGAATAGACAGAAGAAAGGAGTAGAGCTCCGACTGTGTGTTTGGAGACCAAGGCCAAGTCCAGTGTGTTTTGGGTTTTTACTGTACATGGTGCTTGTTGTTATCATGTTTCCTGTATTCTTCTTTCTGCATTTCTTTTCAGATTTTTTTGTTTTTGTTCATACACTTCAGCCTTTTTTACAGATTGTATCAATAAGATATAACTTGTTAATTGGTGACTTTAAAGGGAATGGATTTTATAAATGTCAATCTTCTCAGCTAACTCTCCCCAAAATTAGTCCTTTAAAAAAAGAAAAGAATAACATATATTAAAACACTTATCATCGTAACACTTTAAAGGGTAATTTAACCAACTTGAGGTCATTGTTAGTAATAATGTTTAATTAATTCAGTCAGTCAGAATGTGTGAAACGCATTAGAACCCAGGATGGTGTCCTGATGAACACCTTACGCCTGCAAAAGCTATAATTAGTAGACTTTGTGCACTAAAAACCATTTTAACAATGCCTGTCTAAACTTTTCCATTTGATTGAGTTTTATATCCGGGCGGTGCTGCAAATACGGAGCCATAAATGCATCCTGATCCTTAGGAAATCATCCCGGATTACTGTCAAAGTCACATTTTCTATCATTTACCATTCATTTTCAATGGATCTGCTCAGTGCGAAGTCAGACTGACATTCCACATTATAGCATAGGACAAAATTGTCTTTCTTGTTTCCGGTATAAGGAGACAGACGAGGATGTTCACTGAGGATTTGAAGCTAAATATAATATGGAGGACGTCGGCAAGACATTTGACAAGTTGAGACTCTTTCTCTCCAAAATGCTGTTGTCAATGCACTGTCACCGTTCACAGAACAGTTTCTATCCTTCACATACACAGTATACTCTGTCAGTATTAAACGTAGCATATCTAAAATACACATTGTTGGTCACAACAGCTCCACCATATATTAAGGTCTTGGAAATAATCCCTCAGGATGAAACGTTCCTATTTAGCCAGCCTTTTCAAACAGCTGCTGCCTTATTGTCCTGACATTTCCAGGGAATTAGTTAATATTCAGACGTGTTTATTGAGACTTATTGTCTGATCTTGTATTATTAAACTGCCTCTCTGCTGACTTCACACTCCACTTTACTAAAGTGCTTTGACTTCGATTCAATGTGAAGAGAGATATGAATAGTTAATAATCAACCTCAGCCTATGAGATGACAGACAATACCAATAAAAATAAAATATTATATGTACGTATGTGATGTTTACGCATTCATATGAGATAATTCAAATGTGTATTAAAAGGTATAAACATTATATAACTATTAATTGGAATAATCTGCCCTAAAACAGTAAAGTGTGTATCAATACAAGGTAAGGCACTGATGGCGCCAACAAGTGTTCAACTGTGGCTAAACTCCTGTTTCTTGCAAATTTTCCTGTCAAACAGTTTTCAAAACACTTTCAAAGTCTTGATTGTCAGAACTCCAAAGAAAAAGTTTCTTCGAGATCTTTAAAATAGAAAGTTTAAAACAAGCTTAAAGTCGCAGTGTGTAGGATTTGGTTCCATCTTACTATGAGGTTGCATATTGCAACCACCTAAAATGTATTGCGTGTTCCAAGTGTGCAGGAGAACTACGGAGGCCGATGCGAAAAACCAGAAAACGTGAATGGTCCTATCTAGAGTCAGTGTTTGGTTTTTCCATTCTGGGAAACTGCAGAAAACTTGGCGGTTGGTTCTGCTCACTCTAAGCTAACAAAAGAAAAAAGATTTCTATTTTCAGGTGGTTTATACACTAAAGAAAAGAGACTTTTTAATATGATATTCTATTTCTGCCAATAGATCCCCATAATTGCGACACACTGGCCCTTAAAAACAGGGCAGATACTGGAGGATGCGCTGCAGCGTTAACAAGGTCCATCATGTGTGGGGAGAAACTTTCAGACTGTGTTCTCATTTAGAGGTGATTTACAGAGAACCAGAAGGGAGGCTTATTGTGCGACTGAGAAAAGGTCAGGAGTAATTTTTGACTAATGTTGTTTTTATCTTTGGCTTACTGTCCTCCTGATTAATTATGTCCAAGATGAACATGCAGAGGACAGACTGAGGATGCTCGCTGTGACCTGTGTGTGGGTGTGAGAGGAACTGACCCTCAGTTCAGCAAGTTTGGGTTGAAAGAGAGATACATGTTTGGTTAAAATAGAAAATGTATTTTACCATTTTTCCTTATGAGTTATGACATATTGAGTTGCTGAAAACTTTGGATATTTGGAACTTTGGAAATTTGTCTGCAGCAATAGGTCAAATATTTGTCCATGGTGGAAATTATACTTTTAAAAAATGACTCACTGTATGCTACACAAAATACAGTACAGTATGTGCAGTTTCTATTATTCATTGTTTCATTGCAGCAAGAACAATCCTCCCACGACCTGCCACCCCGTAACCTATTACCATCATACAAATAAAGAAATGTCTTGACACTTATATGCATTATGGTTGCAATGGAAATCCCTTTATAGCTTAAACATGTAAGTCAATCCTCAAGTTTAAAATTATATGAGCAAATGTCAAGCAATATTTAAAGAGTATTCCACATGCTAGTGAATAAAATAATTGATAAGTAGCAAATATAAATAGACAAAAACAAGGGTCTACACATAAGCTAGCGATTCTTTGAGACTGCACTTTGAGCTTTGAGCTAAATGTTAAATTTATTGGCTGCTGACTGTGTTAACATGCTGATGTTTAGCAAGTATAATGTTTACCACGTTCATAATCTTAGTGTAGCAGATGTTAGCATTCTAATATTTGCAAAGTGGCACTGAACACAAAGTACTCAATATTTGTAGTTTTTGGAGATATTTTGACATAATCCAAACAATTAAATAAAAAAATGACCTGCTAATCCCGAGGGAAGCACCAAATTAAAAAAAATGTAAATGCTGTAGGTGGAACTAGAGAAAAGGTCAGGGATCAACAAAGTGCCAAAATAAGTTTTCTTTTTTTTTTTTTTGAGTTGTCAGATTAAAGTGATTTGATTTTGCCTTTTAGTATTGGACTGTGAAGTCCAATGTTAAATGGCAAAGTCTCATTTAGATTTTATATTGGAGTCAGGATGGACAGCAGCGCTTCATCTAAGCACCTGAGTGGCCTTGAAATGTTTAATGGAGTTAAAAGATTGCTTGAATCAAAGCCATTAGCAATTCCCTGTGCAAATCCCCTAATTCCCTGTTCATAATGACATTTTATTTCATTTAAAAAAACTATTCTCTAAATGTAAGGTTACAAGTGCAAAGAGGAGCTGAAATGAAGAGAAATGAAATGTTTTTGATCTGCAGTCGCCCATACATCTCGTCCTTATTCTTCATCCTATTACACCTCCAGCAGGAGACGACCCAAGAGTCCAAACCAACCCAACAAGCCCCCCTAAACATGGAGAAGCAGACTGTCACTGTGACTTGTATTGTCCTAAATCGCTTGCCATCCTGTCAGAAAGACTTGACCCAGCGGTGGAACATCATCTACTCCATTATTCTTTTTAAATATAACTTAAATACAACTTTAGCCAGAAAACATTTGACTGTTTAATCAAGAGCTTCTCTCTGTTGCCCATGAGTATTCATCACCCCTCTCTGAAATTACAATTGTAGATGCATTAAATCTCCCAATTGTATTCTAAGAGGTTAAGAAGTCCATGGGATACGTTTTTGCAGACGCAGATGTATATTCTGATCTTGATGCCCACAATGCTCCTTTCCACTGGATCCCTTGAGGAACTCTGGCCTTTTTTTAAGAACATAAAATACAGAAAGACCTGATTAGCATCTCTTCTAACTCGTTGTTTTTGTAATGGGGTTACAGGCTGGTCCACCTTTCAGTGATCGGGATGTATCCACACTGTTGGTCCTGTACAACTTCTTCCAAAATGGCTTTGTGATCTTTTTAGGTTGTTCCAGCGTACCCTCTGGGCTTTTTCTTTAGAGAAAAAGACTACCACCAAGCCCAACAGTCCAACGTCACTGTTCCAGAAATCTCAATGTCATTTGAGAGATGTATCAACCATGACACCCTGATATCCAGAGCCCTCATTACTTCAGCACAGATCTTGTCCACCCCTGGCACCCTCCTACTGTGGTGACCTATGCAGTGACCTCTGCCAAAGAGATGAGCAAAGACTCTATTACGAATACTTAGAAGGAGGTGTTACTGTGGAGTTTTTCTTTCGCCTTAGATATTCCAAGTGGTTTATCAGTCATTTTATCAACTCGTTTTGAGAACAACGTCTTTCAAGGAATCATTTGCCTGAATCTCCTGAAGAGCCTCAAAGTAGATCTCTGACTCATCCAGAGTGTTGCAACAATTTGTCAGATGTGCGTAGGTGGGAAAACAGCCAGCGTTAGAACTTCTTTCTCAAGCTCTTCATTATATTTTCTCACAAAACTACTACCATCACTTCAGATGAACATATGAGTGCATCACTAGCAGGGTTATAGGTTTACATTTTTTATGGTTGCCAAGCTTCAAGAGGCGGGTCTTAACTATTGTAAAACTGTCAGAATCTTTTCATTGAGACAAATGAAGGATAACCTTCATCCCTGAAGTAAAGGTTAGTTTATTTTCTGTGTATATTTGGTTACCTTGATAACTGAATCCCATGCTTACCTCAGTGGTCAGTTGTTGACAAGAAAAGAGCAGCATGCCGGTTCAACGACACGATGAGTGGAGCACGGTTAGACGTTAGTTGAGCTGACTGGGGTTGCAGGAGAGGCGTACTTTCTTTTCTTGTTGATTGGCACGGAAGGCATTCAGTGTATGTTGTGGCCTGTTAGGAGCTGGCACACCCGCAGTGCTTTGTGGTAATTAAAACACCTAGAACTTACAACAAATCATTTTACCAGTGCCATATGTGACAAACACCATGAATGTCTTTGAGAATAAACACTTGCCATCAGACTAGGTAAAATGCCACGACTTCCACAAGGTTGTTTTTGCCTCTATGATGGCTACCCCAAAACTTTTTCTTAACTTAGTAGCTCGCCCAAACCGCATTGGCCTCTTAACTTTTTAAAAGTTGACACTGTAGGATTAACAGTACAAATCACAGAAACACACAAGCAATACGGTGCCTACAGGATCCGTACCATCAGTTGCAACAGATCCACGTGTCATATTTCCATTACTCTATCATGAAAGATTTTCCTCCTTTAATTTGGTGGCTGGGTGACAAGCTGGTGGCGTACAATGTGGCGAGGGATGTAGATGGCTAGGACAGAGTAATTGCTCTTGTATCGTGGGAATGAGACCAAATTGGAGGTTGGAGCCACGTTGATTGAGAAGCAGCAGCGATGGCGAGAAGGGGCAGACTTCCTCCGTGGAAGCACAGATAAGGACGACACAGACACAAAAGAGTGGGGAGACCCAGGCATCTATTAAGTGGTGTGTGTGGGCTGCTAGCAGGGACCCACAAGTAAGCAAGGGAATCAGAAAAGCGCTAGTTTGCTCTGTAATGAGCTGGATGAGTGTAATATTCTATGGCTGTAAGTCTAGTTTGGCCTCGGCGTGGGAGGCTTCCTCCACCTCACCTTGGGCCCTGCCATTGTTTCATCAAAGCTTAATGATCCTGCATGCACTGAGACAAGCACAGGAGTATATTACTGATACTGTGCATTCATTCGAGGCATCATTATAATGAATATGCTGCACAGGCCAATGAATTAAAAAGCATATTGACAGTGCTCTAAATCTGAGTGCTACATGTCAGGAAAAAGCTAATGTTGGCCAAACTCATTCTCAGAAAGCACTCTCACTGAGGGTTGGCTTCATACAATTAGTATCAGTTCCATTTTGAAGTACATTTCGGTAAATTTCAGGACAATAAGTGGTACATTGCTTGCACCATTATCAGAATGTACCGTGGTAAAACTGAAAATACCACTTATTACCAATGCTACTTTGGTTTAATGAAGTACCAGAACAATACCTATCTCTCTCAATGTGGCCAGCTGTTGGGAGCTCTTTGTTGGATCTAACACTTTGTGAAGACTACAAGGTTTATTGCTAGCTATCCAACAATAAGGTCATTTTCTTTCTTTTTTTTTGCATATAAAGCTTAATAAGAGAGTTATTTGTACGCAGCCCCATTCTCCCAGAGACCACCAGGATAATTAAAGGAAGGTAGGGGCTTTGGGTGATCTATGTATACTGATGCACAGCCATGGAGCTCAATATTCAAGTACCACTTGTGGTCTATCCGGGCCTCCATTGGGGCCCAAGAGAGGTCATGACACTGCACGGCTTGATCAAGGATTCCTCTGTCTTTTGTTCCCCCTAGTTTTCCTCTCCGGTGTGCTCTCTTGCTGTCGGCTGCTATGTTTTGGGTCCTGGCCTTTTAAGGTGCAAGATCTGACGTCGGGAGCATTTCGATTGCCTCTCAACGGCTCTCAACACGTTGACGGCGGGCCAGTGGCTCATAGCTAACGTTACGAACAGTGCTCAGGGTGAAAACTGCGGAAAAAGTGTGGAAAGAGTTAACAGTGTTTATCTGTTCGGGTAGGAGGGTTGGCGCTATGTTTTTCCGCAACGAAGCTGACGGACAGGACAGAATTATTAGCTGTACCCGGCATATGAGAGCAGTATAGATCAGGGGCATGGAGCTAGCCAGTGGGGCACACTCACATGCACTAACATATTCTAAATGCAACGCCCAGCTATGTCAACAAATCAAGGAGAAGCTTGGATAACAACAGACACAGCGGGAGAGTGACTTTGTTCCTGCACAGGGAGACATTAATCTGCTATATCTTTATAAATAGTTGTTTGCTGCTATATTAATGTTAAAAATGGTAAAAAAAAAAAAAAACATCTCCTTTAATGATGCCAAATTAAAGTAATTCCATGCCTTTTAATATACTGTCAGGGAAAATTGGCAATACAAATTAGTATGATAATGAGTATTCGCTGCATTTGTAATCACAGATTGTCTTCTTTGAAAATTCTGCTCTATTCCAACTCTACAAAGCCCACGTAGAGACACACAGATGTCAGTGTCTCTATGATGCATGGTAGCCAGCCTGTTTTCTTTATCAGTGTAGCGTACTGTACTCTTCGGCTCGCTCCCAGCAACATACCTCCCCTGACTCCCAGATAAAACATGGGGTCTGTCACACAGACTTGTGCTGAGGCCCGGCAGGGGAGCCCTAATGATTGCAATAAAAAACAAATGCAAATGATTACCTTGGGGTTCCCTCTTGTGTGGAATCTGTCGCTCAGCCTCTGGCTGTCAGGATGGATCACTGCCATCGTCTGTGGACATGGAGTGTTAGGAAAATAAACACCAACTGGGCCAACGCAGGCAGAAACAATGCAATAACAATAATACTATTATCTGTTACATTGTTGGGTGGCAGGCTAGGACCATTTTAGCTGAAGAATGACGGGTCACGGCTGAGCAGAATCACAGCCTGCCAATCCTAGCGATCTTATTAGCTGGTTTTCATTTGTGAGTTCTTATAATTCACCGTTTAGCAGCCATTAGAGCCATCAGACATTTCTTTTTGAGTTAAGAAAGCAGGCCTGTTTTCAGCTGTGTGATTATGCATTCTTGAGGGTTGGAAAGTATTACTAAATTACCATACTTAAGTCAATTTTAAGGTACTTAACTTGAGTATTTGAATTGTATCCTTGTTCATACTCGTACTCCACTCCAGTAATTTACTATTTATAGTAACTGGTTCCTTTCAGATAAAGATTTTACATACAACATCATTATTGATTTAACAAAGCCTAAATTAATTATTAACAGTAGCCATACACACACTGCATACATTTTAATGCATGAATGATAATGATCCAATGGTATTACAATAAAACATAGATGCCATTCTGCATAATGTGTCATTTTACTTTTAAACTTTTAGTACATTTTGTTGCTATTATTTCTATACATTTAAAATACAGGCATTTTACTGATGATGTGGGATTGCTACTTTTAATTTAAGTCAATGACCTGGCATTTTCGCCTGTATACAATTGGAGTATGTGCATTCTGTACCTCTAATTATTCGGGATCCATGCAATACAGAACACATTGTAAAAAGGGAGAATATTCAAAGTAAAACCATGTATTATCAAACAATAAAGAAATGATTTTCTTTCTTAATGAATATCTCATGAACTAGAAAGGAGCATTAAGTGCAGTGCAGATCTCCACCTTGTCCGTCAGATCCGCTCTCCTTTGAGTTAATGCAGATGTCTGCACCGCGCTTCTCAGCTCCGTTGTTAAAGTATTAATTTAGGCTTCAAGTCCATTTTTTCAACATGCATGTAAGCAAGAGGTTGATGTCCAATAAAATGTCACAGAATAACTCTTGCCACTGAGCAGCAGCTGAGCGGCTGCAAGCATTCAGCTGTGTGTTCGTTAGCTTTTAGCCAAACATACCGTCCGACACAATGAAAATGTGTTCAAACTGTTTTCCCCATGGTTTTCCCCTTTGCTGTGTTTCTAGCGGCAGAGCAGCATCTGGGCTGCATCATTGCATTCTGTTTTATCACTAGTGGCCCCTACTGGCCAGATACGGTTAAGAGAAGTGAGCAAGGAGTCATCAGGCAGGAAATGGCTGCATCAACTAGGCAGCAAATGTGTTTTGAGAAAGTGTGATTCTCCGCAACCACGAGAGGTCCTTGAGCATGCAGCCATAACTGGGCACACAAAACATTATGCAGATCGCTGCAACAGATGCAAGATTAGCCTTTGACAGACACAGAGAAGCACTCACTCACTCACTCACACACTCAAGTGATTGCATGATTCTTCTGGCGGAGATAATAAAATGAATTGAAAGGTGTATCATTCTGAAAATAAAGTGTAAATTATGACTATGAATCTGTCACATTTAATTAAAATCATGGCAAATAAACGCAATTTAACATAACTATGTATGATTATGTAGTTGTTGCTTAACTTATCATTTCCTGACAACATATATGCTGCTCTCGGCAGTTTATTCCATAAATGAGGATATTATAATTATGCAATTATGCATGTCCAGTATTCAGCCACAAGCTAAGTTGCCCAACAATACTTGTAATGTAGTTCCTTTTGTTTTTTTTACATTTTATTCCCAAGTCAGGCTTCGAAAAAAACAAATGCATCCTTTCCCATCAACTTCATCAACTTGGGGATCATCAGCAGTTATCTATTTTTTTATAACTGCAGGCAGAGAAAATGGAAATTAGTCCCGAGCCTGCAGTTGAATGGCCAGTTATATTTGAAAATGTTTTGGCTCTAGTAGGTCATAACTAAAGAGTTGAGTCAACACAAAATGAGAGGCTCATATAAAACGATTTTATGAAATATTTCCTAAAGTGTGTCAGGCTTTTGGATTTAGAGGACAGGGGAGGTCAAACCAAACAAGAGCACAGAGCAGTATATCACCTTGTAATAAAATAAAAAAAAAAGGCCATGGATATCTGAAATTAGGCCTCGGGGGCTGCATTTTCCACATGAAATCTCCTTCGTTGCTCCTTGGTGAATGTGAAGATGTGATGTTTGACTCAGGGGTAAAATCTGCCTCCAGCCCTCCGTCAACAGGTGAATTGAGATTTGTAGTTATAGCGATGTGAGATTAGTTCAGGGAAGGGCAAGGAAGACTTTCTCTGCAGACAGATGGATCATGCATCGTCTCTGGTAAGCATTTCACAGTGTAAGCCGGTCTAATCCTCCAGGCAAGAAGTATAGCTTCAGCTGCATTTGTCTGAAAATAGACAGTTTTGCGGTAAAAGAACGCATATAATACTTAAATAACTTACCCAGAGATTCAGTATACATTGATTCAAGGTCAACAGGAGCCTCCACTGATGTTTATACGAACCTATAAAATATAAAAGAGCAAGATTAGAAGCTTGAGATCACATTACAGTGGTGAAATACAAACATACCTGCAGCAGTATTGCTGCAGATGGAAATGCCTGCTTTTCTATTTCAGCTATTTTTAGTGTTTGTTGTAGTTATTTGGTTGTTTGGCTCCTTCGGGGCTCAAGGTGCCTATCGGTCAAAACAATCTAGACAACAATTTTTTGATTGATTTGTCATGCACTTATATAAGAGGCTGAAATAAACTACACGCAGTGTGTCCTGGAAGACTCGGAGAATGAGACTGTATTGGCAATAATGATGTTTCATTTGCTGTACAAGGGAAAAAACAATATCAGGGTTTTTTTGTTTTTAGCTCGATTTGCTTAATGATGTCTTCATCATTAAGCAAATGACCAGAAAGACACCAGAAGTGCTTTTTAAAATATTAGAAACTGCTTTTTAAATGCGATTTTTTTTTTCTTCGATAAAAATAAATGAAAAGAAAAGTTAACTTCACATGCCTGCTTTGATATTTTGGGAATGTATATGTCATTATGAATGATACAATATCCCCACCGCAAGAGCGGAGGAATTACAATGAAACATAATGTCATTAGGGCCGCTCTCCAAGTTTTAGGTGGACGTAACTATCGGCTGAAATGACTTTTCTAATGAACTAAATTTGAATAATGTATTCGCGGACAGATTTGGAACGCTGATACGGTGATGATTAGGATATATGACTAAAGACCAGATGTGGCCATCCACCTCTGTGTGATGCATGACACATTCATGTGATTAATGATGATTCGTGACGTTTTTGCGCTAGGTTACTCAAACAGCGACTGCGAGACAGCTCCTCTCACTGAGATAAACCACGGGGCTCAAGTATTCAGTGAGAGCATGTGAGATGAGAATCTTTATCCAGCTCGTAGATACTCCTCAGCGCTGGGACCTGGCAAAGACAAATTTAAGACACATTGTGCTCTAAATTTTCTTTTTTTTTCTTCCTTAGTGACAAACGATGGTGGGGATTTCTACGCACGCAGATGCCTCATTCAAGAAACATTATTTACAGTGTTGGGTTTGTTTGGAAACAACATATGCATGTGTTGAATCAACAGTCAGTGATGTAAAAGTTATGAGGCTAATACAAAAAGTGCTTTTATACAAAATTACTTTTTTCTCCGCAACTGAAGCCAAAAAGCTTCACCTCTATTTAGGCGTGAATGCACCTCCCTGGAAAAAGGTTGCATCACCGCTCAATATCTGAGATGCTACAGCTTCTTAATCACTTGTGAGAGAACAGCAAAGATATGGGCAGCACACAAATCAGGGGCTCTTCGTTGCTGATAATGTCCTTGAGGACTTTGTGGAGACTATAGACAGCGGGAGATTAACCCGGCCGCGCTCAGCCACCTGCAATGAGACACTCCACCCGGGCGTTTTTAGTTCCTGCAATCTCGCGATGTGCATCACACTTCCAGCAACCAATTAACAAAGGGCAGTACACTTGAACTTAGTGTTAAGTTGCATTTTCAGCCTTCTCAAGACTGTATACACACACAAAATGGAGATCAATATGATCCGGCATTCAAAGAAGCACTAATAATAGAGGATTTGTTTGTGTCACAGAGACACCTACTGGTTTGGATCTCCTTTTTATTTTTGTGCAGATAAAGAAGGACGTGTGCTCTGAAAACTTATATGTACATGTTGTGTAGAAAAGTGTCCTCAGTTGTCCAAAACCATGGCACAGTGACAGAATGAGCGTGCGTGCGTGCAGCTCATTTGTGCCTTTTTACTCTGCAAACAAAGGCAGATGTGTGTAGATTGGGATTTAAGATTTAATTAGCTTTGACTCTTGGGGCTGCCTCTAAGGTAGTTGCTCCTACATGCTGCAAAACTCATTATGGATGAATTAATGAAGTGGGACGTACACTTGGCATCATCCATGTGGCATGCACTGATGCATTATGTATTATTATTATTATTTTAGGGCATGGGCAAATCAGGTTTGTTTGTCGGGTGTATATCAGGGACAGCTACGGTGAGGCGTATTGATTCTAACGTCAAGATCACGCCACATACCGCAAGTGTTATATATATTCTGTTATATTATTCATATCCAAGATCATTACGTAAGATTCATGTGCCGGATACTTTTGATATTGACTACTCTTGATTTGCATGACATTGTTCTCCTTCTTGTTCACTTCAGGTCCCATTTATTCAACTGAGGAAGGTGCTTTGCAGCCCATTTCCATTTCTTTTGATTAGTTGTGGTTTCAAGATGAAAGAATGAAAAGACTAGAGATACTGTGCAGGCGACTTTATTTATAAAAACGTTGAAATATCCCTGACATTAATTCTTTATATGAAACTGCTTGTTAAAGGAACATGTTTTTGTTGTTTGTTTGGCCTTGTGGCTTAAAGCTGCGCTAATCAATATATTTTTGTTATCCATGTATCAAGTGACTACATTAAAATTATTATAAGACTATGTAAGACTGTACTAGGGCTGCAACTAGGGATTATTTTCATTTTCTATTAATATGTCAATTACTTTCTTCATTAAATGATTAATCAAAAATGTCCACAATTTAGAAGATAAAACTAATGATCTTTTAGCATTTTTGCTGAAAATAATGACTTTGATGATTTAATAATTTTCAAAATCTAACTGTATTAGAGCTACACCGTAAACCATCCCAGCAGCAAATTGGAGACAGACAAAGTGAGCGACAAGCTGGTGAACACCATGTAGCATTAAGCCAAACATTTATTTGAATGATGAAGAGCAACACAGTTAAAAGAAGAGTAAATATTGGATTTACAACACAAATCCAAATGGATGCTGATGTTGCTCCGTGTCAGTTGGAAGTGTAAATATGCAAATATGCAACTGCTTGCTAGACAGTTAGTTTCAACAGCTTTATTAGGTGATAATTTATCAGAGCTGTGTTTCTCCCAGGGCATCACGTTTTCAAGCAACCTACCAACGCAGTTATTAAACACTCAGAGCAACGGATTAAGTATTAAGGTGAGAAAGTTAGCTAAGGGCGGGAGGGTCAAACAAACACAGGACTTTCACTCAGGTGACCGACATGAAATTCCAATGTGAAACCAAAAGTTGAGTTATGTTTATTGATTATGTTAAGTCATGCAAAGTTATGTCACTGAGTCACATGACGTCACCTCCATGGCTTAAGTTAGGTAACAAGAGTACACTTAAGCTTGTTTTAAGCCAAACCAAAAAAATGTATCCAACTTTAACCAAGTAGTTTTGTTGTCTTAATCTATCCACAACTGTTTCACATCTTTAACCACATTCAAAGCTTTAGTGTCAAGATAGTACGTGGCCTTCAGTCCAAAATATGACGAGTAGAGATGAGATCACTTTGAAACTAACAATATAAACCATTGCTGCTTTATACTTTTTACAAAAAATTACAACAAAAAAAAGACTTGCTGGTGCAACATTAGACTGCTATAATACGAACGTTGCTTCATGTCAGCTAGATGTGTAAATATCTAGTCAAACATTTGCTACAACTGTTGAATGCGATAAAATGTCAGTGTTGTCTTTAGGGCTTATTCTGCTACCCACACATGGCAAAGAAATTAATCATTGCTGCTTTAAATCCGTTTCATACAATACTCAATAAGTGGTATACTAATATGTGTGTTGGTGAACAACATGTACACCAAAGAGTACGTATAAGATAATATTGATAGCACAGTAAACAATGGCGTTGCATACGTATGTAAAGTGTGGACAAGACATGAGCTCCACAGGAGGTGATAAACCGCACCTCGGCCTCATAAATATCCTCGGCTTGTTTATTGCATCTTATCGCACAGCGTGGTCGACAATGCATCATTAATTTAAGAACCCTTCTAATGAATGTGAAATGAAAGACTCTCAAGCAAAGCAATTTCTCCGCACGTATCACAGGAGCAGAGACTGTGGTGGCTGTGTTCCCAGAGTCCTTACCTGACTGCTTGTGAAACTACTGAGCTCTGCTGTCCCGCTTTGCCAGCCCCTCATCTTTCACCCATGACAGAAATTACATGATTCAATGGTCCTGTGAAAGAAGCTGATGGACAGCCAGCTCTAAAATGTTAATAAACACACTGTTTTATATAGCAGCCGTTCATTTTTCACCAACAAATACAGCTTTAACCTTGTATGTTGCCGCCTCCCCCTTCTCTCTCCTTACCGCTGCAGAGGTTATCGCTATAGTGACATCTGCAATTCAATTCCCACATCCTACTCACACAAAAAGAAGACATATGCGAAAATAGTTCAAAATGAGATTCAAAACACAGCGAGTTCTTGTCCTTGTCACTTCTGATCTCATCAGGCAGAGTATGAAAGCAAATAAAAGGACGGTTAATGATTTTCAGTGGCGCACTTGACCTTCCAACTCTATGTGCTTGTCCTCAAGGAAACGCTCCAGTGCTGCCTGAGGCTAAGTCCGCCAGGCAGAACACATAGGATCCCAGACTAATGCTCTCATGAATAGCTTGTTATCTGCATCACTCAAAGTACTACAAAAAAAAATAAAAAGATATGCATGCTTATGTGTGCACAGAGGGAGCGAGTTCATTGATTATTTTGCATTTGCATCAATGCTAGTTCGCTATTTATCTGAAGAAGATGCACAATGGTCACCGAATTATCTCAAGTAATGATATTATACTACATTTTGCACAGCAGCTTGTTCAGATCAATGAATGATGTGCAGCCAGAGTTTCAATATCATCCCCTGCAGCACAACAGATGACAAATTTGCTCCGAATATTGTTATGGGCCTCTTCATATTGTATTGACCTTTCACTATGATGGATGTTCTTAACTACTGTAATAAGACTTTCACACTGTGTGGGAGATAAGTCGGAGCTTTTTTTTTTTTTTTTCTTGCCCCTCTTAAGGTAAAAGCAGTTTTGATGAGGCACAGCAACACTGGAGCACTTTAAGCGATTGTGAATTATTGATTCATCTCATAAAGGTTCCCTAAACATATTACACTATTTTTTTTACTCTTTTCAACACAAACTGATATTTCATATTAAATGAAACAAGGACGTTTACAGTAGTTCTACATGATGTAATGGATTGTGTTCTTTTCTGCTATAAGAGAGAGGGGGGGGGGACAAGAGGAGACAAGTGAATGTACAGTATATTGCTATTTAATTATAGCTTTAATTAATGGACAGTGCAAGCAAGAGGTCATTAACTGGGTGAACGTAAAGTGGGAAATTGCTGTACTTAAAACACCCACGCACATTCTGTTTGAAGGCATTGCCATCTAGTGGAAATTATCTAAAAATACAAAAACTGTACCCTGCATGCTCTCTAATCATGTGATAAAGTTTAAAACCTCCTTTTCATACAAAAAAATCTAAAAAGCTGAGGATAAAAATAGCTGTATTATGTCATAAAATTACGCAGCACACATGAAAATAGTGAAGAATACCTGAAGATGAGGCTGAAATCTGAAACCTAAAATTTAAGTAAGTAGACCTTTGACACTAAGGTTGTTATTTTGCCGAACAACATGATAATAAATGCATGCTGTGATGGACTAGAAAGTATCTCACCCTAATTTAAAATAAAGAAATTGGACTTTAAAATGTTTTAAATGCACTTAAGAATGATGAATGAAATCCATAAGAAATGCTTGTTAGTGTTAATAGAGTAGATCTCTTTGTGTTCATAGGATTGACTTTAATTACTTGTAAGGGCAAAATAATAAATAAAATATATAAAATGAAGGGCTTTGATCTAAAAGCATCAATGCAGTCAGTACATTTTTATTTGTACTATAGGTTTATGGCCACTAGGTAGCGCTCATCACCCTTCACATTGTCTGATTCAACCCGTAGATTGACCAGATATCTTTTAAGATTATTCTTAATGAAACAGCCTGCATACCCACACAGGTGTTTTCCATTATTTTGGCTGATTTGACCTCAGGCTCAAATTGTGCAGCACCTCTTAGAAATTACACAACTCCATCAATCTCTCTGTTTCATGAACAATGATAATGTGTAAACTGTCCCACCTTAACCAGTGCAACTCAACTGACAGAAAAGCTCACAGTACTGAGAGGAGGGAGAAGAAGATGCAAAACAGTTATAATCCCAATTAATCTCATACCGACGCTTGGTCAAGACACCTAAACTGGTTAGCTGAGCGTGTCAAACAATGATGCACAACTATGGTCGCAGTAAACACGTTGTTAACGTTTGGAATTAGAAAACAAACAAATTACTTAGTTTTTCGGCAACAAACCACTTAGTTAGGTTAGGAGCAAGATTGTGGTTTGGGTTAGAAACATTACATCTTAAGTAAAAGAGAAACCTAAAGTTGTGAACACAAAGACAAACAACACCTTGTAGGTTTCACACGGGACACAAACAACGGTCTCCTGGGTGATAGTCCTGTGTTTGTTTCACTCTTTAACCTCCATGCAAGTGTGGGTTCCTGTTAGTCTTTACTCTACATCATCATACTCCAGGAGGATTTTATCTAATTGTCTAATTAATGACGCCAAAGGGTTGACATTGTAGTTAGGTGAAAGCCCAGTGCGTCTCATACAGAGTCTTAAAGGTTACTTGAGTGTTGGTATCAGACGCCGAGGGTTGTGACAAAGCGTTGGGGCGTTTAGGTTACGGGCTCCTTAATCTAATGTTTTGTGCAACAAGATGTAATGCTATATATTTCTGATGCTCACTTAAAAATTGACACTTGAAACACCACAAGTGTCCCTACAATGCATAATTGGTTTATTATCTTTTTCTTCATTGTGATTTGACAGTTCATAATACTGACAAGACCTTCAAACACAGATGTTCTGTATGTTCATTACTTGCTTAAGGGACTGTGTAATTCTAATATAATGAAATAAAGTAACTGGCCACCATATCCAAGTCATTTGAGGGGAAATTAATTGAAATGAGTTATCTGTACAGTTTATTGATGTACACATCAGTGCAGTTTAGTGCAAGTTATTTTCAGCTTCTTTGAAAGATTTCCTGGGCATCAATTTGAATGGGCTTTATAAGAATCCAGTGAAATAAATTGCCTTAAATGATCAGAGATTTAATGAATGAGTCCTAATCAGTGATTCTGCATTGTGGAAGGCTACAGCTTGTTGGCTATGATCTGAGAAAGGAACAAACATAGTTTGCATAATAAGCTATATTTTAAAACCATCAGAGTTGAGCTTATTATGTCTGACATTTAAAATCAGTCTGAAAATGCAAATGAGGTGACTAAGTGGTTCCATGCTACTCTTTCACATTACCAATCAGAGAGTACATTTGACAAAACAAGACAAATAGTAAAGACAGAGCTGCTGGGATTACTTTAAAAGTCATAGTGTGAACACAAATTGTTTCAAGTAATTCACTATTTATTTTTAAAATACCACATAAATATATATGTTGTACATAACATCCTATCATATAAGTCTGTTAGATATGAAACTACAGTCCACATATTAGCTTAGCTTAGCATGACGACTGGAAACAGGGGGAAGAGAGCTCACCTGACTCCATAAATCAGCCTACACCTGCACCATTACACATTATATTGTTTGTTTAAATCTAAAAATAACTCCCTTACCCCACACACACAATTAAAACTTGTTGTATTTATACCTTGGTTACTGTACGGCTGCAACAAACTAAATATATTGTGTTAATTAGTGAGCTTTGTGTGCTGGTAGCTGCTGTTTCACACTGCTTATTTATCCTTAACTAAGCTAACTGTCTCCTGTCTCCAGCTTCAGATTCAGTGGACCGATATGAGAGTAGGATTGATCTTCTCATCCAACTTTTAGAAAGAAAGCGAAAAGGGATTTTTTTTAGTTGAAGTGTTACCAGAACTTCTTTGTTCTTTTTTAGTAGTAAGAAAAACCTCAATCAAAATCCCATTGAATTTTGCAATGACAAAAAAATCCTGCATGGAACATAACTTCAATTTAGCAGTATGTAGTGTGGTTCATTCCATATGTGTAGATAAGGGGAAAACAACCTAATACCGTAGCTTTCTCAATATTTCCTTTTTGTTCCTCCAAGCTTTGATGAGGAACATTTTCAAAAGCCCAGACGCAAGTCAGTAGGAGTCAAGGGGTCGTGATTAAATCAGACATGTCTGTAGTAACAGGACCTAAGACATTACAGACTAAAAAGTTGGAAAAATAACTTAAGAAGAGGGTCATGGTTGATATTATAGATTGGAAGTTATGATGAGGCAAGTACCTGACTTGTTATGTTAGTACATTTCAATGGGAGCTGTTTTTTTTTTGTTTACTCTCAAAGTAATCGTTATCATTCTTAAATTGTAGTCGATGCTGAATATTGATATCAAATCCCAAGGACACCCTTCATTTTTCAGAAACACTGATGAAAGAAACGAGAGATTGCATTGAGTTGCAGAAGCTAGTGGGACACGCTAGCCGGGGATGTGATAACAGCATTTAAAGCCCCATAATTATAAACCTCTTCAAATCCTGCTGGATCACATGCATTCTGCGAAAACTGCCACACATAATAATTTACCATTTATCCGTGCGGCCTGCCATATGTCGTATATTTTGTAATGTTTATGTAATACGTGTAGTCAGTTTTGCTGCCAGTGGTATGAAAAATCAGCTGTGGCTTCTGAAATGGAGACGGAGTTTAGTAAGCTGCTGTTCGTGTGTGTGTGTGTGTGTGTGTGTGTGTGTGTGTGTGTGTGTGTGTGTGTGTGTGTGTGTGTGTGTGTGTGTGTGTGTGTGTGTGTGTGTGTGTGTGTGTGTGTGGTCTCCTTGGAGATAAAGGGGGAAACGCTTGTAATGGATACTTAGGCTCAAATGAGTTATTGGCTGTTTGTTATTCTCTGTTGAGAGAACCAATTTGAAGGTTACAGAGCAATTAGCTATTTATGCACAGTGCCTGGAAGAATAAGTGTGGAGACTCCTAAGTGGTTCCATCCAAAGTCCTACATACACCTCTCTAATACTAAAACTGTCCTTTTGTGTTTGACTGTGCAGTATCTTCAGTGGATTAAATAGTGTGTAAAGTGGTGGGAGCTTTATATTACCTAACTAATACACAATATTACCCTTCCACTTAAAGAGCAGCCATTAAAACTAAAAGTCAGGTGATGTTATGGCGCCATGGGGGGAAATTGTCTGATTCAAGTTCCCATGAAGTATCAGATTGAGTGTCATGATGAATATTCATAAATTGCTCTAATGAAGACCTCACATTGATTAAGGCTTTTCTAATGGGCTGTATCATAGTGAACGCCAGAATATAATTGGATTACGGTGACTTTGGGAAGTACTTTGAGACAGTGCCCACATTGGAAATGAAGATGTGCAGCCCTGCTAACGGCATAATTGACAAGGATGAAGATGGATGGATCCAGGCGACTACCAAATTCTTCCTGCCCAAAGCAAGAAGAGCCTGCAGCTGTGCCCCCTGCACACGGCAAGATTTAATCACCTTTACAGCCCTTTTTTAGCAAAACCTAAAAAGGAAATGTTTGGATCTTGTTTTGAATCAGAGAAGATGCAACTGAGGCCATTTATAGATACAATTCAAAGGCAATATCTTATGAATTACTAGTGAGGGCTGTTATCAAACTGCTAAAAGTCCATTTTATACATTAGTGAAAGATAGATGAAGAACTAGAATTACTGCTAGCGGTTGTATGGCTTTGCCAACCAGTCGTGTTGCAGTTTACGTCCAGGTCAGTCAAAAATGTCCTCACTTTACACTTTTCCTACTGTAAGACGTTTGTGTGAAATTATTATAATTAGCATTTCAATACCTCAGGTATGGCCAAAAATGCATTTTGTGAGTTCAAACAGACCTTTGACAAGAAATATCTGTGGATTTTTAAGCCAAATTTGATGAAATGTGCTAGAGGGCAAGATCCTATCATCACTAAAGCACACTGTATGTCGTGCAAGACACACAATAAATGTCATATTGACATTTAGGGTGTGTTAATGTCACAATGTGACTCAGCTCAACCATTGAATTTAATTCATAAATGTCAGTCTCCAGGACAATCACGGCTCACATTTCATCCCTTTTCACAAGATGAATACGGTACATAGATTCACATAGTAGTAGTTGCTTAAAAAATGTGGCTTTTTACACAACTAATACTAAAGTGTTAAATGGCATTATTTGCAGTAGAAGACATCAATGAGAATGAAGAATGTCAGAATAAAAATAAAAATAGGACTATATTCCAGAAGAAAGGCGTAATCCTTGGCTCTGATTGGCTACTCCTTCTCAGAGTAGACAATAAGAAGGAGTAATTCTATGAAGGATTTCTTATTCTTCCTAATAAAGTTGTATTGTTCATTCTCAAAGAACAACATTACTCCCAATATAATTTAGCCACTGTCAAAATGTAATGTGTAATTATTGTATATATCATTTTTTTTATTTCTGATTTCTTTTCAATTGTAAATTCGCTTCTCAAGTACAGATAATTGAGCTTTCTACTCCACTATCCAAATGGGATTATCTGTTTTTATATTAAAATGTATAAACTTTTACCAATAGAAACTTTCTATTCAAATCAATACTTAATTACCTCATTTGTATTCCTGGCCAGCAGAGCAGAAGCTAATGTCAAAAAGGATCCCCGTTTACATTTCAAATGGACTTTAGACTAAGCTCATTACGATTTCAGAACCCATCTGTGTGTTCCTGACATATGTAAAGCTCACCATTGTGCCACATTTTGCAAATCCCTTTCTTTCTTAATCAAGTCTACATCCTACAGATTTTTTAAAAGCCTTCCTTCAGTGGTGCAATTTCACTGGCTGGCCGTCAAGAAGCATCACTGTGTGGAAAAGTAATTGCTGTTGTCACACATAAACCGCTTTATGCTATGCGTCTAGCAGGGACTGGGACATTGCTTGTTATTTTATCACTTAGAGAGGCAGGAACACAGCTGTAACATGTGGTCGCGGAATTGTGCACTAATGAATGAAGTGATGGGCAAGCTGCAAAAGCAAAGCTGCAAAAGCAAAGCTGACGTCTCCGGGGCCTGCTTAGACTGTCGGTTTAATAAGCTTTTCGGCGGATCCACAGGAAGGTTTCCCTGTGCTCGTCTCCGTCTGGATAAATTATCCATTCACATGTAGATTGTTTTTCTGAAACCACACTAAAATGAAAGGTGAATATTATGAACCTATTTCCTACATGTGTCTTTTCCTGTCTCTTCCTACTGCATTACACACCATTTAAACAACACAAGAAGGTGGACATTTAAAAAAAAAAAAGAAAAATTGCAACACCTGCAAAAACAAACACCTGACGTCGCCCTCCTTGTGCAATCAGTTACATCAAATGTCTCTGCATGTCATTATGGGATCCTCCCTGTGGGAGTGTGTGCTGAAATCAGTAAGCCTATAGTCTTAGCCTCGGTAGATTACAGGAGTGGAGTATTTCCCCATTTTTCTCTGCATGGGAACCCAACGTAATTCTCTGTAATCATCTATCTCAATAGTCACATGGTTGAGCCTTTTGCAAAACAAGTTTAAACATGAATTATTATGGGTGACGCAGGTACTTAAGCGCACGTTATGCAAGAGACTCCTGTGGAAAAGTGAAGAGATGTGAATAAGGCGTGTGTTAAGCTGTCTGTTCTAGGAAATCTTCTTTTTTATGTTCTGTACATGAAGCTTGATCGTCAGATAAATGTACCCAAAGAACTCATTCTGCAGTAAATATAAAGTGTCACTGATACATTATTATATGTTAGATTATTATGTTAATCAATGCATAAGTAGAATTTAACTTTTTAAGCTGGTTGAGGTAGAACTAGATTTGACTATTTTATACAGTTAGTACTTGTAGTTTGGTCCAGTGCTTCTCCGAAGGGTAACAAATTAAATCCGAGGCGCCATAAACTGATTAATGGCACAGGAAAGAAGATAAAAAGTTCTACAATTTCTATTCATATTTTGACGTTTTTTTGTTGTTGTGACAAGGGATCCCAACTTAACACCGTTTTTTTGGTCTGTGGGTCGACAAGCAGGTTGGGAACCACTTGTTTAATATTTAACAATTCATTGTATTTTTAAAGCGTGTACTGAATGCAAAATTTAAATCTGCAAAGTAACAAGTCACTTTAGCTGTAACATGAATATAGAAGTAAAAAATACAATATTGTCCCTTGAAATGCTGCTAAATTGGAGTATAGAGTAGAAGGAGAAATACTCAAGTAAAGAAAGTGGCTGCAGTAACAGCATCCAGCCAGAAGATGGCAGTCACCACAGCCGCAGTAACTGCAGTGGAGTCTCACTGCTTTATTGATTGTCTCATATCCATTGATTTGTTTACCTGCCATAGACAGGCGCTCCATCAAACTGTTATTAGATGCTTCATGAAAACAGATTTTTTGGAAGTGCGAGCTAAGCTACTCTTGTACTTGCTATCGACAGCTGACAACATAATCAATCACTGCTCAGAGAAACCTTCAGAGTCATGATGCCTCTCGAAAAACAAACAACATCTGCCAAAATTTATAACAGTAAAAATCAGTTACTTTTTCCACCGAGCCTGGATGCTCATGTCCAATTGTGTCCCCTCCATTTAGTTTTTTTGCTGTGGAGAATCCAATCATGCACTGTGCTCATTTCACAAAATCAACCCTGATCGGGGTAATTAAGCGCTCATCCAGTGTGGCGAGAGGAAGCTCAGCCTTTAAGTCACAAGCTGCCTCCGGTCACAGCCACGTGTTTTTAACTGCGCGGTTAGTGTGCGTGACGGAGAAAGGGTAAAGGTGTCCCAGACACTCCTCTCGTTCATCAAAAGTTGCAGCAATGCAGACACAGAGAAAACAACGACAACATGACAAATGGTCGGGCAAATGCTGCCCGCTCTTTGTCATCGTCTGCAGGATCCCTAAGGGGGCCACAGAGGGTCATAAACCAGGGAGGTCAGAACATGGAGGTTGTCTTTTTAAAGCAGAGAGAGGGGAAAATACACAGTGTGTCTCTGAACCATGACCTTGTGTTTGGCTAGATCCAGTCTTATATTCAGTGATCCAACCACGGACAGAAAATAAGTCCACACTGACAAATATCAGTCCAGCAGACAGTGACTGAAACACTTTGTTTGAGTGACACGCAGTGGGAAATCTGTTCGAACTTAAACCAAAAGCAGCACTTGCATTCTGTAGATGAGGATTCTCGGATTCTTTCTAACAGATGTCAGTAGAAGTTTGGCTGAGAAATATGCAGGCAGATAGACGCATTCAGGGTTTCACAGGGTTGCAGCTCCTCGCTGTACAACACAATGGACCAGTGTCAAAACACAGACCTTGTTAAACACAAATAACCTGAATAATACAGTCTGGAGGGGGAAAAGAAGAAGAAAAAAAAGTGTATTGCAACCTTGTTTCTGTCAGAAGGTCTCCGGAACAGCAAAAACAACTCATGTGCTGCCATTAGAGCAAGCTAAATAGGGGATAAATGCTCCTTGTCACTGGTCCTTTGTTATTGTCCCCTTCAGAGGAGTCACTTGAAAGCTTTTTTTTTGTCATTGATGTTTTTCAAGGGATGAAGCAGGCTTTGTTTTCATCGCCGCCTCACTATTGTAGTATTTTTGATAATTTTTCCTTTTGAAGGATGTGAGAGAGCGAATGAGGCAATCAGAGGTCCTTCTAGAGAGGAGGCCCTGCACAAGCGGCCATGCAATATTAATCCAATCTGCGGAGGTGGTTTGGCTTCCAGGCCGGCCCCTCCCAAGGGGACTTCTCCATTACCTCCCCAAGCTTATCTTCCATTCCCCGATACTCCATTAAAAAGTCTCGTCATACTCAATCAAAAGTTACGCTGGGTTTTTCTGCTTTTGACTCATTTCTTTCTTCCCCTCTTGAAAATGTTCTGTTGTATTATTGATCAAGGAGGTTGAAGCTACTTTAACAATGCTTCATGAATAAATTGTATTTCATCAGCGTCAGACGAAGGAATAAAATTACAGAAATGTCTCCATTATTACATTGCTGTAGGTGAATCTTGAAAGGCTGGGAAAAATGAGTTGCATTAACTCAGCTTTCATGGAAGTACACGTGATACTTATTAGGACAGCAAGGCGCTGTTAAAGTACAAATAAAACACAGTTTAGAACAGCTTCAGAGTTTCTATAAATCAAAGCTTTGGAAGAATGTAAGAAAAATATTCATGAAGAATTTAGGAATTCATTACTCTCTTTCATTTCATTTATCTGATCCAAACTTTAACTCTGCATTTCACTGACTCGTGATTAAAATATCAATTAAGTAGTTCTGGAAGAAAAAAATGAAAAAAGCCTAATGTTCATTTATTGCAGCCAGAACAGAATATATTTTCTGTTGAAAGTATGAGTGTTAAGTTACAGTCTTTGCAAATGATCCAACATCAATCATGATGTGAAAAAAAGATTAAGGGGGAAGTTACTCTTGTGAAAGCTGATACCAGTATGTTTGTATTAAAGCTGTCGATACTTTAAGTAGGCTATCGTTCAATTTGACTATTTTTGTGCCGAAAAAGAGATTAGGTTATGTGTTAAACGTCCCCTTAAACTCTGAAACTTTATTGAAATCTTAATAACACCTTATAATTTATTAATTTAAAGAAGGAAACATTGAGAGATGTTGATCTTAGCCATCGATTGTTTTTTACGAGTTGTCAGGGAGGAGGAAGGTCTATAGTGGATAACTTCACAATAACTACGCTGAGGTTGATGGAAAACAGTTTAAAGTTAAGCAGACAGACATTTTTTAATGCCTAAATGTATGTCTTTCTAAGGTGTTTGTTTCACCTAATAACTGCTATACTATAACCTATACAATGCTAAAAGAAATGCAGCTGTTGCAGAAAATACAATCAAAATATCCACTGTGGAATAAAAGTCTCCACACATCAGTATGATCTAATTCATATAAAACTCTGTCAAAGCTAACTGATTGAATCTAAAACATGGATGGCCCCAAAAACATCATCATACATTGTGGTTGATAAGTAAAATTAATTGCATGAGATGTTTGAAGAGTGATACAGACAAGATGATTAACTGCCATCTGGCCATACATTAATAACTCAATCTTTGCTGTCACACTGAAATGAGAAGCAACATGGTTGAAGAAAAAAAAAAAGCAAAACAGTTTGTATTTATACGGCGGATAATTGAATGTACACAGGGTTCGGTTTCCAGGCGTGAAGACTTGAGACGTGGCAGGAGAAAATTAACAGCTCTTGTCCACAAGGCCTCTTTAGAGCGTCTGTATCCCAATAGCACAGGAACACTCTCCGGTTGCACTATCAACACTTCTAAATATTTAATCACGTCTGTCACAGGATCTCACTTTTGACATTGACGTCAACCTCTACACGATGAGCTGCCAAGTGTTTCCATTACACAGGCCTCTTTGCTCCCTGAGTCTTTCTCAAGCACCTCACTTCACAGATCAAATGGCATGGAGCTCAATCAGAGCAGGGTGTATAAATAAAAGCAGTACACCCTGACTAATTTATCTCTCTCGCAGGGGGGATCATAAGCAGGAAAGGCCAGGAGGTATGAATAAAGCTCAGTGAGGATGCCTGGAGAAAGTCTTATGAGTTCTCTAAGGGCGCCACGCCTCGTGGTCGCCTGGACGACGGCCTCAGTGATAAACCTCCCGACTGAGCATCAGGGACTCTGGGGCCGATCCCGGTGGCAGTGGCGCCCTTAAATAGCATGCTTTTTGATCCCACGTGCCCTTATTTCCTGTTGTTGATTTTTGCTTCGAAAGCAAAAAAGGTCAACACTGAAAACTTATTATATTAAAAATAGCAACTTCTATTGCACAAAAGCGCTCTCACCATTAAATTACAAGGCTCTCCAGAGTTAAACCTATTTGCACTTCTTTCTTGTTTTTCACACGTTTAAAAGCACACCAACATGATAACCACTGATTTCTATTTGGCCTATTCTCTTCTTATACCATTATTTTCTGAGCTGATCATGTTTTATTCATTGGGTCAGATTTTGATTTCAATAATCCTATTATTTTGCTCCCGAAAAAGGTTATCTACATTGCAAATGAGGAATGCGGTTCAGTCATGCCAATCCTTTCCCTCGTATACGTCGGTTGCTTAATTCCTGCTCATTTTTTAATTATACCTCAAGCAGCTCAATATCACCGTCTGATTAAAATGTTATAGGACCTGGGTTGAGCAATAATTACAGATTGGCTGGCCGGAATGTGCAGAGTAAATTATTTTATTTGAGGAACATAATTACGTCTACAAAATGCATCACAGTGAACGATTTAACGACACCTATCAGTTCTGGAGGGGAGGTTTTATGGGTCATCTCAGAAAGCCCTACTGGACATTATATTGACTTGGAATGAGTTAGGATCCTCTGCTGAATGCAGCAGGAGTGGCGCTCGTGGTTGCTGTAGTGGAAAATAATTTCTTGTAAAATAGGAGAAAACTGTAGTTTTTATGCAAAGAAATCACTGATATTTAGATCAATTATAGCCTTTGGCTTCATGTTTTATTGATCAAAGAGGTCACGGAAAGTCTCATTAGATTTTTGCACAAGATTCAAGATTTATTCATCCCATTTTGTCGTTTTTCACCATGTGCAAGAACACTGCAGTCTAGAGGTTTGTCAGTAAGAGAAAAGTTAAAGAGAATTCAATTAAAGGTGCACACATTCAGTATTCTCATTGTGTGTATCCTTGAGGTTCTGCACTTTATTGACTGCACTGAAAAAATTTCCTTATAAGAAATAAAAAAACGAAAAAGATTTAAAATAAAGATATTTAAGTTTACACCCACGTTGCTGGCTTGCAGTCTTCTTTACTGCCTTTTTAAGGGCGTATTGCTACATTTTATTGATGCTTTGTTGCCTCCAACTGTCAGTGGAATAGCATGTAAGCATTATGTGGCAAGAATTTGGAACAAACAAAGTGAGGACCCAATCAAAAATATTGTTCCATGGATCTACCAGTGGTGATAAACTCCATTGGGGCCCTTAAAGTCAAAGACTATTTTATATCATCACACACATATATAGATGATTTAGGTATCTTGGGGTCATGTTCTCTGGGCAACCCAACAATTGCTTGCCATCTTCTTTTAGCTGTAAACAGACTCTGTAGATGGGTTTTTTTGTCGGTTCCTTTCAATAAAGAAAAAAAAATCATTTGATTGATTAAAATCCAACTAATTCTAAGATAATTTGATTCATAAGCAGGAACCCTACTGTGAAATTTGTGTAGTTATCACAGTTAACCATGAATGTCAGATTCCTTCCTTTTTCTAAAGTTTGAATGATTTAAGGATGGGTAAAAGAGGAGATGCTGTGGATGCTTGGACTTATCACATTATGAAGGCATAATCATCTATATTTCCGCCTGCCAATTCCTTATCTCTGAAGGACCACATAACTAGAGCACAACAAAGGCAGTGGCAGCGTGTACACACATCATCATAAAAAAGTCAGAGATGAAACGAGCTGCTTTGATCTCACTTTTTGGCTCCGCACCTGGAATCAGGAAGAGTTGAAGGGTGGAAGAAGAAAAAAGGGCTCTTTCAGATAAACACCGCTTACTGACAGAGGTCTTGTTGGGGGTTTTAGATTCTAACTTCTCTCAATGTATTCACACGTCCTCATACAGCGTGTGAACCAACAGCATTACCTTAAGTCCCTCCCTAGTACAATGGGAGAATATGTAAAGACAAGTAAGCAGATCTCAATCTAGACGACCTAATAAAAACATATCAGTCCATGGTCTCTGTTCCCACGATTGGGTGCCAGTAGTATAACAAGATCTGCAGGTTTTTTGGGGCCAACTGCCTTTTGCACAATCTGAATCTATTCTATGAGTGGCTGCAGCGTGTCAGCACCAGTTTGCATTATGTATGTTGGGACAAGTTTTAGTACCTGGAGCACGTTCGCACGGTCACACATGGAAATTCTCACTTGATTTATTACCTCAGTTAACATTTTAAACACGAGTTTATGGTTTCAATCGCCAGTTTCAAGTCTTCTTTAACACATCATGATGATTTTTTTTGTTTGATGATGGTCCCATTTAGAGTGAAATAGACGATAAAGCAGGTAATGCTTTAGGGCGGGGCTACCTTGTGATTGACAGGTCGCTACCACGGCGTGGTCTAGTCTGGGAGTCGACCACTTTTAACAGCTTTAACCCTATCACAGTGGGTTTTCAGTTTTCAAATGTTAATTGTAACCTTTTTGGAAACCTAAAACAGCTTATTCAGCATTAGGTTGTAATTACTGGACCTATGTTGCCATCCAGTCAAGTTGCAGTTTACTTCCATGTCTGTCCAAAATGTTATCACCTCTATCTATTTGATCTTATTAGACATTTGTGTGAAACTGTTATATTAGCCTATGAGTTATTGAGTTATGACCAAAGATGTGTTTTGTGAGGTCACTGTTATCTTTGACCTTTGACCTTCAACCACCAAAATCTAATTAACTCATGCTTGAGTCCGAGTTGATGTTTGAGGCAAACCCTCCCTCCAGGCTTTACTGAGATATTGCGTTCATAAAATTTGACAAGACGGATGGTCGGACAACCCAAACACATAACGCCTCCAGCTGTCGCCGTCATGGAGGCATAAACTAAAAAACGACCAAAAACTAAGATGGGGTTGTACAAAATGCTGAACTTAAGGCTTCAAACGACAGTAAAGCAATGTGTGATGTCACGGTGACTATGTCCACTTCTAATGTACAGTCAATGGTGTGTAGTTGACCCCACTTGGCACCGCCCACATTTGGCAAAAATAGTATAGAAAATATATAATATGTGTTAATGTGCTCGACTGATACTTCTTAAAAGAGCAAAAAGGCAGCAACAGATAAAACTGTCTGTGACCAGCAGGAAAAGTAGACATCACATGACTAGGATAAAGAACAGGTCAACGTTTTATTAACTTTTTTCCCCACACATGTTTTAGAGTGGCATTGATCTTCTCATCCTCTAATCTAACTTTTGGCAAGAACAAAAAACTTTTTTTGTTAGTGTCAAACTATTACATCTTTAGTTAAACATAGATGAATGGGAACTGTACAAATTAACAAATAAAATTATAATCCAACCAAAATCATAAACCAAACACCAGCAGAGAACATCTCCACCCGATTCCTCCTGCTGATAAAGCTGTGATGTCAATCAGCAGGAGTGTCAGCCAGCCGACTCATGTCCGTTCTGAACACCTCCTGAAGGGATATTTCAACACACACAACAGCAAGCAACAAGATCAGGCAACTCTAGACAGCTGTCACAATGGTGACGGAAAAAGTGAAGTTCAGAAATAGCATGTATTGATTGTTTGTCACCCGGTAATGATGGCTGAAGTTCACAGTGGATCATATGGCAGAGAGATGATTTTCTACAACGCCAAACAAAACAAACAGAAGACATATTTGTTACTTTTTAATCCTTGGATGCAAGCTTTAACATGTAACTGAGATTCAACAGGAATTTAGGTAATATGTTGAATTTAAATGCGTTTGTGAGCAATTTAATGCAATAAGAAGTCACATTTTTTTATGAAGGTTGCTATGATTGAGTGTGAAGTCTGGCTTCAAAGCCTCTTTGCCAAAAATGTGACGACTGCTTCAGACCTTTAGTCACATGTGTGCAGCTGGGATTACTATCATCTACTCATCAACTGTAGATTAAATGGACTGGAAAATGGAGCAGGAAAAAAACTTTAAGACATAAGGTTTCGTTTTAGCCGTCTTTGCATTCTGGGTCTTTAGTTTTGTTCTTAAAATCTGTTTACTTTAAAATAATTGTGTTTCACTAATGCTCAAGTTTATCCACTTTATCTTATTTTATTGTTATATACATGTGCTGTGCTTTGTACTGGGTTTTAAAATAAAACCTTAAGGTAAAGTGATGGATTCTAAAGCAACCGTCCTAACCTCAAGAACATTGCACAACAGCACACAAGACGACAATATACTGTATATTGTTAATGTGTCTTTAATAATTAACCAATAAGAAACTGAATATGGATCTCATTAGAGCATTAATGTAGTTTTAAAATAAGTTCCACAATCCTTCAAGACAACACATTACATTGTAAGTTACATCAATGAGCTCCCTATTAAATGCTGCTGAAGTAAAACTTGCTCATGTTTATTGACTGATGACCTGTTTTATTCATTCTTCTTTTCCCATGAATTATTAACCCAGCATCCCTGCCAATAACCCTGATTAAAGTCTTTAACAAATTGGCATGGCAACCAAAGAAAACACAGCTAACTAGGTTGATATTGACATAACGTTGGCCAAACGTTGGCACCGCAGTCAGCCTGGGCTGGAAAACCTTGATAAAAAATGACATCAAATCAAGAACTCTAATATTTGCTCCTTCAAGTTTCTGCACTGGCCATGAGTGAAGAAGTATATCATAAAAAGAGCACAGAAGAAAATGCTCAAATGAATTTCTAAATTTTGAAACTTTAGGTTACAAAACCTTGAAATGGTTCTCATTTATTGTAGTGGGTTATTATTTTACAATTACTTGGATCTCCTTCAAACAGGAAGTGAATTTTATTAGCAACATCATCACAGCTGTGATGAAAATTGAAAAATGTTTTCCTCCTCTGTCGCTCTTGAGAGAAAATACATCACGTGTCAAGAATAAAATACATAAAGACGGCTTTTATCTTGATGCTCAAAGGTTAGTAAATTAAATTCAGTGAGTTTTCAGTCGAAGGGCATGATGTTCGTTTGATGACCACACTTTGAGCAAACACCATTACTAGAAGCAAACCAACACGCAGGCAGCCAATCTTTAAAGGGAATCTGATTGATTTTCTGAGGAATAAGCTATTATCTACAGTCACTGGTCTTTAGATGAGAACGGGCCAGTTAAGAAGGACACAGCTGAGGCAAAAACAAATTATGTGGTGGCTATATTGCTATTAGCTTCAAGGTTGTTTTCTTTATATATATAATTGTGAGCAGAACGTTTCAAAGAATGGCAACGAGGCAATTTACAGACTCATCAAACTATTGAGACTTCATGTTTCTGAATTCAATCGTTAGCAGTTTAATCGCCAAGGACAATGTACATAAATCAAAAGGCAATGATGGTAAAAACAGCTTTATTCTAAGTCTTAGTTCTGTGTTTTAACCCTGAAGCCCTTAAAATAAAACTTATTTCTGTGTGTACAAGATACATAATGATTACCTTGTTTTTACTGACTTTATTAGCATGGCTATCAATTGGTGTATTTACACTTTGGTTCAAATATGAAATATCTCAACAACTATTGGATGACATGCCTTGAAATGCTAATGATTTTGGTGTCCCCCTAATTTATCTTCTAGCGCCACCAAGAAGATTGACCCTAACAACTATTTGATCCCTTGACTTTTCATCTAGACAAGACATTTGGTCAATTTATACAAAACGTTCATTCTTAAGCTGTACTGTACTGTTTTTAGTGCTAATTATCAAATGTCAGTAAGCCATCTCATAACTGCTAATTATCAACATGTTAGGGTTGTCATTTTGTGCGTGTTAGCAAGCTAACGCTAGCATTTAGCATGCTTATATTTAGTTATTTATTTACCAGAGAGCTGCTAGCATGATTGTCGCTTTGTTTTTGGCCCTCTTCCACAGACAGGGAAAAATATAATTAGTAATACTAATACATAAACACAGTAAAAAAAAAAATTGCTATGAGTATACCATACATTCAATGTTGTATTGGAGTTGACAAATCTAAGTGTATCCTAAGGAAACAGCAAGACTTTCCTGAATCTATGTGTTCTTCAATAAATTATAATAAATAAAATAAATCTTCAATAAATTATAGTGAAATCCACCTTGAGTGCTGCAATACTCTCCAATTTAACTCTCTGTGAAATGGAGTTAAATATATTATATAAACTGATTCTAGTGTTTCTTTCTATTACAGGATTTGATTTCAAGAAGCCTCTGAGCCTGTAATGTTTTTTACTACTTTCTTTCATGACAAGTGTTTTCATTTTTACTGCATGCTGGGAATAGCTTTACTTATCCACATCCTGGTAAAGGTTCTATTTGGGGGAAACAGCTGAAGAAGTCGATATAAATGCTGCGTTCAAGTTAACGCATGAAATCTAACACTGTCAGGCGTTCCAGCAGACGCGGACATGTGGTTAATGAACTACATTATATGAGTATTGAAGTTGGTTAATGCCCTAAGGAGCGGAGAGGCTTTCACTTCAGTCTGAGGCGTAATGGATTATTTGGATTGTCTGGCCCCAAAGGGTCTGAAAGAAGAATGATCTCAACTGTCTTTTTTTTTTTTAAATGAGTTAAAAGCCTCCACAGCAATATGTTGATTGAGCAATGTATCAATGTTGGTGGATTTGGTTTTAGAAAATGATAGGCTGTCCACTTGTTTTTTCTCTCAAATCTTTTAATTACACACACACCTGTTCGTCTTGCTCAAACCTGGGGCCGCATTAACAAACACGCCAAACTTTCTAGCAAGTTGTTCTTCTTTAGGATTGACTTCTCATAGCAACTCTGAGCAAGGAAAGTACGGATACTTTTACCTTAGTGAAGAGGTGGGATTTGTACCGTTGTTGGTATGACAACAACGATGTTGGTATGACAACAATGGTTTTAAGACGTGTGATGTTGGATCGAAAAAAAGAAGAAAAATACACTCTTATTAATAATGTGCATCCAGTAAATCTATAGGCCTAATCAAATAATTTAGCATCCGTTCAGACTTTAATGTTTTATGTAATGAACATCTCTGTTGAATAAATTGTAAGCCTTGGGCCTACCTTTAAAAGCAGCCTAAAATAGTTTAAAATACACATGTTTATAGTTGTTATATTTATTTGCTTATGTGTATTTATCATGCTGGTAATCATAGTACATAATCTATTCGATAATAACGTGGGGAAATATCTCATCAGTATCTGAGATCGTGTATATAAGCAGCAGCATTTGTTGGCATGCAAATCTCTAAACCAGATGACACTAGTATGTTTCCAGTTGCCAAATATCTTAGTGGTGTGATCACTTTCGTTGCCGGCTTTATTTATGGGAGGGGAGATGTGAGCGCATCTCCAACAAGATAGACCACACACATTATCCCTGCACCATCTTATCTGCAGCATTTCATCAACTCACTGTCAGGAATATATTTCTCCCACTTCCTTATCTTTTCCAACATTTTTCTCTTCTGCTTCAGAAAATCTAAAGCCTCTTAAAAGTCCTCCTCCCTACTCCTACCAGTTGTTTTTTATTCTTTTTTTTACCTTAGGAGGTCTCTTAAGGGATCAGATGCTCTGTGAATAACTATCATTTCCCAGGATTTCAACTGTAAGGGGAAAAAAAGTCATAATTCCAAGAATTAGGAGTGATTCTTAGTTCTGAGAAACATTATGACTACAACCTCTGATCTCATGGATTTAATTGGTGCTGGCCTGAAATGTAAAAAACACAGGTAAACTGGTTGTGCAGGTCAGCACCCGCTCACGACAATAAACTGAGTGCAGCTTGTTGTTTTCCATAGTTATATTCTTTCTCTGTTTGTCTGTCTCTTGAGGGAGCAGAGAGATGCTTAACACTCCAACCTTTAACATGAATATAAACCGTGTGTGACTCCAGCTTCAGCTCCGGGTCTCGTTATGCCGCACTCCACTGTCACAGAGCCAGACATTCAGAGGAACAACGCCTCTCTACACAACACATTTTGTAACTCCTCGCGTCGCTGTGTTCGTTTGCACCAGCGATGCACTAAGTAGAAGTGTATCTCTTTCCCATCACATAATATTTTAGTAGCATACTTGCCTCAGGGCTCTGCTTAACGGCAGGTTTACTTCACACTCCGTAAGACCTTGATGTATGGGTGATATGGAAGCTATCGCTGCATGTGCAATGATGTTCGCCGGAGTCAGTAAATGTCATATCAAACTAAGAGGTAAAAAGAGGTAAGAATTTGCATGTTGACAAAGGTTGGGAAGGAAACAAGATAATGGAGGTACTGTAGCTGTGTCCCAAATCCTCCAAAGTCCACATTTGTCTTGGTCACAAAAGGCTGACAAGGCCTATCTGGAGCCAAGAGGATGCAGCATTATTCTGCCCAAATTTGGGCTGATCACAGGCAGGGTGTGCTTGAAAGAAACTAGTCCGTACCTGTTGTTGGACCACAAAGGATTAGGATTTTCAGTCTGTGTATTTCAACACTTTCTAACATTGTCATATTTGTATTTCTAGTTAATTGTTTGTATATTCTTGGCTGAAAACTCCTCAAGCGGCCACTGGGACAAATAAAAGTTCTTCAACTTGTACTTCAAACTCAGGCACCGTGAGACTTTCCAGTTTACCACTTGCATTGACACTTTGTAGACCACTTGAAGAACCTCCCTGGTGATTAACTTGAAAAAGTCTGACTTTACGAGTAGACAAGGAGCGCCCGAATGCATCGTTAGTTCTACCAACTGTGAGGATAAACCGTCTCGTCTGTGGAGGAGACACAGGTTCGACCCCGCCTTCAGATCAACCTCTGAATTGAAACACAGCTTGTAAACAGCCTCTTGTTAGCAAGTCATTACTTTTTTCTAATTCATGTCGGTCCTGTTGCTCGTCTCATGACAGCTTCGTCTTTTTCATTTTCATCACTCGTCCCGCGTCGCAGGTGCAGCACGCCGACAGCGAGGGAGATGCTCTCAGTCCTCCCAACACAAATATCTCCTGTTGTTTAATAACAACTGACATCCTGCAGATTGCCTGAGGTTATAACTCCCACCTGGACTGTGCTTATATGAATAACGTAATTTAAAAAATGTTCATATTTGTGATTGCACATGCAGTAAATGTTTTGGCAGCGTGTGCCTGTGCAGAATAACAATCAAGAAAACACGGCGTTATATGCATCAACTGATTATAGTCAAAATGAAGCCACTTACTCCAACCGCACACACAAACACACGCCTACGCACACACACACACACACTTCCCTGCTATGGAGGATATTTTCAATTAATCAGGCTCTCTCATCAATAATTCATCGCCCCTGCAGCCAGTCACTCTTCTCCAGCCATTTAATGAGGCAGCCCAGCCAGAGGGACACCATCCACACATTACTCCCATTATAGTCGATGCTCAGGAGCAAAGCTGCTGTGACCGTGGCCCGGTTATTAAAGTAATGCCATCATTTGTGCCTTCCAGTCAAATCAAAAAGCCGTCTAAGACTGTTTGCAAGAAGGACACAAATGACACTTAGTAAACACGCCGGGAGGCAGCGATCGGCGGCCGTGTCACCTCTCTGTCTCAGGAAAAGGATAGAAAATCTCAGGTTGCTAATCTCTGCTGCAGGAATTGAAGAGAACAGAAGAGGTTTGTCAGCAGGGATGAATTATTAAAACCAACTTTGCTGTGACAGAGGAGAATGTCCCGGTTTGAAAACATTTTTAAAGTGAAATTGCAGCACTGATTTAAGACATAACCCCAAGAGACAGAAGTAATAATCTACAAATGTATACATAGGGTAAATCCTCTGAGCTCTATATTATCTAAATAAGGTGCAGTGTTGAACAATAGCGCGTCATTTTCTCCTTTTTGGCACGGTGAGATGAATTGGAGTTTCTAGTTAATTGTTCTGGCATTGAAGCGACATCCATTAGGTTCCAGTTTTCTTTGCGTCCACTGATACATTTGGTGATAAACAAACATTGTTTTGGAATTTATTTTTCCACTTAACTTCTCTGCTGTCATAATGCGCGGGTGTCGTCTGCATTTTTAAGTCGCAGAGTGCTTTATCTTGGAAAGACACCAACATCTGTAACTGTTTTTTGGCTTGGAGGCATTCACTTTCCCTTTCTGCAGCACACTTGCCTCCCCCTAAGCGATTCACTTCACATGTTAACTGCCCACTTCTTCAAATTTAATCCACACAAACTACTGTGACTGTTCAATTTAAACGCACCGCCGCCCGCCTGTGTTCGAGGGGATTTTCTAAATATATTCTAAGATACCAGAGAGAACAGAAAAATCTTCTATAAAAAGAAATAAAAAGAGGATATTTGAAGAAAGGGTTGTGGGTTCTTACTTAAGAAAGGGTACTTGAAGGTAACATCTGAACTTTTCTTTACAAGAAATTATATTTATATTCAGAGTTTTGGACCACAATGCATTGGGTGTATTCAGACAGAAAGCAAAGTGAAGTTTAACTTAACGAATTTGCTGGCTGGGCCGTTTGTGTTCATACAAACCAAGAAGAATTTACCGACTGAACCTTAGCTGTAAGATAGCTAGCAACTGACGCAGATTCCTTCCAGTCTCTCCTCTTAATACTCTCTTTTTGTGAAGCAGATTCATAAAGCCCCATGATTCATGCTGATTTTTCACTAAAGTAGATGCATTTTTAAACTTGTAGACATACCTAGAGTCAATTCGTAATGCTCTGGACAAATGTGTTTCGAAGCGCACTATTTCAAGGGTGAAGAGAAGAGGCAATTTAAACAAAGACGCCAGCAAAATTAAAGAGAGAGAAGACAAGATTCTGGGACTTTAAACAATAAACTACAAGTTCAAGGAACAGCAACTTGGTTGTTGATGACCAAATTAGGAAACTGAATTTTTACTTCACGTTCTGCCTTCTGCATGCTCTATCCAGTGACAAGCCCTCACCTTAACCGAGTATTTTCAGTAGGTGGGAACACGTCTGACACTGATCTCATGTTGTGTGCTAAATGTGTGAAAGGGCAACTCTGTACAATGTCTGAACCTGACTCTCTAGACATTGTCCGGAGTTCTTATGAAAAATCAGTTCTAGTGTCAATGTGGCTCTTTGTGCAGTTCGTCCTGTACCCTTCTGGTCATTTCATCCTGTGACCGAACATCAAGGACAATTGAACAGTTGGTATGAATTGTAAATCATCTCACACCAGCAAAGAGGACACCTTTTACCTCCATCAAAGCAGTGACATCTGTTGTTGTTGTTTTGTTTCTTCTACCTTTTTATTTCTACTGGTTGCAACTATGAAGTGTTGTTTCTTACATCAGGAATCAACGTGCAACAGAGTCAAATTCCCCCCAGGAGTAGTGGTGGTGTTGTCCTGGCCTTGTTCGGGTCTTATAGTATCTTAGCATCTCCTCACTTTAATTTTTTTTTGCCAAGCAGGCCGAGAATGATGATCTCTAAGGAACCCAACCATATGAGCAGAGAATCTGACCATCTGGCTGATAAAATCGCGGGGGATGAGAGAGGAGTGACGAATGTCCCTCGTCTCCTGCCGCCTGTCAGTGTCAAGATGTCTCTTTTCAAAAATAAAACACTGTTGTCGGAAGCTGTGCAGATCCAACAGTGTGATTGCAAGGAATTGTTAAAAGTGAAGTTTATTTTCTTGAAGAGAGGCGGAGAGAGTCACCCAAAGGGAACAGAAAGAAAAAACCCTCATTTTAAGGTTGCATTCTTGGACTGTGTAGATAGCCACTCCGGGTGGGACCGTTATGGGAATGGGGATGATATGAAATCTGTGTAGAGTAAAATGATTGTCTTATCTCTGTAGCTCACAGTGCAAGAATCCCTCACCCAGTCAGGTCTCCTGTCAGTGCTTTATTGTAGGAAATAGCTTTCCATTTCCTCTCTTTTCAAAAGAACTATGAGATGTGAATATGGAAGTGAGGACGGGGGGGAAGCGATGCTGCATTTCATTTCCAAAATACTTCACAACATGTTGCTCTGCTGTCATTTCCAAAGCACAGTGTGACCAATGTCATAGGGGCCGTTACTCCTCCTCAAGACATAAATTCCACTAATTAGAGATCAATGACTCATGCTTGATGTAATTAGGCCGGATGGGACGCACCCACAAAAACTGTATGACATGTATTCACCCCCTTTTTCCTCCCCCTCTCCTATCAGTCCCATTGTGTATAACATAAAACATGAAAACTAATCCCCTCGGCAGACATGGCCGGCCTACACATGGTTCGGGAGAGCGGCGGCTGCGGCAGCACTTTGACAGGCGGGTTATGGTTTCTGGGTCTCTGTAATGAAGCACTACTGAGTGTGTCATCGAGGAAAAGAGCCTCTCCCCATCTGTCTGTCGGCCAGCCAGCTGGACTCAGTCCTACACCTCAGAATAACACCAGGCCTCAAACGCTGCAGCACGGCCACTCTTTGCTTTAACGGGTAGGAACCGCTCGTTAAATCAAAACAGTGGCTAACCCTTTCCAGCACCGAATGGGCAAACTCGTGTTAGTCAGCTAACAGCTAAATCATTTCTTATTATCTCTTTTTTCCTGCTTACACATCATTCTGCTTGTTTTTTTGCACCGCCAGCAAACCACAGTGGTTGAAACAGGAGAAACAGAGCAGCCCTGCACAAAGTCGTAGTACAGTGGCTCAATTTCCAAGAGTCAGAGAGCTCGGTCTGCACTGCAAAAACTGTCTGTGATACCGAGAACAAGAGAGGGGATTAACTAAATTGTCAGGGGAGACAGGTTAAGCTGGTTTGTACTGAAGGGTCTCACTTCCAAAGTCAAAAAGTCAGAAGCTTTTCAAAGCATTCTGCTGTCATAATTTTATGTCATGGTCAGGGAAAATTTAATTTCTACAGACTTTCATTTGACTTTTTGAAACAAATGAACTGCACTAAAAAAAAATTTAAAAAAAATGTTTGCAAATAAACAAATGGAGTAAATGATTATGATTGAAATGCACCAAGGACCTTGAAATCCTCAGAGAACAGCTCTGCAGTTAATGTGGAATTATCTCATTTTGACAAATTCAGCTGGCAATATCCTGTCAAAAAAAAGAAAAGAATTGGCAATAAGGACAGTTTTAAGCCTTAAGGAATGTTTCTGAATCACAAGCCAGCCTCGGTAAAGAGATCTGCCTGAAGTGAAATTCAAAATGCCTCATCCGGTCTGATTTCCCTGCGCTATACGACCAGACTGGGCTTCATTAGCAGTTGCCTCTGCTCTTTATCGGCATGGAAGATCCCATTTTCGCCACAGAAATGACTTGCCACCGGCTACAAATTGACAAGGCGCCATATTTCCTCGCAAGTCAACTTTTATTAATAGCAACTCCCGTGATGTGCGCCTTCCCGCATCCAAAACGCGGCCGTGTCATCAGCAGGTAAATGTGAACAGTGGGATGTGAGGACCTCACAGGCATTGTTTACCAAATTGTGTTATATGATAAATATAAGAGGAGTGTCATTGTCCAGCTGCTTACATCTGGTCAGGAAAGTCTGAATCCATCCCTCTCCTCTCCTCTGTCATTTGAAGGACACAAGTCATGCACATCGAATTCATATTGAAGTTTTTAAAACTCTTAACAAGGATGGCGTCGCTCTCCATCAGCGGGCTAATTCTCCAGCACAATGGCCTTACACGGTATCGATGATTACTCCTCTCCAGAATATCAGGCCACTGGCTGAGTGATGGCGGCTGAAGCAAAAGGTTAATTAATGAGCGGTGGCAGGAGCGATGGCTGCCGGCGAGGGAGAGATTCTCCTGGGACTTGGACTCACCAGCGGCGAAAAGATAAAGGTGGAACAGCAAAGGGTATGACTACTCAGCTGAAATGGAGTCGGCTATTCTCTCCTGGATAGCCTCCATGTGCTTAATAGTAGGAGAGAGCTACTCGATCACTTACCCGAGCTGCAGCATGGAATTAGATTATGATGCAGCTTTTCATCATTTCCCATATGAAACCCCTATTTCATGCAATGATTATGTATCGGTTATCAAACATCAGCGGTAATCTGTGAGGAAACCTTGGAGCTGGAATTAGTTCTGCAAATCTGCTTCTTATGATCAGACATCAAAAGGTTTACATAAAGCATATTTGTTCTTCCTGTGCAGCAGCAGTCTTATTTCCAGACGGGAAATAAACAGTCTGACATATAGTTATATTTTTAGCCCGTTTCTAAGACGCCATTAAATTTCATTGGCAGAGATTACAGATTTATTTAACGTGTGAACTAGACTGATTATTTTTATAGGGAAGATTAATGTGCTGTGGCATCCTCTTAAAAAGTCCAATGATAAAGTGATCTGTGTTCTATCTTAAAACATAGAACATACTTTCTTATAAGGCAACACTTTATGGAGGTTTTAAAATAATAGCTTAGCTAATGGTTAATGAATAATATGCTAATGCTTAATAGTCCATTTGATAACATTGAATTTATGGCAACTTTTGGGTTGCCATGTTGTGAAAAAAACTCTCTCTTCAATTCATTGATAAATAACTTTTTCTGCAGTCAGACATGTCAATAAGGTCATTCATAACTAGTGATGTTTTCTTACTTTCTAATAAGCATCAGATTTCACTAATGAAAATGATAACATATAAATTATTAGTCAATTATTCATTAACTACCAATGACGTCTTTAGTTACAACAGATACTGTTATATAAAGGCTGACTTATTGGAAAAAGGTGTTGTGAAATAAATCCAGTGACATTACAAAGTTGCAAACAAACAACATGCATTAATGGTGCATTCATACTAATTATTTATAAATCAGGTATACGCCATTATTGAGAACATTTTGGGTGCTGTTTCTGGTTGTAAAACTCTCCCTGGCTATTGTTTACCCTCCTCCACCTTCTCTGTCTTCTTAGCTGCAGGGCATCTGGACCACAATCAATGTATTAACTATCTATTAGCATTCACTAGTGAGCCCTCTGTAGTTATAAATGCTAATAAAGTAAGGGTTGTCAGTCACAGAAGAAGTCAGTAAGCTACATTGCTCATTTGCAAATGTAATGTTAATAAGTTATTGATTTGTAAATGGTTTTGCAATAATCCATCAATACTCCAGCTGTTAATCAATAGTTAATAAAAGGAGATGCCCGGCAGTGTTCTGCAGTAGTGAGGAGGAGGTTTTCAGAACAGAAGTACTATCAACAAGTTGTTCAAAACATATGACCAACAAATCTGTCCCTGGCCCCTGTGAGATATATATTATATATTACATTATTAGATACTGAAATACAGCAGAGTATAAACACAATATTTACTCCTGTAACATAGCGACCCAGTAGTATAAAAATGGAAATACTACTAAATTAAACCAAAGTACAGTACAGTACTAGTAAATAAGTACTTAGTTACTTTCCACCACTGCCTGCTGGAGGACGATAAATACCAGCCATAAAGATTTTCCCAACCTGGCAACCCAATAGCATCAGTAACTTATTAATTGACCATTAATAAAATCATTAGGCTATTTCATTAGAAAAGTGATAAAATCCCCATAAAGCTGTAAAAGTAAGATGCATCATTCCATAGAACTGAAGTTATGGATACCCCTGGTGTAATGTAACTAAGTACATTTACACAAGTACAAAACTTAAGAGCAATCTGGAGGTACTTGTACCTCTCTATTTTATGTTTATGTCTTTATCATTCTACTCCACAACATTTTGGAAGACAATATTGTACTTTTTATACCTCTAAATTTAAAGCACTAGTAACAGGAGTATTTCCACATTGTGTTATAAGTAAAGTATCGGAGTACTTCTTCCACCACTGTTAGCTTCCTCGACACACTCGTCTATAACATCAGAATGAGTATTGGTAATGAGATTATTCATGCACCAATATTCCCTGGATTCAGAATGAATCATAATAGGCTGCTTAACGTACGAGTGCAAGTCAGGACTTGTAGTCACCTCCCTTACAAAACATTTGCCTGAGGTTTTTCCTCAGTGAAATAAGGATTAGGAACAGAGGACCCTGCCAAGCGTTAGAGTGTTACAGGAGGGATAAAGAACAAATGAGTAATGAAATGACTGACTCGTTGGCACCAGTCTGACATCCGTTTTTTTTTAAAGCCTGCTCCTTTTAAGGTCCAAAAGATGAAAAAGAAAAAGAATTGCCTGACATGTTTTTAATTGTTGGCTCCTCCTTGTCATGCATGTCACTCATTCAAGCAATTAAGCTTCTGTCATCCATGTCTAATAAAATGGGAGATTTTGCAGCTGAATAATTGTAGCAGCACATAGATGTCTGCATAAGTTCAACTAGTGGTTTAGCAGTAACCATTGTGAATGGGATTATTAAAAGGTTTTGTAGTGATATATAGTAGTTTAACATATAGCCTATAATAACAATTTCTGCAGCAAATGAGGATTGATCTTATATAATCACATGGTATACATTCTTTTATCACAGCGTAACATAATTCACTGCATCCGAACAAAAGACTGGTGGTCGATATATTTATGAATTTATTATATTCTTTACATTATCTCTACCGCTTGCTCCCGAGCCCACAGAAAACCGTTATAAAAAGAAAAAATGATTGTAATTCAAGGCCACAGAAGCAAGGAACCATATCCCCACGAGCAAATACAAAACAGAGTTGGTAACAGGATTGCAACACCAAAGTGAAAGCATGTCTGCCAAGTCTACACATTCAAAGACCACGAACATCAAACGGGGTTTTTTTTCCAGGCAGTCAAGGGTTTCAGTGTTCGTAGAGAGGGAAACAAACAGGACTGTTTCTAGCTGAGGGAAAGATGGATATTTCTAAATGGGAACAGTATGTTTTTTTCTTTTTTTTTGTGCACAGATGCGAAGGGGGACGGTTTATAATTGAGTGAACCATCTGTATGTTACACGTGATCCATTTACAGTACATAAATAGTTAAGCAAGACAGCATCGAAAGGTTACTGCGGAGAGTACAATTTCGCCCAGGCCAAAGAGCGTAACATCACAGAGTAGAAATGGTCTCTGACTTTTCTTTTTTCTTCTATAGCTTTACTTAATAATCCTCCCCTGCTTCAGTTCCTGTTCACTCCACTGCTCCCCGAACTCTCTCAAGACAAAGGCCCGAAAAGATCATTGGATATCTGATTGACCACGACGGGGAAATGGAAAAATTGTTTGCATTTCCTCCGGGTCTTGAAAGGGAAAACAGCACAACAATAAAAAAAAAAACAGGGTAAGCCTCAGTTATGGGATCTTGCAGATTAATATGAGTAGCTGAGGGGGATGCTTTGGAAATTGCTTTGACTAGAAATGTGTCAAGGCTGACAGGTTTTTTTTTTCTTCTAGTCTGATTCCTATTAAGCACTTTCCTCTGATCTAATTCAATAAATGCCAAAGGGAGTTATAATAATCATATTCAGTCCTGATCCTCTGGGATATGTGTCTTTGGAACCCATAAATACTTCTAACTTTCTTTTCTTCTACACATTATATCTTCAGAGGTTCACATATCTTCAGAGGTTTGATATTTCCCAAGCTAATCGGGTACATTCAGTACAGCTAGCTTTTGAAAATCGCTGAACCCCACATACAATCAAAGAAGTCACTGCGAAAGTGCTAAGCCACCAAGCCATCATGACATATTTGAGCTTCAAATAAAATTCCTCTACTGATGTAATGACAATACAATCTGTATCATTCACACGTCTCTATTTGAGCAGCAAAGCACCACTACCCTTTTTTTCTTTTCTCCAGCGAGTCTATACATTGCAGCATTTTGTAGACCAAATTGGTCTCTCCCAAAGCTGCAAATTAGAAGACTGTCAATGAGTCTTACTCCTTAATGAGCTTCATAACGAATCTGTTTCAAACCAGTAAATATCTCTTGATCCCCCCGCCTACCCCCCAAAAAAACAAATGAGCCAGTTATAACAGATATGGATTTTGCACAAACAACTCTCTGACATCACAGATTAGGGATTGGAAAAAACTAATTTTCTCATTTCTTACTAAAACAAACGGTAAATAATCTTTTCACTGTGAAACTGAGCTGTTGTAGGATGCTGCAAAATAACAAAATGTATGCTCAGATTTAACTCTGCAAGTAAGACAGCAAAGGTCTAAAGTCTCACACAATAAAAAAAGTGCTACCAGTGAGTGTGAAGGGCTGCTGGGGGGAAAAGAATAACATGAGCTCCCTTTTCACCTATTTTAATGTAAAATATTCCTCCCTCACAAACATCTGTTGCTGTATTCTGTACGACACCCAAACAAACACAACAAACAGGAAAACGATTGAAATGCTACTCAGTTTCTCTTCAACTTGTAACATCTTGTAACAATTTAAGGTCAGTGCAAAAGAAAATAAACACTTTACAGAACCCGATGGCAGTTACAGTAAACGAGACAGCTCAATATCAGCTGACCAGCAGCAGCAGCAGCAGCAGCAAAGTTAACTGGTGTAACCCAGCCTCCTCATCACACTCCCACACACGTCCTCTATTAGTCTGATGTCCTTTCGCGGCATATTTTGTCTCCACATGTTAATGTTGGCCGGTGAAATGTCTCCCTCGTACATGAGATTGTACAGGCTTGTGGAGGTGGTGAATAGAAGTTGGTTGAGGGCTGCGGGTGAGACCGGCACCCCCAGAAAAGTGTGAATGCTCTCCGCCGTCTCCTGCGGGAAGTTGACCACGTCCTCAAACCTCACGTGGAGGTAGGACTCCTCGGGGAGGCTCTCGCCGACCCGAAGCACTGCGGCGGTGTGAGCCAGCCACAGGTGAGCCAGTATGAGGACGGGGTCCGTCTCAGACCGGGACAGCAGCCTCTGGAGAATTTTAAACTCCGGCGCCGCATTTGGGCACCCGCCAACGGCAGCGTCCTCCTTGAATATCAAGGAAAGGTGCTGCGGGATGTTTTTAAGGGAGTACAAGCTGGGTTTGCTGTTGTAAACCATGAGGTAAATCCACGCTCGAGGGTCTCTCCCCAGGTAGATTGTCCTCAGGGAGGATCCCACCACCTCCTGAATGAAAGGCAGTTTGAGCGCCCAGCTTCCACTCCGCATGTTGAGGACCACCCTGGCGTTGGGGTACTCCGCAACGTGCCGTCTCATCTCCCTGACGTACTCTGCATCTCTGTCCAGGCCCGCTCTCAGTCTGCCCTTCAGCTCAGACGCCGGCTCTCTCCTCCTGGATCTTCTCTTTCTGTCCCTCGAGGTGCCGGCTCTCTGGGGCTGTCTGACCCGGCTGCCCTCTACCAGCTGAATATTCTGCAAGTGCAGCTTGGTGTTGTGGACCACTGAGTGCAGCCAGCCCTGAATAATCTTAAAACGTCCCTGCACGGCGTCTGACCTTGACCACTCGCAGGCGTCGACCAGGGAGTCGAACTCAAACTCCGTCTCAGGAAAGTCCACGTGCTCGGTGGGAACTCTTATGTAAACAAAGTCCGAGTTGTTGTAGAAAAGGTGCTTGAGCATTTCCGATCCCGATCCGGGAAGGGTTGTTATGACGACGGTGGGGAGGGGGAGCCGGTGCTGCTCGTACAGTTTGATTTGTTTGTTTACTTCGCTTTTGGCACCCGCAACTTTCCATTTTACCCCACAGAGGAGCTGATCGCAGCTGTTAGACACAAACAGCAGCTCGGCTATCCACAGAAGGAGCACGGAGAGGAGGGCGTAGCGCATCAGCCTGCTGAAGCAGACATAAAACTTTCTCTGCATGGTCAAAAATCCTATGGCCACACAGAGGACAACCCCTGCTATCACATTGACTGTGAAGCCAAAGTCAAACAGCTGATTATTACTGCTGATTGGTTTGGGGATGAGTTGAGTCCCAAGGCCATATCGAGTGATTTGATATCTATCCTCAACTTTACAGTGACCTCCAAATCCTAAATAAGTCGACCTAGCTCCTATGTCTTTGTAGTTTGTCGCAATAGAGACTATCTTCTCTGTGTTATTTATGGTTAAAGAAAGTCTCACTCCATTTTTGCTGTTATCCACAAATTTACAGCTGGACACTTTGACATATGGGCCGTGTAACACGTAAGCTACTCTGCTGACTGTGCCTGTCATTGGAAAAGTGACATTGACATACTGGGTCCATCTCTTTTTAAACTCTGCCGCCTGCTCTGCCTCTTGTATCCTGGTATCAGGGCTGTGACCCTGGCTGTCGAACCAGAACATTTTATAATGAGCGTCCCATACGTCCATCATGGCGCCATTATATCTGTCCATGAATTTGAAAGGGACGTATTTAAAGTCAATGTCAAGATTGTGGAAAAAAGCACTGAGCGACCTCACAGGTGAATCACTCCACTTCTCTACGTGGTCAAGCACCAGCAGGGTCTGCGAGTTAAGCAGCACTAAAGCTCTGTACACACTCTTTAGTCTCATAGCGGGGGAGTAAGCCAACGCCGCTTCACCGCTCACAAACATGGTGTCCCCGTGTGAGGAAGCGACAATCACCTCCCCTCTGGCATCACCCACCCCCTCATCGGCCCATCGCAGCCACTTAGAGCACTCCCCCAACTGGCCCTCCCACGGCTCGTTACACTGGCTGGTAGGAGACGGACTGAACACCAAAACGTTGTTCAGGTAGCTGTACTTTGGTCCATAAAGTGCTTCGGAAACAAATACCTGTCCATTAGGGGCAAAGGTGAAAGAGTTCTGATCAGGGTGCTCGTGGCCTGGGTTAAAGCTGTTCCAGCCCTCCACCCAGGAGTAAGGCTTGTCGTGGACGATGTCATAAACGGCGCGGCCACCCAGCTTGCCAGACTTAAAGGAGACAAAAGTATTACCCTGGCCGTTTGGTAGTCCCGCTCCGTAAGTAACCACACCCCAGTTTGAGAAAATGTGCATCCTCGGCTTCCCAAAGTTGTGGGGGGGCTGCGGCGCGAGGTGGGAGTTGTACCAGATGTATTCTGTGTGAAGAGTAGCCCAGCGCTGGGCAGACGACTGCCCCATGGGACCATCCTTGGGCCGGTGCTTTCTAATCTGTTGGGCCAGCCAGTTGCCCGTCCCGTTCCTCATGACGAACGTGTCCAGGAAAACCAGCTGGCTCTCCGGTCCATAAAACCAGTTGTAGTTGGAGTCCGCGATGCCAACTGTTCTCTGGAAGCCGGGCAACAGAGTGGCGTAGTAAAACCAGAAGTGTCCACGCAGCCAGTTGTTCTGCAGGTTGTCGATGTTGAAATGGCGCTGGGCCAAGAAGACGTACTGTGTGATGGACTTGGCTGTGTAGCTCCCATAGGCGACTCCCTCATCCAGAGACCCATCGACGACATGGTTTAGGAGGAACATAGTTTTCTCCATGTAGCTGACTGCCACTTGTTTCCAGATCATTGACTCCCGGTCGTCATGCGATCCGACCACTATAGCGCCGATCAGGACGGCTAATATGTTGGTGGTTTGATGATTTTGGAGGTACTGTTTCCCCCACCCTCTGTACTTTGAGACTTCAAACAGCTCCTCCGTCTCAGAGCGAATTTTCTTGAGGTAAACATCCCTCCGCCGCTCATCCAGGTAGGAGTAAATAAAGTCATACGCTGTAGCAAACCCAGTGAGAGAGTGCGCCATGGGGACCTCATCGTTAGGAGCACTGGTCACCTTCCAGTCCGGGTATTCAGCCAGCTTATCCATAAACTTGATAAGAAACTGCAGGGCAGCAGAATCCTCTGGGCACAGCAGGCAGTAGAGAGCCAGGGGAGGCAGGTTGTTCCCATAAATCTCATTCCACTTGCTTGTAAACTCTGCATGTTTCGCAGGGGGCATGTAAAAGTGAACATTTGCCAACATGGTGAGCGCAGCGGCCCGGATGACTTTAAATATGTGACTGTGGGTGGTGGAGGACCTTTGCCTCAAGTGCAACACATCCACTTGGTTAAAATATAGGTTGGGATGGGAAGCAGAGGGCTGGAGTTTCCACTGCTCAGTCGCTCTGGCTTGTGCGAGCTTGACCTGCAGCAAGTCATCTGTGAAAATGTCTCTGTCCGTGGTGTTGAAGACCCCCGAGAAAGCCGTCCCCACTGCGAACAGTGGCAGTAAAAAAACGCAATATAAAACCCAGTTAACTGCCATGTTGCCGGGCATTTGTGAATACATTTTACTACTGCATTTAAAAATTAGGCAACTTCCTTAAAAAAAAAAAAAAGTTGTTGTAATGTCCCATAACTTCAGTTGTTATTTTTCAGAATAAAAGTCCAAGTGAGATATATTTGTTGAGGTGCAAGAGTCTGGAAAAAAAAATATATATACATATATACTATAAGACAAATGATGCAATGTCAACGTCCCGTGCATGATTGTCAAGAAGAGAGGGAAACAACTTTAGTGCAAGAACAAACACTGTCCACGTCCACTTGTAACAGTCTCACAACAGTTTGCAAAAGGCAACAAAACGCATCGCATGAATTAAACATGAACGTCTGAAGGTAGAAAGATTGTTCTGGTCCGGTTTGAATTTAAATCCAAGAAACAACATCCTCCACGTCTCCCACCGTCCTCATAGTAATACGTGTGCTCCTGAAGACTGGCAACCTTCTCCGCTCGCCAGTTCTTCCTCATATTGATGTCCTCCTCCTCTCCTCTTCTCCTCCGAACAGAACAGAACAGAACGGAACGGAACGGTCAGCCCCAGTCCGTGTCCGGTCCAATCACAGCCACCCAAAGGCACCGTGCTGCAACATCTGCGGACAGGAACCTCAGCAAACAACGCATCTCCGCAGATAACATTTCTCGGTATCTCCCCCTCTTCCTCCTCCTCCTCCTCTCCTCTTCCTCTCCTCCCTCCCCGACGCGCTGCAGAGACTCCTCTCCAAACTCTGCCTCCTTAAAACTGCAAATCCTGATCGGGATATCGATCCGTTTCCATTGTTAAATCCACCACTATGCTTTTCTCTCGCAGCTCCACCTTTCTCATCTTTGGTCGATTAGTAGTATTATTAGTATTAGTATTATTATTAAGTCGGGAAAAAAAGGAGTTAAAGTTGTCGTCACTCCTCAAGTATTCAAAGAATGAGACATGGTTCGGGGTATGTCCTGCAGGGAAACAGTGAATCAGCCTCTCCAGATGATGAGTGATCCAGATGTGGAGGTACTCTCTCTCTGCGGATTGAGACGCGCGTCTCACCAGGCAGAGCTGTGGACGCGCGTGATCTCCGGACGCGTCTCCGCGGTGTGTCTCCTCCACACAGTCCGTTTGATTGTGGGGTTTTTTTTCTTGCACTGGGTGGAAAAAAACATTTCACTGTACAAACTGTAGAGGGAGCCGTGACTTCAGAAGCTCAGCCTCATCTGGATATTCGTTTCATGAAATATTTTCCTCCCCCTCCATCTCCATCTCTCTCTCTCTCTCTCATTATTATGATGTTGTATTACTAGTACTACAGAGGCAAAATCACACAAGTGGTTGTAAAACACTCTTTTTTTTAGATCTACTGAAAACATGCATTGTTCCAACAGACACAGAATAGTTTGTTTTAGTAGTAATAGTAGTTTTTTTGGGGTTGTTTTCTGATATTAAAAGGAATAGTTTGACATGTTTGGATTATGCTCAGAGTTGGATGAGAAGACTGGTATTCTTCTCATCGCTTGGCAAGAAGCACGTTAAGATACGTATTAGTTTCTGCATCCCTTATTATTTCAGATTACTAAATGTATCAATATTATTAGTGTTATTAGTATTATTTTCTCTTCTCCACGAGTCTAACTATGATTATATTTGACATTTATACCGGCAATTGAAATGAATCAACATTCATTCATGTTAGAAATAAGATAATCATTCAAGACTTGATCTCATTAACATGTTAAATTAGAAATTAATCTATTTTTTGGGGGCCCAAAATGTCTCTGTACAACCTTTTATCTTCAGTCTCAGTTTCCTGAGGCAATAGAAAAAGGCATCCAATAACCTCAAAAGTATCTCCCCTTAGAGGAGTGTGTGACATTTGCCTGTCCTAACACGTGGCACCGTGCATTCTGTCTCATTGATCACCTCATTCGGTGTACATTGGGTTTCTGTGCAGCATCTTCATTTAATGATGGATGGCTTTCTCTATACTCAACCTCTCCACATCCACATTACTGCAGCATGCTACACCACAGGGAACACTGTTGCATGATGTATTTTTTTTTATTCCCTTCAGTTCAAAAGTGCACGCTACAGGCAAACAGTTGGCCTTAACAGGATGGCTGCAGGAAATGTGCACAGCTCTCTCCCTTTGGACAAAAAGTCCTCCATATGGAGAGGTGCAATGCAAGAAAAAAAAAAGATGCCTAAATTTAAAACGTTGATCATAATCTCTTGACAACTTTTCAAAAACTAACTTTAAGAAAGAACTGATTGGACTTCCCAACAGATTTCTTTCTTAGCATATGATCCTTTACTGCATCAACCAACAACTGCAGAGGAACAAATCAGCACTAATTTGCCTTATAATTCAGTAAATTAGTAATAATGAATTAGTGGCAATTTTAGAAAAAATCCTCTGTATTGTATATACTGTAGTAAGGTTAAGTTTTTTTTTTTATTTAAAGGCATGTTTACTTGATCGGCATGAGTTCTGCTGCATCTGCCATGATGGTTTTTGCTTATCCCATTTCAGCTTCACTCAGGCTCTTTCTCAAATTGGCCCAATTTTGATTCAACAACATGTACCCAAAGCCATGGGTGTGCATGAGAGTCCTTTTAGATACCTAGAGGAGAGAATGTGGATGAATGGTCTTTGTTTTAGTACCCACAGGCTACATCCCAAACCAAAGTAACATGGTTAAAAAATGTCCGTATCTAACTGGTTTTATACAGGTCTACATAATGCAGTAGCGTATTTTAAAGCAGTAAACTGAATCCAATCTACCGGCTCATCTTCCAGTGGATAATGCTGAGGCCTTCAGCTCCTCTACTCAGAATTTGACCTTCATATTCCTTTTGTGAGTGAGTTCAATTTGACCATTTGCTTGGAAATCTGACCCACTACTATACAACCTGCTTCTCAGCAGAGGAGAGTATTGTTGCATTTCTGTGGGCTACAAGATTGAACCACATAGTGCTTCTGGATGAACCGCAGTCACTGGTGTCAAAGCTGGTATTTATTCTTGGAAGAAGCAGCAGCCACTTGGTGATTATAAAAGTATAGCTTTGTCCAAGCAGACATGTATGAGTTTAAGAAAATATATCCATATTCACTCTCACTTTTTAATGTGTTTGAGGTCAGCTACGTCAGCGTTAGGTTATCGTGTTACATATTCCCAGTATTCAGGATTAGTCGGTGGTAACTGGAGGTACTAAATATGTATCCCCCAATGCCAGAGTTGTTTTGCTTTTTCTGAAAAATACACGTTATATGCTATACATTTATATAAATAAAATTATTAAATAGAATCTATAATGTATTTTACGGAAAATACAAAAAACTCAGGCATTGGGGGATTCTTGTTATTAGCTCGAGTAAATAAAGTTCTCAACCTTGCCTTGTTTTGGGATATTGGAGTTTATATAGGGAATACATTAAACTGATTAAGAAACAGTGTAGCTTTCTCAGCATCTGTTTTTAGAAAAGTCTGATATTTAAAACAGAATCTTAGTCAAAAACTCTCTCATGGACATTTATTTTTTTGCAGTGTGCCCCCCCCCCCTTCGCTGAATGCTCCACCCAGACTTTCACTCCCATTAACTGCCCATCTGTTCAACCTCCATGTTTCTCAGCAGAGTACTTTTGACTAATTTGATCTTCATTTAGTGGCTCTTGCGTTATGTCCTGTCGTCACCGCATAATCTCTCCTCCAAATGAGCTCGGAGCGAGAGAAAAATGTTTGTCGGTTTCCACACAACCGCCGTCCTTTGAAGTTAAACTAACAGGAATAACTTCTAATCGCCGCGACGCCTCATGCCGATTCCTTCCCCCTTAAAGACTTGGAGAGGACGAGTTCAACTGAGCATCCTAATTAGAGGAATCCTGAGTGTGGTGAGAAAGATTGAACGATGACAAGCACAGTAAACTAACACTTTAATCACTCCCACCCGCAGCTGCTCGGGCCTCGGGTTGAACAGAAGGTCCTCAAGGTGTTGCTCCGCGCTGGTTGCCTAGCGACATCTGAAGAGCATCTGATCAGAAAAAAATAAACGGAACATTGCCAAGAATAGTCTCAAACATGGAATCCTGATCGCACTGATTGATTGACAGGTGGCAACTAGTGTCTCCATACCTGTATGTAGCTTCCCCGCTGGCTGTTTGAAGCTTTGCAAATCTTGTCTCTGCTTGTTGAAGAAAAAGCCTCCAGGTATACATATATATTGAAAGGAGATGTGAGTGCTGACAGCCAGTGCCCTTATTAAAAAAATCCATGCTGGGAGCAAAAGGAGGTGTGAGCCAGGCCCTTAAAGACTCCCCTCTCTCTCTCCCTGCAGATAATTTCAATCCCCGCCCACCACCAATACCACCACCACCTCCAAGAGTCTCACGTTGCTCAGCACGCCTGTGCCCTGCATCCGGCACCTCTGGGTAGAGGCAGAGGCAAAATTGTCTCCAACTGTTCAGGTTTCAAAAGAAGGTCTCAGTGCCTTCTATCACAGTAGTGTCCTCAAAACAAACCTTACAGCTGCAGGGGTTTCTCGGGGGGTGCTTTTGAAATCAATGTGGTCCCTCATCATCCAGAGCACGGGAAAACAGTTTACCTGATGAGCCTAGAAATGGCAACGCTCAATGCTGAGGGGCCTTTCATGATAATAGCACTAATGGCCGTTCGCATAGATTGAAAACATTCCTTCGAAATATTACTATGAAACAATCTTTTCAGTTCTTGAATTACGTGTTGATAGTTTTTGTGTTGCTGATATCAACTGAAGATGATCACTGCGACTTTGTGTAGCCTTCAGCCTCAGAACACAATAACCTCTGGCGCTCAATGTTCTGTTTTCTTCTTAGAAATATGTTTGTGGCGGAATATTATTGTTGCATCAGATGTTAAAGCATGCTGCTCTACTTTATATATCTGTTCTGAACATCGAATTGTTGTTTCACATCTGTAACTGGTTGTCAACGACAACACTGTGTTACCTTTCAGTAGCGGTTGCATCCGTCTGATGTCCGTTATACCTGCTGCCTAATGTGGACTGACATCTGTTGTCGTTGCCTTTTGCTGAAGTCATCCTTTCATCGTTCACCCCGTCCGTTTCAGTTTGCACATCGTTTCTGTCATCTCTGTTTGCACGTTTTCTTTGTTTGCTTGCGCATCATTTAGGTCCCACATTTTGCCATAGCTCCCGTCAAATGGAAACAAGAGACAGCAGCTGACATCGAGGAGCAGCTGAGAACATCAGACAGATGCAAACGCAGGTAGGTACTTGTGTTTGTGCTACAGCTGATAAATATGAGATTCAAACAATGCGTTGGGTTTTATTTACAGTTTCTTTTAACGTATCCTTATAGAGTTGCGTGGATGACTTGGAGTACATAGAAGTGCTACAGGGTTATTCAATACAAAAAGGAGAAAAAGAAAATAAATGTACAATTGCGTAGTGTGTAGATACATTGCCTGTGCAGACAACCACATGCAGTTTCTGGTTACTCAGTCAAAGAAAATACAGGATAAATCCAGTTAATATAATGTAAGTATATTCCGAGTAATGTCAATCCTTCCTGTTTGTAATTAATATTTCAAGTCCTTTTACTACGATGGCTCTGAGGGGCAAAATAAGACAAAGACATTTAGAGGACATTGTGATATTGCGATATGAAAGCATACTGACAATAAAAATGTAAGGAATGTTTTTCACTGGAAAATTTTCTTATTATTACAACCACTTCTTCCATCCTTTCAAAACTGCTTAAAATGTGCATAATGTCACTGACGAAGAGTTACAAATAAAGCAACAGGAAACAGGAAATGGCGTTGACATTTGCCAAAGGGGTCAAGACAACGGTCTAAAGGATTGTCAATACCAATAATAGGTTTTTTTTATTCAAGTGTTCTATTCTAGTGATGCTCAACAAACCTTGATATTGGTTTTTGAAGCATATATGAGTTGTGTATGGGAGCAACCAAATGTACAATTGGATGGGGGGGGGGGGGGGATAAACAGGAAATAACTAGAGAAAGATCCGTTGACAGGGTTCATAAGAGGGCATATTTAACATATTTTTACTGTATATCTGGGGCTTCAAGATGGTTACGCTCTAGATCTGTCCGCTCATGTTTCTTGCCCCATCTGTTAATTTTAGAAAAAAATATGAAAGTAAGACACAAGTTGTAATAACAGGGTTATGTATTTTGATAATGAATCAGTCTGAAGGGAGAACATTTATGTATCTGAGGTGTGTGAAACGTTGATGATTCACTGATCTGAGTTCTGCTGCACAGTGCCCATGAAAAATGTATGAACACAGGCAGTGTTGATACAGTACCTGTTCAAGTCCTCGGAGGTGTACAATACAGGTTCTGAAATATGTCATGAATATTTCAGGATGCTAATTTCAGCATCCCAAAAGGATCATTTGAATTTTAAAAAAGGCATGCTTTCATGAGAGGTGACAGGAACAGAGATGAGGATTGTAAAAAAAAAAATCTATTTTAAAAAAACACTGTGAACCAAACATACAGACAATTGAAGCTCACAAATAGTCTACAGCAACGCTGCGGCCACAATGTGCCTCCTCTGCTACAATTGATTTTGTTCCGTTTCCCTCATTTGCTGATACAGCTATGCAGATATTGGTTTGTGTAAGGCGACACATCGGCTCTGTACAGAGGCGAATAAACAGTTCTCAAAACTAATTCCAGTCCAAAAGAGTGACACGTGATTCTTTTCTCACAGGGTGCCAAATTAAACATCCCACTGTGGCTGATACACAGTTTACTGCCAGAGTTGAGGTTGAGCTCTTTGCAGGGTGAGATTACAACTCCAGCAATGTTCCAGCAATGTCCCCCCCCTCCTTACTCGTTCTCGCAACTTTCATAGAGTCTGGGGTTTTAATCTGACACTGTCAGGAGTCATCTTTTTCGCAGCAAACACATCAAAGAGGCTGGAAGAGATTCTGTGTTCTCATAGGTGCACATTATTCAAATGGGCAAACTTGCTCCTCATAGTTTGGGTTCTACGGCTCATCAGCTTCCGCGGCTGACATGTTGCCGTGAGGCGGGGGAATAGGAGATGAGTTTCTAGTGTCACTCACGGCAGCATCCGGTGGGAAACTGCAGCGTCTCTGAAAAGGGACTAAAAGATGAGGAGCAGAGCAGAGATAACTGTGCCTCCTTCACATCATGCAGTGTTTTGGCAGGAGAGCACAGACCTCTTCCACAGCCTGCACCACCAGCCCTATTCCCCCAGCACCGTCTGTGATGTACACAGACTGGTGTAGGAGAGCTTTACATAAATTCATGAGACTATTTGGCACTAATTCAAATCCATAAACAAGAAGTGCAAGTTCATCTGCAGTTCACAGCAAAATGTCTCATTGATTTCCTGTGTTCTTGTAATAGCCAAAGGAGTTCTGAATGGTGGCCTTTTAGTGCAAAAAATCTTCCCCTCAGGAAAATACATCTTTAAATGGATAGTCATGCTATAAAGGTTTCATGTCGTAAAATGTGATTTTTGTATTTTTTGTGTTATTGTCTATAGGGAAATATCTCGACATACAAGGTTCCTGCATCCATTTCCTTCTTTTTGCAGCAGCGTTGCTCTATGGATGGTGATGAAGGTCAGCTGGTCGGTCCACCGCTTTGTTCCAGACTCAAATATTTAAACAACTATTGAATAGATTGCGATGGAATTTGGAAGATATTCATGGTCCCTATAGGATGAATCACAATGACTTTAATGATCCTCTTACTTTCCCTTTAACGCCAGCCCACGTTTGATATTTTTGGTTGTTAGTAAAATCTCTCAACAACTATTGAATGGATAAACATGGAATTTGGTAAATATATTCATCCCTGAGGATTAATCCTAATGTCTGACTGTTTATTTACCGCCATCATGTGGTTGACTTTTATGGTCTTGACAATTATTGGCTGGATTGCTAAAATAATTTGATTCAGACATGTATGTTTCCCTCAGAATGAAATGTAAAAACTCTGGTGATCTCTTAACCTTTCCTCTAGGGCCATCAACAGGACAACTTTTCAATCTGTCAAATCTACACTGCAGCTTCAGCTACTTTGTGTTTGGTGCTAACTGGCTAAATGGTAGCATGCTAACATGCTTAACTTGATTGGTGTACATGGAAACGTTTTACCTGCTAAACATAGTGTTAGCAATGTTAGGACTGTCAGGGTCGAGTCATGCTTCAACCAGTTTTTACAATGTTTAAATATGGCGATAACAGCGCACATTTTCAGACAGTCTCTCTTGGTAAACATTCATAGTGTAGCATTCGGTTTGGACGCAAAAAGTGCCACAAATACTTGTGTAATAAATGAAAAAAGAAAGCTGGATAGAGGTTCAAACCCATCTTCCTTTACACCTCCACACGTCAGATCAAACAATTCGGAGAGTTGGACAAATTATCAGAAATGTGTTGGAGGAGGGGGTTGCTGAAACAATTCGGAGATCCATCAAGTAGTTCTGAGGGCGTATACTGGCAGCTTCAGTCTGGATGTAATATAATTACACTTTATATCACCAATTGTGACTCACTCTGGTAGGTAAGAGACAATACATAAAAGCCATCGACCTGTTTTTCATTTCCATCTGTTCTCTGAGGTTTTCAGCGTGTCCTCACTGTCAGACTGCCACCATTTCCTGCCTGGCAGACACAGAATGGTGCTTGGAGGCTTGGCCACAGACACTCTGACTTCAAAGGGAGTCAGTATTAGGATTGACCAGCAGCCGTTGTGTTCCCTGCATAATTCTCTGCCGAGGCTGAGACCACATGTTCCCTGCTTTGTTTAGGTTTCAAGTTTGACCAAAAGGCAACCTGTTTTCTCAAGTATACTCCATGTTCTCCTTCAAGTGATACAGCTAACATACTTTAAATGCATTGGATTTTGTCAATGGGAGTCACTTCAACAGCCAAATCATGAAATTATAAACATTTGAAATATAATTATGCACAGTAAGCAGTCTTGTCTTGCAATTTGTTGGAGGAAATCTTTCATTTTTAAAGTTTAAAACTGCTTAGGCCAGACTAGTAGGGAATGAAATAAATGATAAAGACAGTGGATTCCCTGTTAAGATGTGTCTGCAGCGTACTGAGAACGTTGAGATTAAAACACACTTTGATGAAAAATGAAATTAAGAACACAGGCTTGTCCTCACTGACGGATGCCTCACCAGAAGAAAAAAAAAAAAAAAAAAAAGACTGCCTTCCTGGGCCTTGAAGTAAATCCCTTGACATCTCATGATGTGATTTTTAATTAATTCTGAAGTTTCTTCCAAAAACGCGGAAACTTTTTCCTCTCAGGGAACAACTGTTTGAATGCGTGGTACGACTTTTAAGTGAATGTCTTCATTCACTTGCAGAGTGCCGCGAATCAATTGAATTGTATCATGGTAACGAAAGTCAAGACAAGTTTCTGTCACTACCCGTTGACCTGCTAAACATCTAACTCACTACATGCTTGAGAAAACTGTGTATTGAACAAATAAAGCAACTGCTCAATGTGTCAACCGATGATTTATATTGCCAAAGCCTTCTGTAGCTTCTCCTGCCAATAGTTTGGATCTACTCTTCTCTGGCAGCAGAGCCAGTGCTAATTACAATTTTTGTAAGAATTTGGGGATATGCTCTAGGCCTTCCATATTCATGATGGCATGGGCTGAAAAATGCTGCCTCAATAACATTTTTAGATTAAGAAATGCTCAATTTGCATCAGGTCTGGTTATTGAAAAGCTCTTGGCAAATCTTGAATATTGTAGCTGAGCTCTTAATTTGGGCAACTTGTGCCTTGTTGACATGAAAATTGTCATTAATCAAAATATTCACTCCTATGAGTATTGAAATGGAGTGGAAAGGGACATTTCTAATTTTGTTGTGATTGTAAGTGGTGGAGAGAGTTGACTCCACTGCCTCTTACAGATAAATAAGATTAAAGAGTAGCATAGCACCTGTAAACACAACCAACAATGATGTCACAGCGTACTGACACACCCTGAAGTACGCCTCTACATCACTTTAATAAGGTGAGGAGTAAAACCAGCAAGTTTCAGATGCCAATTATTTGTAATATTGAAGCTACAGCCAGCAATATGTTACCTTAACCTGGCATAAATACTGGAAGCTAGGCTAGGCTAAAATAAAATAACATAAGCTAACCTGCTAATGGCTAAACCTTCTCAATGAGGGTAAAAAAATTAAAGTGGGATTGAAACTTTCTCCCAACTCTGGGCAAGAAGGAAACTAGGGACATTTGGAGACAAAGGATCATTTACTCATGTTAGCCCCAGCTTCTTTTTGTGATGCCTTTTGTAAGGCCCCCAGTATTTCAACCTTTGTTCTTTATCTAGACGTTTTGGGTTCTGCATAAAAAAAGTATAGTAATGTGATTAAAATGTACTATTAAACAAACAGTCCCTGGTCCCATCCAAACCGGCTGTGTTGTTGCTAGGTTAATAGCCCATGCTTATCATTTACTTATCATTTTATGTAAATTTGGTATCAACAGCATGACAGTCTTTCAAACAGAGCATGCAAGAGACATTTACATGTGTTATAATAGCTCTGTGATTTACACCGACTGCAGGAGGGGAGTGAACCCAACCATCCAGCAGGTTGTCAGGCTGCTCAACCCCTTGACAAGGAAAAAAAAATCACATCATGGCCTGCTTGGATTGATTGGCTTTAGGCTCCAGCCTCTTGATTGGCAGCTTCAATTCTGCACCACTCGGCAGGGTAACATAGTAGTGTGTGTCAAAGTGCTCCGATGATTGAGCTCCACGGACCACAGTGAGGACAGGGAAAGTTGGATATGTTGTTAAAATGTACAGTACGCATGCCGTCAGATGGAGGCATTGCTATATGAATATTTACATATCATCAGGGTCGCAGCTGCCTTTGGGGACACTCAAGTCATATCCGGGGAAATTTTGGGGTTGTGGCAAAGTTGAGGCAATTTACAGTGTAAACTTTTTAAAGGGTGATATCAGGATTTGTAGATGTGTATAATTTACATCTTTTATGCCAAATAAATAAACTTATTCACTTATTCTCCACCAGAATCTCATTACTTAGTGTGGATTTATAAAACTGTAACACTTTATTTACATGCCTGTCATTTCATTATTATTTCTTAGAAGTTACCAGGAAAGTACTATGTAATCTGATATCAATTTTAAACAAAATAGCGACGTTCTTATAATTCTAATGAAGTTTGTTAGATTGTTGATTTCAGAAGGAACTATAATTGATAACTGATATATAATAAAACATATATTTAAAAAAAAAAAAGGAAAATCAATATTCCTCCCAAACTCCTGGCTGCATATCTAACATAGTAAAGTAGAACTATATAATAAACATAAAAGTGTCTAAAAAGGCTTCCAGGTTGATGAAGATATAAAATGAAAATGAAACATAGAAGGATAAGAAACTTTATTGTCAATATACTGCTGTACCAGACACCAAAACAATGAAATTACCATGGTACGCCTTGGTATTAAAAAAAAATAAGAAGAGTACACAAACTGCTTTCCAGTGTGCAAATATGAAATGCATAAATGCCAAAAAATGTATCTGCTTTGTCCGTCTGTGATATGCAAATACAGTGCTCTAATATGGTTTCATTGACAAGAAATTTCCAAGCATTTTGCAGACAATTAAAAGTGTTTGCATCGCTGCTTTTTTGTCAGATGGAAGTGTTCACTCCAAAAATACCATTTTCATGCTCCGACCTCAACTGAAACATGACACAACCCTGCCCTATGTTAAGCACTTCTGTCACTTTCTGGGTAATTAAACCATTTTAGAGTCCACAGAGTAATCTTAAATTGAATGGTTTTCAAGTGAGGCTGTATTTCTTAGTCACTGAAAGATTGACAGTCTAGAGATGGGAAATTGACAGGTTTGAGAAAGGAGGATTTCACCTAACAGTGAGGATTAGCTGTCCATGACTGGAAATGAGATTGTTCCCAGGCAAGATATGGTATCGACCCAATATTTCTAGCAAAATTCTTAAAATGATATGGCTAACATGCTGATGTTTAGCCGGTATAAATATTACCATGTTCACCATCATAGTTTAGAGGTTAGCATGCTGATGTTTACTAATTAGCACTAGATACAAAGGACAGCTGATGCTGATGGAAATGTCATTAGCTTTGCAGGTATTTGGTCATAAACCAAAGCATTGCACTGATGGATCTAGATGAACAGTTAAGGGACCAACAAAAACATTAGAATTGATCATAAGGTGAACATGAATATTTATACCAAAAGTACATACAATCAATCCAATAGCTGTTGATACATTTCACTCATAACCATAAATGTCAATCTCATGGTGGGTCTAGAGGAAAAAATCGTGAGACACCAGAGTCAGAAGGGACCATGAATATCTGTTAAAATGTTTTGGCCAATCCATCCAATAGTTGCTGATATATTTCCGTTTCGACCAAAGCGCCGGAGTGACCAACAAACACTGCCATCCCCATATAGATCCTCACTGCTAAGATGAATCAAAGCCTCTGCAGTGTAACTAACAATATCAATACTGTCCTAACATCTTGTGCAAAGTGAGAGTAATCTGCTTTGCCTTATGTATCGATTGCATTTAACATCAATTAACACTTTTTTTCATTGTGTTTTGCCGTTCAATCCACTTAGCATTTATAGCATGCTTACCCCAGCATATCCATTGTCTTTGTTTGTTCATTAGGCTTGCTCTATAGCATAGAGGTCACACCTTCCTGCTTGATAGAGTTGTCCTTCTGCCCTCTCTACAGCTGATTTGATTAATCAACATCAATTAGAGCAGCTTAGGGCGGCCTGCAGGGAGAGCCCGGTAAATGCTCCCTTCACTGTATATGTGGATGACTACACGCTCATATATATATATACAAGGTTAAAAGCACTTCTACGGTTCTGCCTCAAATCTCCCATTACCAAATCGCATGCCACACAGACATGGCCGCTCATACATTAAAGAATATCTGAGCAGTTCTCTCACATTGACATTTGTCTGAAGGCGGTGTAATTTACCCCGGCAAGAGCGACTTCTAGCCAGAGATCAGTTGAAGAAAACATGCTTTTTCTTTGTTTCCGCAATTCCCCATTCTGGGATAAATGGCACCGGCGGTAAGCATTTGCATGGTTAGGCAGAGAAGGCCCATTTATCTTAATCAGGACTAATATCGCCATCAGGGAGATAGAGAGGCTGAGCTATCTATCACATTGCTCCCTGGTTTTCTTTGGGCAAAAAAATTACTTTCGATCAATCTCCAGAAGCAGATAAGTCTACCGCAGAGATCTGGAGCTTCATCACTTCAAAGAAGGGTATTTTTTCGGGGGGGGAGAGCTGCCAGGTCAGATTCCATCTGGGATGAGCTATTAGCTACTCGAGACCACACAGTCTGCATTGAATGAATATGATGGTAATGTTTCCCAAAGCATCAGGATTGCTATTTTCTCTTATTTATTCTGCGGAGTTCTCTCCTAACCTTACACTATTGATTTCAAATACCGTGAGTTTGTGCACAGGCTCACCTTACATTGATGTTAGCATTATAACATATAAAACCATCATGATCTCGAAAGACTTCCATTTATTATTCCACAGGCATCGGTCTTCTGAAAATAGACTGCCGAGTGCTGAGGCCCACATATTTTCCCTTCAATCACAGCACTTCCATTTAGCTGATAACTTAATGGCACTTCCAAAGCAATTAATTTGGAAGAGATTTGAAACTTCTATGGTGTCACTTTATTCCCTCATTATTTAGATGCAAATTCATTTTAAACAACGCGTGTTTTGAGTGACAATATTTTTGAGAGCACCTTTAAAAAAAGCCTTCCATTACGGAGGATGTGAAAGTGCTGTCAAAACACTCTCCAAATGTGGGCACTATGCCTCACGGGACATGACAGATAGGTGCTTTTTATGGGGCTCATAAATGTATATATATATCCCCAGAAATGGTATATACGCAAACCAGCCAAAACACATTTCCCCCCATCAATCGGTGCGGGGAACGCAGCCGAGCGGATGGCATGTGTCAACACAGCGACGCTTCACTGTCCAGGAAAAGTGGAGGAGTCGCCGAGACCAAGACGGGGAGACCAAGACGGGGAGATCAACCGTTGCGCTTGACACTGCAGAGTGGCTCAGCAAAAACCCCGGGCCTCAGTGCCCCAGCTCTCTGGAGCCTCTCATCCCTCGTCACAATCAATCCGCCGCAGACCAACCGTAATCCTATTTGTTCAAATAAATAATGAAATAGCTGCGGCCCCACACGGCGGCGCACAGAGGGTGGTAATTGCTGCGTTTCAGGCTGGATCAGATGGGCTCTGTGGGAGGCTGGCACGGCTCCACTGTGACCTTGTGTGTGTTTGTAATTTTCCACAAGCTTAGTGGATATGCAGCGAGCAGGGGCCCCTCGGTGAGTGCACAGGAATCCGAGCACCTGGGGAGTGAGCCAAGGCCATCCGAGTGAGCGGTTTACGGTGTGATGGAGCCATGAGAAAAAAAAAAAAGAAAAAAAAAATGAGGAAGAAGACATACCCACTATAAGGATGGAAAGATGACATGACAGCCATTAGGCAACTGCAAGGCTGTAGAGCAAGCGTTATGTCCTTTGCTGTGCTCCGATGCGCTGTAATGTGTCTTGTTCAATTTGTTTACGTGTGCTGCCTCAGTGCATTACAAGGCCTTGTGAGGGGGCACGAAAAAAAAACAACAGATTTCTATAGCTCTTTCCTTCAATTGAACTTGGAATGCACCGTTCGGCAGATTAACCTGTAATACCAGACCTCCGAGTTTTACAATTAATGTTTATCCTCCCCTGCCAGGCTGTGTTTGCCCTCATAATCCCATTATCCCTGGCAAAATATTCCATTATCTGGAATATTTCCAATGTCGTCCTGACCAGTCAAGCTTCGGGGTCGCGCTTCGTTTCATCGCAGCGGCACAATCTGTGCTGTGCTCGCCGTTGGCAGCAACATCCACTTGCAAGGAGAAATATTGCAGCGAGGTAGGTTTTCCCCATTGGTCCAAATGGCCGGTCATTGGGTGAAGTTATGGCTCGTTGTTGTCAGTGAGGTGTGATTGCAGTGACTCTTATGGCCCATCTCTCTACATTGTTCAGACGTTAAGCAGAGTCAGGGAAGGGTCAGGCCAACAAATGCTGCTGGAAAATAAATGTGACTGATCTACTGCCGTAGCTCTCCTCAATGAACACATCAGCCAGATGAGAACACTGTAAAACAGACAGTGTCCGGCTATTTACTGTAGGTGGCCACAGTGAAACCAGCAACATCACTTTTTAAGTTCGGCATTTGTAACAAAAATATGAAAAGGCCTTCTGTCAAGTGAAATGAACCAAAATAAAAGACTTGAAACAAATGGTTTAACATTTGGAGACATATGCTTGGTTTTTTTCCACTGAAAGTTAAATGACAAAAAGTTGACACCACCCACATGTGTGGAAGGTAAATATGAAGCTGGAGCCAGCAGATGGTTAAATGGAGTGGGGGGTAACCAATTTCCAACATCAATTTCAATTTTGGTTTAAAAAAATAAACAAAAACTGTACAGTTAAGTTATGCCTGGACTATTTCTTTGACTGGTGCAGTTACTTCCTTGAGTTTTTTCATCACTATGAAGTTGGCAGGCAACCAGTAGTAAACTGTTTTTGTAAATAAACAAGAAATAACATTAATAAGTGAGCTTTAAAGGCGATGGTAGGTAGATTTAGTTTAATCAGGACAGATCAAGGCTAACTGTTTCTAGTGTTTATGCTAAGCTACGCTAACCAGCTGCATGTTCAAGCTATAAATTTGCCATAAATGTCAGCAAGAAAGCAAATAAGTGTATTAACCAAAACCTTGAAGTATTTCTTAAAATTGTTCATTTCAAAAATACATTTGATAATCAATGTGTTTTTCATATCTCCTAACATCTGTAACATCAACGTTGTTAAACAGAAATATATAATTTAATTAATGTGGGATTACTTTGTTATTTACTACAATGAAATATATATTCATTTGATCGGTATATTTATCCCGCAACCCTGAATAGGATAATGGATAGATGGATGGTATAGTTATAGATTCAATTCTCCAGTTATTAAGATTGGAGAAAGGTTTCCTTTGATACAATAGTCTGATCATTAGAGAAAGATGAGGCTTCAAAATCACACTGCAATTAATACACATGACTGCATTTGTTGGCAATTAGTAACAGGAAGAAATAATATGAGAACAAAGCACGGAGGGTGGTATTTGAAATATTAAAAGATTTCCCTGTAATGACGTTGTTAGAGTCTCTCTTCTGCTTGAATGTAAGACGGAGAAAAGAGGTCCAGTTACAGAAAAAGGTCATTACTTCACTTCACTTAGCTGATCAGAGCAAGAATATTCTTGTCCAACCTCATTAAAAAGCTCTGAATATGGAATCCATGTGAAGAATATGGAATCCATGTAAAGAAAAAAAAAGCAAACTTACATACAGTGCTGTTGAATCAAACAGGTGTCATTTTCTGTCACATAGATGCTATTTTTCCTGTAGTTTTCCTATCAGATTCAGAATTGTACTGCAATCAATCTAACCAGTTCACAAAAAACATTTAAGGATTTGTAAATTTAACTGCAATGCAACTGCCATTTATCAGAACAAAGACCTGGGATCAAGCTCAGCGGGTGGCAGAAACAGGTCAGTCAGTCATATTAACCAAACAACAGTGAGCGATTAACACGGTTGATCTTTTTTTAAATATTAAACACTGACTGTCATAGAGACTACAAGTTAACTGATGGAGCCTAGAAAGCCTGTGTTGAAGGTGAAGCCTCTGTCAAAGAGACCACTTGTCACTACTTGTAAACACCTTTTTTGGAAAAAATATTGTTGTTGTGATGTCTTTCTGCCAGAGGCTCTCTACTCCTGAGAGTCACAGAGTAGAAATGTTCTGTTGTAGTTTTATTAGACTTCTAATTCCATCATTCAGGCAGGAAAGTGCAGCACAATCTGGAGATAACAGAGGAACTTGGGCAAGGATAAAACTGCAATTTTGGTACAATTCAGGCCACTCCTTTTAGCTGTCGAATTGAAAAATCAATAAACCAGCATTTTTAGTTTTTTTCTCTTGTCATAAAGTATAGGCTTGGCTCAACAATTCAAGATCAGAGTTCTCTAGTCCCTGCTGGTCTAAACCTGTAATATTGGATTCATTGTAGCCTTTTACTTCTCATTTATTGTCAAAGCTTGGCTTTCCACTCTCATCAATCATTCATTGCTTTACCGATGTCTCCCTGGTATTCCACTGCCCCACACCTGCACCAGCCCCGCAGCCAAAATAGCCAAGCTCAATGCAAATCAATCTGACAGACGGAAACTAAACTTAAGCCGTCACATAGACGGAAGGTGGTTGTACCGCAAGAACCTTTCCTACACCTTTTATCTAAACCATTTCAACAAAACTATGTTTGACCATGAAGGTTGTTTGGCAAAGTAGTTGTTGTCTGAAAAAGAAATTGTCTCAGGACAGCACAAAAAGAAATTTCATCCACTGTCATCATCCCCGAACCATTAGAGAGGCTATTTGATCAGTGCTAAAGCAGAAAGCGAACATGGATGCCAGCCAAGCTGCAAATCACACTCACAACCGCTGACTGAGTGAAAGCCATGTGCAGACACATGTACGACAAAGCATCCGAGGCTGCACGGCGGCTCCATTGGTTAGAGCTGACTGTGTGTGGTTTATTTAACCATGCAGCTCTTGAAGAGGTTCACGGTTCAGCGGCTGGCAATGACCTAAGGGGTGCAGAGTCGGCTGAGTGTGCAGAGCTGTGTGCACCCTGCGAGGCAGCAGATAAGCATCCAGGCTACAGCCTGTGGACAGGAAATGGTCAGAAATGACGAAAAGTCGGCCAAGTGACATCCTGCAGCATTATCTCACTGAAGCATTGCTATGCACACGTTTACATGAGCGGCAACTGCTCCATTTGCATTTTCATGGGACCTAAGTTTTTATTTTTTAGTGCCAAAATACATTTTGTTCTATGACAAGCACACCCACTGCTGCTACACAGAAACTCCTCTCCAGACTGTTGTCAATCCAGCTGCGCTAGAATGCCCTCGGAGAGTCGTGCTCATTTCAATATTTATTGAAATGTTATCAAAACCACTCAGAGCGTCTCGCAGCAATCAATGCTGTTTAGGCTCAGCGCTGCAGAGGCAGGTCTCCCCACTCTCATCACCATTGTTTGTCTCCGTGCCACTCACGCTCAGCCCTCTGAAGAGAAGATGGAGTCACACCTCTGTAATTCCTGCCCCAAAGGAATGGCTTGGTTTAGATTGCGTGCTGGCTGACTACAATGTGTTTTAATTGATGGAGCGTTGTATTTTGCACAAGAGAGAGATGCATAAGAACACGTTAAAGGGTAGAGAACACTATGTTGCCTGCAGGGTCTCCAATGTAATAATTTGCCAATATCAACAATTATACCTGATGGAAACCAACAGCTCGCCTCCGGCAAATCAAATGATCACTATTCCTCTTGTAAAGCAGGCAACCTTCCCGACAGGTAACAACAAACTGTTACAATGAAAGCAATAAAGAAGATACAGGGGATGATAAATGATGGATGAAACAGTAATCCATTGGGCGACGGTATTCATGAGAAAAAGGAAACAAGAGCACTTAGTCCCCGTGTTTTTCGGACGGACTGCGCTTTATGTTCCCAGCAGCCCAAATACCCGCGTGTGTCTCTCGCCGCACTTATAAAAGGGCAAGAAGAGGGAATGGATTTGCCTTTTGGGCTTAAGTGGTCTGAGAGGGGATGGATTAAAGAATCATGAGATAAACAACTGACAAACCTGCAGTCCGGGCCTCGCCGTCAGCAGCTGCATTTCCCTAACTCATCCTCTCTTTGTATCCATACTGACTGTTTTAACCTACGTTTAAATCCCTATATACTACACTGGCATGGACCTAGTTGAGTATTAAACATTCATTGTTAAAGGAAAGTAAAGGCCAAATTGTAAAAAAACAAATAGTGCTTTCACATCGAGGCATCATTAACGTCTTTATATTGTAGATCACTGTATTCAGTGCTATTTTTATTGTAGTTGTTATAATAATGAAGACAAGCAGAAGTGTCTAGAAGTTACAGGTGAATGTATTTTAAAAACTAAAATAGACACAAAAGTCTGATGACAAAAGTTCACTAATTAGTTCAGGAAAGAAAGAAAGAAATTAAACCTTATTAAACAAATAATCCTTGAGATTTAAGTCCTCATTGGTTTAACAATAAACTGTCTTTGAGAAGCTACTTATCAGAAATAAAACAAAAGAATAAAGAGCTAGTGTATCTGTTCACACTACAGCCAAACAAACTGACGTTATTTTTATAGGGACGTTGGATAATAACAATTACAACCATGATCTTATATCATGCTGCACACAGTGATCAGTAATCAGTGATGTTGATAAAAAGTTATATATAATTCAAATCAGTAGCACTATATGACATACTACATCCTTTCCTGTGAATCTTTCATGCATAGATGGACAATTTTAATCCAGTCAGTGAATTGCAGACCCCTGCAACAAACAAAAAGAACTGCTATATAAAAATGTGAGGTTTATATCATGAAACTCTCAAGGATTACAACTTTAAATGGGAAAAACGTTGAAACTAAATTCAGCCTGAGAAATGACACAGTCCATCTCAAACGGTAGGGAAGCCTCTCTGTGCTTTCAAGAGAAGATTGTTCTCCCTTTGGTAGCTCTAATGGAGTGGCTGCAGTGATGCCGCTGTTGGTGGTGAAATTGGTGTCTCTGCACCTTATATGATGGATTTTTCCCAGTATGATTGTTGGAACATACTGGAAGTACAAACTAGTGACCACACTCACATTGCATGCTCTTTGTAAGGGATACCCACGGAAATCTGCTGTCTTTTACTGAGTTTTTAGACATTTTCTATCAGTTTTTTGGGGACATACGTTAATGTTATATCATAAATGGGTATATTAACACAACACAAAGGGAGTAGTTAACAACAGAAATGCAAAGAACATTGTGGAATATTTCCAAACAGTAAAACAATTTACTAAAAGATCTAAATTTTGGATTTTGGACCATTTAGAGTGTATATTGGCTTTGACTACTGATACAGGTGTGTACAAGTACTGTCCTTTCCAGCGATAAGAGAAGGTCCTTCATGATGAAAGGACAAACAGGGTGCATCCATCTGGTTCTTCACCTTTTTACTCATCATCCTGCCAAAATACAGATTCCTCTGGAGCTCAGCCAGGCATGACGCGTGACCTGTTATAGCAGGTTCTCCTCAATACGTCTAGTGAGTTCATTCTCTTTTTTTAATCTGTCCTTCAATTTTCTCATAACCCCTCAACACATATGGAATTTTTTTCTCTCTCCCCCCCAACACAGTATATAATACATTTACTGCAGAGGTCACGGCAGAAGTATATCACCGCATCCCACAGATCCACACCCCCCAGACATCGGATGTATGAACAAGCCGGGGATCTCACAGGACGGCGAGCAGATGGCGAAAACCACACAGTGTCAGCACTTTCCCCCCGGCAACCTGAGAGACTCTCTATGGTCAAATGAAACACGAGACTAAGCAGACACCTTCAAAGTCTATTTATATAGCGTTTCTGCAGACGGACTCTTGCTTCTGAAGGAGAATCTGAAAACGCTTCTCCGAAATAGTGTCCTAAATACATGCCCTATCTGAAAAAATGTCATAATACTGTAAACTCATACATCCTGATGTATTAGGTTTGTTTCGCTTAAGGAAAAGTTTGTGGAAATAAACATATTTACTTTCTTGCGCATAGTTAGATGTGATGATCGAGATCATTCACCCAGTTGTGCGGTAAATAAATACAAAATTGGAGCAAGTAGCCAGTTAGCTTAGCTTAGCATCGAGACCAGAAAAGGGAAAACTGCTAACCTGGCTCTGTCCAAAAGTAACACAATCTACTGGCTAGCACCTCTTAAGTCACTAATTAACTTGTTTGTTTAATCCATACCACTACCAAACACTTGTATAAATTGTATTATCACAGCCTCCCATAAAATGTTGAGTTGTGTAACACTGTTAGTTTATTACTTTATTTTTCTACAGATTAATTTAACATGTTAATAAGTGAGCTTTAAGAGTGCTAGCTGGTTTGTGCTACCTATTGACAGAGCTAGGCAAGCCGTTTTCCAGTTTCCAGTCTTTGTGCTAAGCTAAGCTAAATGGCTGCTGGCTCCAGCTACATATTTACTGTACTTAGCAATAACGTACTGTACTTTCCCCCAAAATGTCTAACTTATCCTTTAAAATGACTCCGATATCAAGTTAAATTTATTTATAATCCCTACTTTTACTACACCGCGTTTAAAAAAAGGTTCTATTACACCGAAAAGCATCTTCTGGAGAAAAATAAAGCTCCAAGAAACACTGTAAACTATACACCTATAATGTATAAGAGATGGGTTTCAAGTGTGATTGGCCCCGTCAGTGGCAGACCAGTGTGTAGAGAGGGATCGTCCTCTCACCAGTGCATCGATTGTCTCCCAGTCTAATTCCGTCCTGTCTCCAGTGTCCCAGAGAAAAAGGTGGCCAGCCTGTCCCGATCAATCACATGTAGCAAATGTATTGTTGGACGAGAAACAATTGTTTATTGGGTTTTTTTTCGGCTTTTCTCGCTTCCTGATGAAGTTCATTGATCTCTGAAGCAATGCATGGTGCCTGGCTCCACATCATTTGTTCCTGTGGTGAAATGATTGGTTTGATCTTAAGGCCAGACATCAGCTGTAATTACCGAGATGGGATTTCAACTGTCAGATAAATGTTTATTTGACTTTATTTGTCTTTGGCCTTGCCATTGGCTCGCAGCGCTACCTGTCACTGAGGTATTCTATTTCCTCAACTCAGCATCATGCACACGGAAACATATTGACCGCCTCTTCCATCACTTCAACGGAAAATCTTTCGATAATAACAGATAATTGTCAGAGCAAAAAATGCCCTCTGCGAGCGAATTTTTTTTCCCGGGGAGACCTTTTGTCTGTTTGTTTGTTTGTGTTTTTGCTGCTGACAGAAACTTTCTTTACCGGACTCTGCCTCTCTGGTCCTCCACACACATCGCCTGGGACACACTTTATTTTTATTTTTGTTACAAATCATTAAGCCGGGTTGCAGCGGGAATTCACAAGGGAAGGGGGTGGGCGGGGGGATGCTTGCAGGTGCAGCTCTCTGGAGGTGTTTTTTTCCCTGCATCAATAAATACAGCTCCTGGCCCCCGGGTGGTCTTAGCCCTGAGAAAAGAATCAATTGTGTTGCCAGACAGGAACACAATTGCTAACGATAGCATCCAATCCCATGAACAAGGGTTATTCACAGCACTGAATAAACATATTTCAGTGTGAAGTTGGTATTTGTCTAAACTAAAAGGATTGCGGTGAAAAGGATGTGTTGGCGGAGCGCTGTTCCTGAATGCCCCCTTTTGAAGCAACCGATCCATTTTCTGTTAAACAAGTGGCGGAGCATTTTGTCTTTCTGAATGTAGCTACACCTCAGAATACATTTTTAACTCCTCAACAAAATAACAAAAATTGCCGGTGCACAGCCAGGCAGCACAAAACAAGAAATCCTCAGAATCTGAAGTCTTCAAAAACCATAATACAAGATTGTCTTTCTGCCCAGCTTCCTCAGAGCCTTTTCATTTTCTGCGTGGCGGTGCTCTTTCCAGATCAATTATTCCCACTAAAATAAGCAAGAGGAGGCCATGAAATATTAAAGCGGAGGCTGAGCAGAGGTTGAAAGCTTCCCTAACGCGGGGGTGTTGTATCTGTTTTATATTTCATGACGATGGAGGGACCGCGGCGAGGAGGAGGAGGTGGTGCTGCGGTCACTTGGGGCCGTTTCCGTGCCAGCTAATTTGGTCGGGCTTACTGCCCCCGAACCCTACCAGATGAAGCCCTGATCCAGAGCTGAAAGAAGTCCAGAGCTCATGGCCTCCTTGTCCCTACTGTTACCTTTAACCACGGAGCTACTGTTCCTGATTGAATGCTGTGGCGGTTGTCAGCTGCTGACTCAAACTCCGTCCTCACACATGCAGAATGAGATGTGAGACGGTGGCATGTTTACCCGGCGTGCCTCGCAGCGTTGTTAGTGTTTTCCTCGCCTTTCATCTTCTTACTTGAGCTCGGCGCCACGAGGCAGAAGCTCTGCATCTGACTAAATAGGAGAGATTTGTTTGCCCACGATTAAAATGCAGATCAAACTTCCAAAGTAGTCTTTGTACGCAGCTTGACAAAATATATTACTTTCTTAGCGTGGCACAATGTTAGGCTTACTGCAGATTTAACCCCGCGACGCATTTTGGTTTCTGCATCAAGCGCACCCATGCTGACACTCTGTCTGTGGCACTAAGTTAAGCATGTTTATTACCGTGTTTAAAGTGTCGCATGAAAAAGTCATGAGCCTACACTCAGAACTACAATGTCCTCCACATGTCACTGTTTTCCCAGCTGCCATGTTTTATGCATTTAACATCTTCTTTTTTTTTTTTTTTTTTTCCCCCACTGTTCCCATCCTGCCTGCATTTTGGAAATGTGGTATTAGCTGCGTAACTGTCAATGAAGCACATGCTACGATACGCTGTTTGTGTGTGTTTTCTGAGAAATGGGGCAGCGGTGACTCGGCACATCTCACTGATGGAGCTTCAAAGCGGATTGTTCTCACTGTTTGCGAGCCAAGCGTCGGTCTGAACCAGATCAAACTGTTCGTTTGTCACTCTGAAACCGACGTGGAGCAGGTGAGACTTTTTATTCATCAAACCTACGCGGCACTTTTCAAACAGCACGGTTCACCGGCTCCCTTGAAACCCTTTTTGTTGTAATTCAACAATGATGCAAATTCAGTCTTTTGTCTTTATTATAAAAATAATACCAGTTTTTCGTGGTGGTGGCTTTGCTTGAATTATGAGCGGGAGGTGAGCTGAGGTTACGCGGCACACAGACTGAAGGCTAATGGAGGTATTGAGTTGTAAGGCCTCATTTTTCATGGGCTTTGATATGTTGCTTGTGTCTGTTCTGTATATATATATATATATATATATATATATATATATATATATGATAAAAGGGGAAGCTCACCCATATTACAAAAAGCATATTTCTTCACATACCTCTAGTGGCATTTAGCCAGTTGGTTTGGGGGTTTTTTTACTCAGGTTTTTAAGATGTCTATCTTGACTTCTGCTGAATACAAATAGAATAAAGACGACTGCCTGCACTGGAAATATGTTCTAACAAGAAAAAATACATTGATTACAGCAGGGTCTCTGGATACATTTTTCTATAGTGTGTAATAGGAAAATGAACAATATGTCTCAATATTTTGACTGAATTGACCTTATAAATCAATGAGTGTATGTATGTATTACGCAGTGAAATCTTCTATCTCCTTCCTTCATAAATCACAAATTGCCCTGCATACAGTAGCTCAGCTTCGATTTGTGGTACATTTCAACTCAGATTTAATGTGCTTATGATCTGTCCAATGATCTGACAAGATGATCTGATTACCCATGACACTTTGATGCACATGAGAAAATGCACTATGACTTTTTTCTTCGAGCAATGCCAGGCTTGATTCCTCCCTCCAAAAAAAATCAAAAGCTGAAAATGGTTCATAAAAAACTGCAATGACTGGATAAAAACACTCGACATCCAGATATTTAGACGAACGAATGCTCAACATGTGGAGTCCTGTTTTGAACCCCAGTTAAATGCTGCAAATCTAAGTTCTTTCAACTTTTTGAAAATGTAATTTGCAGTTATTTCCAACGCAGTGACATGAGGTGAACTGTAGCAACAAGCTGTGGGCGGCTGTGGCACATGAGGTAGAGCGCTTGACCCGCAACCACAAGGTCAGTGGCTCGAACCCCCATACAGGCAACACGCCGAGGCGTCCTTGAGCGAGACACCTAACCCCAAAATTGCTCCCCGGGCGCTTCATTGCAGCCCACTGCTCCTCCGGGATGGGTCAAATGCAGAGAACCGAATTTCCCCATTGTGGGACTAATAAAGGCTTAATTATTAAGTATTATTAAACAAAACACTCAGGATAAAAAGGGTTTTGGTCGGAGTACGACACCGAGATCCAGAGCTGAAGTCAGCCCTACGGAGGGAACAAGGCAGGAGCTGTTGCAGTGTGTGAGTTACACCGGCGGCACATGAATATTTAAAGTGTGATCAGGAGAGACCTTCCATTATGTCAGCTACTCAGCTGTAATGTCATGGCTGATTATGAGAGCAACGGCTCACGTGCTGCAGTCGAGCTGACGAAATCAATCGGCTTGTGCTGCGGACGCAAACAAGAAGCTGTCAATTCGTACTCAGCTACATGCCTGATCATGTACAGCTCTCTCTCCACGCACAAACACGCTCATACACAGAGAAATAATACAACACTCAGTTGAAGGGGCTTGAAAAACATGTTGGAATATCATTTCTGAAAACCTCAGATGTGATTTTCTTTTTCTCTTTTCACCAAAAATCCAATCCGCCATAACATCATACATATCCATAGTCAAGCCACTCGTCACGGCAAAAAAAAAAAGAGTGCAGTGCAGTCAGAAGCTGTGCCACTTCCTTTACATCAGCGCTAATCTCAGGGGCACTGCCACAAATTAGAATTTAAACTTGATGAATTATGCCGTCGGTCCGCGGCGTGTGCTCCTCTGCGCCTGAATCAATTTAAGTAACTTTCCTCCCCCACAGTGAGAATGGACTTTTTTTGTATTAAATGACTTCATGCAAAAAAATTATGGCTATAAATTTGAAGCCAACACCAGCTGTTATGAAGATTTATCGCCGTATTTAATGATAATATACCGCCGCGCCTCGCCATATCAAAACGCAGGAGGCCACGGTAGGTCAGCCGATGAGATTTGGGGTTATTGTTATTTCCTCGGCCCCGTGTGTGGAATTAGTTTGACGGCAAAGTCAACAGCTTCGGCGATAATTGCCAGGTGTCAGATTTAAGGTGGACACATCCTTGGTGAACCTGGTTGTTAAAAAATGATTTCCACAACCGCTGACATGATCCATTTGTCCGTTTCAGAGCAGTGAAACGTGACGATTCTCACTGAAATTCTTTTAGACAAGACAATTTTGGAATGTGCAAAACTTGCTATTTAATAAAAGATTCCCCTATAAGGTCATTAAAAGTTTTGATATGTTATATTCAGTTTCATAATCACACATTCAGCCATGTTCAGTCATGACCTCAAACAGGAGTAGTATCTGAAGGCTAACAAGCATTGACACAAGGGCAGGAACCAATCTGGCAAGTCCATAAATTCTAGGCAGTATCTTTTTGTTTTCTTTGGCTTATGGGTAGCAGATCGGCTGTTGAAGGAAAGTTTAACTGTTGCATCTATTTCCTTTGTTTCATCTGGGCCAACATACAACTGGGGTTGGCGATATGGAGAAAATAAATATCAGGAAAAGACAACACCCTATGCCATATAAACATAAATCAATAACCAATATCTAAGACGATATCTAGCCTCACATCAAAATATCGATATAATATCGATATATTGACGAGCCCTACTTACAACTTATTACTGTAATGTAATAAAAAGCCGAGTTGGCATGAAAAGCTGAGAGTTTTTTGGAGGCTATGGTTATTTTCTTGGAAGCAACATATCTGTACTAGTGCACACCTATTATCTAACTAGTTATAAGACAAGATCTGTTAATGTTTTGGACTGCTTAACAAATAAAACCTGAAATATATCAAGAGAGCAAAGACCTACCCAAAAGAATGGGTCCAATCATCCAGGGCCATGAGCCAAGAGGAAAACGCTTATTGAAGATACTGAATTGTGTATAAGACCAACAGAACACACAACAGGTAAACAGAAACATCCTCACGTGGAACATGCAACACATGGGACGAATGTCTCTTTCACAAAAATGTATTTGTGAGCACTGCTTGCACGAATATGTCCACGTGTTTCACAAATGATTGTCACTCCGAAATTGCAGAAACATTTGTAAGCCCCACAGGGCTCAAGCACACTGATGCATTAGTAAGAGGAAATTATCTTGTGTTTCAAATCATAGCTCGTTAGTGTCGCTAATTTAGTGAAATGGGCCCTCAATTCTCAGATTGCAGGCATGTTTGAAAAAATCTCCTGTTGTGGATCAACATTTTGTCACAAATATCTAAAAAAGAAATAAAAAATATATTTTTCGAATGAATATGTGTATCAGAGATTCTTTGTTTTTTTTGGTGGGTTTCAAACCCAAATTGTAAAGAAAACGGCAAAGTTTAAAAAAGAAAAAAGAAAACAACAGAAAAAAAAAAAAAAAAGCATTGTAGCTGTGTTTCTGTTTTCTCAATGATCAGAGCAGAGCAAATCTTTGGTCGAGAATTGGTGAGATTTTACTGATTCTGCACGGTGGGTGATATTGTGAGCTTTGCATACAGTAAGAAAAGTTCTTAAAATGTGCAGAAGTAGAATGAGTGCGACCCTCTTGAGGTAGGGTCACTTCTAATTGATCAGTTTGAGATGGAGATTGAGCAGTAGAGCGGGTTGTGCACTAATTGGAAGATCTGTGGCTCGATCCACATCTCATCCAGTCCGCATGTTAAAGTGTCTTTGGGCAAGACACTGAACCCCAAACTGCCCCCGTGGGCTGTGCCATCAGTGGCTGAGTGTGGGTGAATGAGCATTTCATTTAGATTAGATTCCGATGGGCAGGTGACCCATTGCATTCCAGCCTCAGCAATTAATTTATGAATGTGTGTATGTGTGTGTGAATGGGGTGAATGTAGACATACACAGCGCCATGCATATTTAAATCCTTCTTACTAAACACATACCTTATTTATCACATTATTATCCACCATGCTTAATTACAATCTCACCATGTTGGAACCAAAGCTGCTTCCCTAAATTCCTGGTCATGGACAAAAAAAGAAAAAACACTTCTTCTTGTTTATTCCATTTAGCTTTTCTCCATTTTTTTTGTTTCTGGTTTTAAAAAACGAAAAAATAAAATAAACAGTCCAGATTTTTGTTTATCTAATTCGGTTCTGAAACAGAAAAACCAAAGAACTAATGAAAGAATGATTCTACTGACATTGCCCTGCTTTTATTAACTCCGTTTTGATTCTTACCGATTCACAGAGCACATATTCTGCAGCCAGTAATGTACAGTACATTAAGATCTCCAGCTGTCATAGGGGATACGGAATATTTTTATTCTCATGATTTAAATGTCATCTCCATGGAAACTCTTTCACTGACTCATGAACATTTAAGGTAATAAATGTATTAGATTAACAGATGTTCATTTCATAGAGAATGTGGTTCAGAAAAGTAGAACATATCTATTTATTAGCCAAGATGTTCATATTTTTATAAATATATATATTGGAAAACTAGAAACAAAGTGAAATAGTAGGGAGAACTGTTTCTTCCTGTGTCATTCACGGCCACCGGACCAGAATCTTGTTTTGGATGTTTGCTTCAATCTGTGTGGGTCAATAAGGATTCTCCCACACAGATTGAACGTCTTTCATTCCACTTCAGTGCCCTGAGTTTAGTTCACCGGAGCGATGATGTCTGTCAGTGCTGACTCTGATACAGATGATGGAGTTTAAATTGTAACATATGTGCAGCAGATGGTGATGCGACTTTGAATCACATTTATCTCACAATCTAAATTTCTCGAACAACAGTGGAGGCCATGAGAGAGAGAGAGAGAAAGAGAGGGAGGGAGAGAGAGAGAGAGGGAGAGGGAGGGGGAGGGAGGGAGAGAGAGAGGAGAAAAATACTCTAAAAGTGGTGAATTCCTTTTATAGTTTAGCTTTGCCTTATGCCTCTAACGATTCTCCAATATTCTCCAATGACCATTTTCATATATATAAAGACGAGTATTACTGCATTTCTTGGGGCTAAACCGGCATATTTCTTTGTTATTTTTCAGTTGTTTATTTGTGCAGCCCTTGAAGGGGAAACTTTGCGGATTTTAAAGCGGCTTTGTATCATTGCAATGCCGGCGGGTGAGCGAGGAGTTCGGGCGCTGGTAAAACAGAGGGGAGCAAAACATAATTATGATATTTGCACAAACCACCCACATTGAAACAATACAAGGCCGGTTAAAAAAATCTGCAAAATCCTCCTTTAAATCAAAGGACTCCTTTTCACCAACATTAAGAAAGAAAAAAAAATGCAACAATTAATGAAAACGACCCCCCACCCCCACCCCCCAAAAAAACTTCGATCCTCACCGAGAAACGAGAATAAACGCTCAGGAGTTCAAATCAGGAAAAACAAAGTGAAAACAATTAGCAAGCTATTCCACGATGGGGCTTTAATATCAGCAGTTAAGCAGCGTGCTCCTCTTATTGCTTACAAGGCGATACTATTGAGATTTGGCCCTCCAAGTGGGCTCTTGTCATTAAAAAAGAAAAAAGAAAAACTCAAGACATTTCATCCTGGCACACGGCAGCAGTCACACTGAGCCAGAAGCAACAGCGAGGAAGCCTAATTGAACTCTCTGTGATTCCCTCTCAAGGGCTATTCTCAGTGCTCATTATCTTACCCTTGTCCCCGTGAAGATCAGATGACTTCGCTATGACTTTGAACCTCCCTCTCCAAACAGGTCACTTGAGCTCCCTTTTGTCCTTTCATCTTCCCTTTGGCTTTCATAAATAAGCTGGTCGGCGTTTTCTCTCTGGAGGCGCGGTTGCATCACCTCAGACTGCCTGCCAGCAGTGCCTCGACTTAGAACAAAGTGGATCCAGGCAACTCGGCTCTAATCACTTTTGTCTTGTGCCTACTATGCCAACAGACAGAATATACAGGTATATATATACATATAGAAAAGATTTTTCTGTGACACCATTATTCTTCTCGTCTCTACACTTGTCATTTTTGACTGACGGTGCTCAACATCCTGTCACTCGAAAGCTTTGCGTGCCTCCACTCCTGTCCATCCCACGCCGAAAGCAGAGTCTAAAAGTTAAAGCCTCTGAGATACATTGTCTCAGCAACAAAAGCACTCCGATAGACATGATCACAAAACCATTGCACTGCTGGAATCATCATTTCCTACGCTCTCATCCTTTGCTCACACACACGTCTGTTTACTTAATATCAGCGAGGGATCTCAGCGGTGGATGCTGCCTTGCAGATGGCTTTTTTTTCTACTGTGGTGAGTGCACAGAATATGAGCTATTTGGCTAAATATCCTATTTACAACCCATGCAGTCATTCTTCAATGTATATTTCCTCGCATTTAGCCTCTCAAGTGACACACGCAGCAACAAAAAGTGCTCAAAATAAGAGCTTTCCATCAGGGCTCTGCGTGGTTCCATATCTAGATGGCATTTGAACTGTCATGCTGGGCTTACAGAGCAGCCCAAAAGGAAAACATTGGCATTTAAAGAGAGGGAAAGGGCAATGGCTACCTCTTTGACTTTGCATCCATCTCCCTGTGTCTCGTCTCGGATAATCATCGGCAAAAATGTTTTTCTGACAGGTGACTACTTGCAGTCTTTACCCCTACGCATCAAAAAAGCAAAACTCAAGGTGGATGTTTGGACGTATGAATCATGTGACACAATTCATGCCCCCACTCAGTCACTACTGGATTATTTTAGCTATGAAGGCAATCTTTCTTTACTTTAAAATAGTAGTTCAATGTTTTTGGAGAATTGGAATATTTGCTTTTTTGCCTTAGATGGGAATATTGATACCACTAGCTTAGCTTAGCTTAGCACAAAGATGGAAAACAGCTAGCCAGGCTCTGTCCAAAGGTACCAATTAGCACCTCCAAAGTTAACTTAACTCTCAGAAAGAAAACAAATGAGTTTATTTCCAACAACGTCAAACAATTGATTTCACCACATAGTTTTAGAGAAGTTATTTTAGTCCAGATACTTGAAATTACTTTAATAATTTGACAAAAGGAGTCCATTCCTGCAAGCTTTTTTTTTTCCACATGAAAGATAATCAGACCTGTATTTTGATTATGCAACACCAAGTGCAAGTTTTACAAACATGGAAAATAGTCTTAGCTTTTCTGTCATTTGAGAATTGTTACTCTCTTCCACAATTCCATGCAGAAATAATGAAAAGCAGTCATGGGCTTGTGAAATAAAAAAAACCTGACCACTGTCATTGTGTTGGTTTGGTCTATAAAAACATTTCCAATCAGACTAACCTTGAAAATCCTTTAGTTCCTTCATGTGGTAGACCAAATAAAAACACCCCTATGAATCATTTTTTGGAGCGGTCATGTTTTGGAAGGCAGAAACAAACTTGTGTGTGCCTCACAAAGAGTGTTGCCTCCCTGGCTGTGTTTAGCGGGTCTAAACCCACAGAGTCCTGCGACCTTGAGCACAAATAAGGTCAAACGCTGCCCGAGTTATTTTCCACTTATTGCAGAACATGGGTCGTTGGCCTCCCTTTAACTCTGTGACCGAGGTTGCCCTGCACTTGCTTCTTCTGCCACACAGTGAAAGGCTTCATATCTTCTAGCTATTTGAGCACACTCTACCCGCTCCCTCTGTAAGAAACATCAGTACCAACCAGCACCGGTCCCTAGGCTTTGAAGTGTGTTTCAAAAGGTACATCAAAGGCTGCTGGAGTACGGATACATGGATGACACACCTCATTTAAGTCACTCAGCGTTTCAGAAATTAAGCCCATCAATTGAATTGTTGTGATGGAATTATAGGAACAGTAACATCCCTATGCTATTAACAGCATCTAAGGTTCAGTTTGACGAGAGGGCTAAATCCTTTACACTGAACGGTTGTAAACTAGACGTCAGAAAGCTAATTTGACATTCTGAGAACGTACTACTACATTTAACACTCTGCTTTTCATTAAAATACTCCCACTCATGATACGCGACGCCTCACGCCATCTGCAGGAACCTGTCACTCACCTGTCAGCTATATCAACACTCACCTCTTAGACACACACACACACACATACGCAGAAGGTAATTAACTCCTCAGCTTCAAAATCGGCTGACAGGATAATTATAGTGTTTAAACATACATGAACACACACACACACACACACACACACACACACACACTCCAAAGCAGATCATGTTCTTAGATGAGCAAGTGTTTAATGGGCCGCGAGGAAGTCGGACCGGTGTAAACAGAAGAACGCATGTCGTCGTGGTCGCAGTACAAGGCCGCCTAAGGCACCCGTGTTCATTAACGGGTGAATAGAAATAGAAAAGTATATATGAAGACATCTGAATAGGAGATTAATTATGACATCATTGGCTTTCCACGTGCCATATGAATGATCGCTGGATCTTTTGTTTTCTTCTGTCATTTTAGTTTTTTCTGCCATGGACGCAAAGACGTTACCAGCAGAAACACTGTGGCACGTTTACATTTAGAAACTGCAATGGCGGCTCTTTTCTTTTTCTTTAGCACATTGGCAGCACCTTTCGGTTAACTATGCGGATTACGAAACAGCGCCATGACATCTTCATGAGGCCGCTGCTGTGACACATGACAGAAATACACATAGTGCAACGCCTGTTAGGAGTTTGTCGACAGCTGGAAGCGGGACGAAATTTGCAAGAAAAACCCTAAATAGTGGTTATTAATATCCAATTCATAACTCATTCATATACACTTGATCTCGGCTGTGGCTGTGGGGTCAACACAAACGCTGGGATTTACTGCATCAAAGGACTTAACAACATAGCAGATACTAAAGCTAATACCTGCCTAAATAAGATTATATCAGTAGTTATGTTGATCCGAGATTCTTTCAAATTGTTTTTTTTTCTATTCAGTCTGATCTGGGGCATTGTTCAAAATGAAAAATATGTGTAATCACAGAGTGGCAGATGTGAACATCATGAATTCATCTTTGGTATGTGATACCGATCTTATGATTCTATTTCATGTCAATTCCTGGTTTAACCTACTAGTTCTTCAAGCTCATCAGATATAGAGAAATGCTTGTGTCCTCGTTACTAGGATTGTCCTCTACTAGCTGGCAGCTAGCAAGCAGAGTGATTAATATCCCAAAATAAACATATGCATTTCACTTAAAACGTAACCTAACATTCACCACTTCTTCTGAAAGCTTCCTTCAAGGTGTACTTAAAATAGTAAAGAACAGCTTAAGGGGAGATAAAGAAAACCACTCGGTGGTCAAAGGAGCAGCGGGCTTGTTGACTTCTGTGTGAAGTTTAAATAAACTAAATGAAACAAAAGAAAAATACATGTGCCTGCACTTTACTTTGGTCCGATTTAAATAAAGGCTACCCTCAACAAAACGGCCTCTAATTATTTTGTCTTTCAATCTGAAATGAGAATACCCACGGGACTCTGGTGGAGGTCTGACAGAGCTGCAGCTGAAAGTCATCTTCTCATTTTCTTGCCCCTCCTAAAACACAGCGAAAATGAGAATCAAGAGAACTGAATGCTAAATTTAATCATCATTTAACACAGAAAGACCTTGAGGTACGTGCTATTTCAAAGTACAAAGTAAGTGTTTATCAGCAGTTTTTTTTAAAAAATGGCTGCCACCTTTTGAAACGCTTAATCGGCATTCTTCATAAACACTGTTACGAATGGAAATTAGATGAAAAAAGAACTAAAAATGGGCACAGTTGTTCATCAACACTTCCCTCTCAGAGAAAACACCCTGGCCGCTTGCCATGCCTCTGCTGAATCACTATATCTACGGCCAACAGCGGAGTGGAAGTGCACGGAGGGACAGCAGAAAAGAAATATCACGCCCTCCCCTCCTCTCTCTCTCCAGAGGCCAACGCCAGCCCTGCAATCCTCACCTTGACATTTCCAGCTAATGACACTGACTGAGGGCTTTGGATTTCCCCCGGCTTTGTACGTGTGCGTGCCATTTCTGTGATTGAACTAATAAAGGATTCTTGGATGTAATTGTGCAGGTCGGCTCAGGATCGCCGTCCAAGAACTCTCAGTAGAATGACTTTGTGTCTCCAGTGTCTTCCACAAATACTTTATTTTACTTTCTTGGACACGTCTGATGGATATTTACATTCAGTAATTACATTTATACATTTAGTTTTAATTGCCATTGCCTCCCTGTTTATAGATCACTCTAAATCCATAACAGAACTGAGTAACGGCTAACGGAAACTGCCGTGTCTTCACATTAAAAAACGTTTAACTGGTGGTCGTTATTGAGATGCATCCACAGAAAACACTGTATTTTTCTAAATTTTAGCACTCCCTGCTATTGATCATTACTATATGTTAACAAAACAAGAACATTTTCATTTTCTGCACTTTTGGTAAGCAGATCATTTGCATTTCTTGCCAGGAAGAAGTCGTAGGGAGATGTTAGATGAAGAGCTGCAGCTGACAGACTTCAAAACACCATCAGGGTAAACTACTCTTTGTGGATTAAATCTTGAATGAGTTTGACATTTTGGGAAATACTCATTCACTTTCCTGCTGAGATTTATATCAGAACATCAATTCCAATCTAACATCTGCACATTAAATGTGTAGCTACAGCCAGCAGCGGGATAGCTTAGCTTAGCTTAAAGACTAGCCTTGCTCTGTACTCCGACACACATAACAAGGAAATGAATGAGCTTAAGTGCTGGTTGGCTTATGATGTAATGGTTGGACAGAGCAAGACTAGTTGTTTCCATTCTTAATGCTAAGCTAAGCTAAGGTAACTGTGTCCTGGCTCCAAAGAAAGATAAGTTTATTCTCCAAAATTGAAACTTTTCCTTTAAGGATTAATAATCAAAGCTAGGGTTAGTAATGTTGATAAACCAGCAAGATAATGCTAGATTTGAAAAATGATCAAACCTAAAACCCAGCCCAGTGTTGCCAACTCTTTTCCAACGAAAGTAGCTAGCAGCACTAGCTACTAGTCCAATCATTTCAAGCAGGCCAAATTAAAATGATTGGACAGCCACTTATACTTTTTTTTCGTCAGAGCATTTCATTCATTGATTGCTGTCTAGAATTCCAACAGACTTTCATCAAATATAACAAAATAGTTTTTGAAGAGCATTACCAACCTTAGCTCTAAGGTGGTCAATACTTTTGTTCTTATGGGAATGAAGTGGTCACTTTGAATTTAAAATCATGAATTCTTAATTTGACGTAATTTACGAGCAGGTTTGTATAAATGAAACTGGTCCTATTTGTCATTCATTCGATTAATACACTCATCCTATCCCGGAGCATTTAGTTGGGTTTTTTTTCCCTCTAAACATTTGGGCTGTAAAACACAGTAGCTATTTCAGGGAGTGCAGGGGAAGTGTTTTCTCATTTGCACTCTCTCCTGGGGTTATTCTCCATAGAGCGCATGACGCCTGTAAATGTGTCATCGGAACAGCAGGCGATAACTGCTGTGCTTTCTTGGTTTGCAAGCCTCTGAAGCCTACCTTTGATTTTCCTCTGCTCTCAGCTTTGCATTGATACCATCTGGCAGGAATAGAGAGCCAGTGAGCTGATGGGGAGAGAGAGAGAGAGAGAGAGAGAGAGAGAGAGAGAGGAGGAGGAGGAGGGCGGAGAATCATCGAGTACCTCCGCTGTCTGATTAATCATGTTAATCAGCGATGAGGGGTTAGAAGTCCATTAACCTGTTCGGTAAACGCCACAGACTGGAGGAAAAGTCAGGAGAGGAACATCTGGGCTGATGATGGGATGGAAAGAGTGGACAAAATATGGATTCATCTCTCCTCCTTTGCAGCACACATTCGGCTCTCCCACCATCCAAACACTGTTAGGAAATCTGCCTCTCAGGGGTCAGCTTTGTCTACAAAAACAGGGAAACAAGGATAATCCCATGCTTGGCTGACATGTGGACTAAATCCACCCAAATAGCAGCCGAGGTGGCCGGTGTTTCTATTTAAATCATAATGAGCTGTGAGATTACAGAGGCAGCACACGATAGTGGTTTCTAGTATTTCTCTTGTCAGACGCTTGTTTCTCTTTTATAGCCTTAGGCATCGAGCACAATAGCACCAATATTTCCAACATACAGGCACCGTAATTACTTCCTGTATGTATCTGCAGATGAAAAAATATTGCATGTTGTCCTTTCGTTCTTTTGTTTCTCTGCTTTGTCCTTTTTGTAGTTGAGGTCAAGGTAAATTTGATTAAAAGGCCATCATTTGTTGATTTTCTTATATTAATTATTATGAAGAATATTGTTTGATACCAGTGTTTAATCAATAAGTTGTATGCCTCACTGCGTGGGAGTGACTGGAATCATTCTCTTATGTGTAAGGCAACATCAGGCTAGACATAAACATTGCATTCCTAACTTTGTATAACAAAATATAACTCCTGAATATAGAAATATACATTAAGTGATTTGTTATTTATTAATAAAATGATAAAGCGTACACCATCAATTTGGTAGAACATTACAATTCATGTGAAAACCTTATAAATGAAGCAACAACTTGGTCAAACTAACACAAGAATTACAATTCCGATACATAAACATAGAATTGAAATGATTGCCACAATTGTCACTGTTTTCAGATCAAGCTATTTTAGTCAATATTGCCCCAATATCTGATATCAGTGAATCCCTATTACAAATTTTGGTTTCCTTTTTTAAAATTTTAGTGTGGAAGAAAATGTCACAGCTATCAAACTGCTGTTATTATTGATTTTCTAGACCGAATGAGAATGCTTTATGTGACCATTAGCATTCATCCAAGCTACAGCCTGAAAAGAACATGGAAGCAGTAACTTTTGCTCGACACAAAAGCTGCACTGCTGAGTGAACAGTGTACAGGGGAGTTTGCCTTTAGACTGCTACGGATCTCTTTCATGGGGGATATTTGATGGAGATTCAAAAACAAAGTAAAGCCTGGCAGAAGGTAGCTAAAGCAACTTTAAAAGATCTCTCTTGAGTCACTAAATGTGGATTTAACCAAACATATAGTCGCTTAAAGCAAAAACCCACCTTCCAACACAAAGCCAGTGGTATCCTTGAAATATTAGAGAGCTCAATTTTGGTGAACGATTTGTCTCACAGCAAGATACCATCCGTTTCTTAAGGCCTTAAAGCAATAAAACTCATCCAGTGGAAATAACCTGGAGATTTCATCCATCTTCTAGTTGGTACCAAGGTTCATCAAGTGACTCTGCCCTTAGGTTTGTTGTTTCCACCTTTGTGAGAAGTGATTTTTTGTGTGTTTTCATAGGTCCAAATTGGGGAGAGGAAGGTTATATACTGTTAATGCACCAGCCTCCTCCTGACCAATAGTCCGTGGGGACACACACTAATATTGAATCCAGTCTCTCCTTCAGTCTGTCTCTTTGCTCTTTCAGTGTATATGTGTGGGTGCAGCACTTTGCACAGGCTGGAAATCTCCACAGATGATGGATCTCTCAAGAGGGACGAGCAATTTTGAAAATATACCACAACAGCTCAGTTACTGAGCGTGGAACAGCCTTTACCCCTGATGTCAGCTGTAGTTACAGCCTCCTCTTCTGCAGTTATGAGTTTGGTTCATTTCCCTGATTTGGATATTTGAACTGTGAATACAGACTAGAGGCAAAGGGGTGTGACACTTCAATGCAACATGCCTGATCAGATAGTGATTGGATATATTTTGAGGTCAAAGAAGCTGCTGTAAAAACAGTGGATAAACACATTTGATTCCTATTCATTTAAATAAATTACATAAAAGTCCTGTTAATAAAGAATAGCTCTGCTAATGGTGTGATAAGCACATTTCGTATCCTTTTTATCTGAATAAAACTCCCCCCTTATTAGGTTTTTTAAAAGCTCTTATTTTGAAACAGCAAAATCAGGATTTGTTGGGTTTCCATCAGCAGTAAGTTAACACAACTCAGACGGTGGCTTGGAAACGGAAATGTACTCCATGCTCGGTCTGAATACACTACAAAACCATAAGAGATGTCTATAACTGTGCAAGGACAAAGATGTTGTTGGTCGACCAAACTCAGTTTCTCCACAAATAATCACACAAAAGCACCACTCTATATCTCGTGTTTACCAGAGATGTGTTTTTATAAGTTTCTTGGAAACAAGTCATGCAGCATGGAAAAAGCATAAATAGCAACAAATAGACAAAAGAAATCCAATCCTACGGCCAAAACCACCAATTAGTCCAATATAGACTAAGCGGGGGCAGCATTAGATACGTCTAGTGTTAGTAACCGTGCTGTTTGAGTTCTTGTTTTTCCAGCAACATGTGCTTTTTGTTTACATTTTGATCATGTGGTGTTGTCATGTGTTTTCTGTTTTTGTTTTGAAAAGCCATGTGGCTCTGACTCCACCCTGTCTTTGTTTGTTTTCCCGCCATTTTGTGTGCACACCTGATTTCTGTTTGTGGTGATTGGTTTGTGGGTATCTAAGCCCGGTGTGCCTTGTAGCCAGATCGTGCCAGTTAATACCTGAGCCTTTCCAGAGTTTCGTAAATCGTGTTTCTCTGTCTGCCTGTGATTTCTGACCTGCCCTGTTTGGATTCTGTGTTTTGGATACCTTTGCCTTGGACTCTGTTCCGACTTTTGGATTGTTGACCTCTGCCTGCCTATTTGACTACGAGACTGTTTTTGCCCTTTGGATTGTTGCTTGAGAACTTTAATAAATCTACTCTGAACCAAGAGCTGTGTGTCTGCTAGTGGGTCCTTTTCTACTGAATCCCTAACAGTCTAGCACCATTTGTGGTCATTTTGCCAAGTCGTCATCAATAGAAACAGGTGTCAATATCAGAAGATATCCGAGTCATACTCTCAGAAAATCATAGAAATAAGATGTGAAATGTAAGTAGCCTGTATGCTGAGCTATTTTGAATGTGTACCAAGCGTTCTTGTTTTTCTAAGTTACAGACTAAATATATGCAGTGAACTCATTAAGATAATAGCCGCATAACTTGTTGTAATTTTACATAACTATATCGTTTAGGGCTACACAAACAGTTAGGGTTAATGGCCAAGTTATTATTTATTCATCCCTGTGGGGAAATTTGTCCTCTTGCATTTAACCCATCCTAAGAGCAATGCGCAACCACAGTGCAGCACCGAGGGACCAACTCTACCTCCGAGGAAAGTGCTGTGGTCAAGAGCAACTGAGGAAGTATTTCTAATACCTTAAGTGGTTTGCAGGTCTTTTGATTTGAAAAAGAAACAGTAAACAGAGACATGCAAAAGTACGCGGCTACTGATTTGAGAGCAGATCCTTTTAGATATCAATTTTTGATTTTCTTCAGTTCACTCGAGTACAAGTGGCACCATATTTAATTTAATACCCAGATTTGAGTGGGCCTTAGTTTGTGTTTGTTTTGAGTGTGCTTTGGTTTGTATTTAGCTCTTTTTTTTCTTTTTTTCTTCTTAGAGTTTTCCCATAGCTGTGCAAGTGAGATTGCGATCAACCGGCTCTGTAAGCAAACTTTCCACTTCTGTTCTTTTGATGAGAAACAAAACTTCTCACAACACAAACAGCCTTTATATCGGTGCAGATGAAGAGAGGCTTTCCAGTGACTCATTTGTACAAACTTCTATGAATAGAATACCCTGCCTGTGAACCTACCGACGATGTTACTCGATGTAACAAAAAAGCCTCACGGTGCAAAATATATATATATATATATATTAAAGATCCCTCTCCTAGTCAATGCTGCCGTGTAGACTAATCACTTTGACCAGTAGAAGCTATTTAGAAATGCCAAGGCTCTATTAAACAGAGTTCTTATCTTTCCCCTGCAGATCCGAGGAGTCCCAGTTTACTGTATCTGGTCTGTCCAAACAGTGACCTCCCTTGAGGCTGTGCAGGATACTTTGATCTGAAATGAAACTTCAATTTCAGGCAACTTTTTTTTTTTTTACCCTTTTCCATTTCTTTCAATGGATTAAAGACCTTGAAATAAAAGAAAAAATCTAAAAGCACATTTTCAACAGTTGCTGATATTGTTCTCCCCTTTCATATTGTCCCTTGTATTAATTCCTTTATCGTGGTGCACAAAGCAAACATAACATAGCACACAGAGGGAGTGCTTAAAGGCAGCCCAACAGCACCAACATAACAAAAACCTGTCACAAACCCAACACGGTCAATACATCACTCAATGCACTGTGTAGGATGCAGGCCAGAGAATATGGGCCTCGGACGAAAGGGGGCCGGACATTGGATCTGTTATTTATCACCATAACCGTAAAACACGGAGGCAGACCGGGGAGAGAAAAGGGAGGAGGAGGGAGGGTGGGGAGCAGTCATGTTAGGAAGGAGCCCATATCTCCATTGGAGTGATTGATGGGGATGAGGAATCGGTCCTGTCATGGTGCAATTACACCAGTCGGACAGGATGTGTTTGAAGGACATAGCAGGGGAGTGCAGACGAGGAGGATGAAGTGATTCAAGCTGAAGGAAAAGTACAGCAAAACAAATGATGTTACGGTCCTGACCTTGTTACGGTGACATGATATCATCTCTCTTGTTAATTTTAAATGATTCCCTGCCCTGGAGCATTTTTTCCTTTTTTTTTTTTTTTTTTTTTTAATACTGCGGTTTTGTTCATTAAAACTCGTCAAAATGGTCATGACCTTATGTCTCGCTGCTGGAAGGTTAAAGTCTATCAGCTTAGCCCTTCATGCTCCTATTTGCTTTTCCTCGGCAAGTCATCAGCCGGTGTGTAGCTCAAACTTACACGAGGTGCAAATTTAATATCTATGCATTAAAAATATGAAGTGGAGACCACTAGTAGGGCAAAAGAGCAAAGTTATAACAAGCTTTGGTTGAATGTATGATGATTGTGCATGCATGCTAACACGTGCATTAGTTTCAACCTATTCTCAGCAATCTACAATTGGTGGCTGTAACTAGGGGTTGACGACTAATTTCATGGCATTTCAGTTGAAAGTTAGTTGACTAGTCTAAATATAAGAGACCAGGAAACAGTCAACATTGAGCACAATTGAACATGAACTTTCTGTTGTTTACAATAAAACTCGTCAGCGCGCCTTTAATATCAGTTTACGACCAAAAACTTCTATAGGACTGAGAATCTAAAGCCATGCTAGCTGCTCTTGAGACTGCCAGTAAAGCTGTGCTTTAAGCTTAACGCTAACTGTTCCATGCTAACATCTTCCCAATGACAATGTAAACATGCTGATATTTAGAAGGTATGTTTCCTGGTTAACCATCTTAGTTTAGCGTGTTAGCATGCTAACATTTTCTACGGATGAAACTCATCAGCATCTCTCCTCAATCCCCCCCCCTTATCTTGGCAAGCTTTTAATCTGAGGCGATGCTAATGTTTAAGATAGTTTGAGCTCAGAGATGGAGAACAGCTTTCATGCAATCGAACGTAAAAGCTTTCAAAATGTAATTTGGTTGTATCAAGTCACATTTTGTAAATGAGTCGGCAAAAAAGAGTTGCATTAAAGATAATCTCGTACTTTCATTACTTAGCCAGACGTTTCTAACTTTCACAAAAGTGCATCGTCTCACTGTTGATCTCATTATCGGCGCCCAGAGGTACAGCTGACCCTGCTGACTGGAAGAGCCCACTCAGCAGTTCTGCATGGAACAGAGTTGCAAGTGACCTCGAGACTTATTTGGGGAATTGGTAGTGGATTTATGATATCCTGCCTAGCCATCAAATCTGCTCAATACTTGCCCTCATCTTCTTTTTTCTTCCATGTGACACGCATCTATCAATTCCCTCTCCTCCAGCACTACTTCCTCTCCATTTGTCTAAATAAGCAGCTCTGGTGGGAGGATCAGCGTCTCTGTGCCGCCTCAGTTGGACTCAATATAGTCACACTTATCGATGTCAACGGAAACATGTCAAATGATAAATAAATGAATATTGATCTTAATTAAGATCCAAACCCCTGCTGTAATCAGCTTGAAAGCGTTGTGATTTTTCACAGCATATTAACATCTGTCACTGGTGTCACATCAGTGACATTGTAGAGGATTATCTAAATTGGCCGACACACCAGGGAGGCATTAATTTGATCAAGCAGTGAGTTTACGATATAAGAGATCTATTGCCTTCTTTAGAGAAAACATCACCAACATCTTCAGACACAAAGAGATGCTATGTGCTGTCTGATGGGCAAAGCTGTAATCAAATTTAGAAAAATCTAAAGAGATGCTGAATCACTTCGTCTTATCTTGAGTGGCACAACCTTCAGTGACCTCGTGATTGGGAAAGCTCTTTAAATTTGCATTAGTTAGAATATTAAGTCAGATAATGATCTTTCAGATAGCACAGGGGACCACAATCTTAAGGACAAATGTATCGTTGGAATTAAGAAAATACCGGTTTTGCACAGTTTCATGTTTTTCTGTTGGAAGTATTGAAGAAAGGGGTATTTTGAAAGAGCAAGATACAAGCAAACAAGTTCTATTGGAAATGGATGTCCCATGTTTTGTGTAGTATAATTTTTCACACCATTGGTAGGAGGTAATGTTGGTATTTAAAGCCCATTTTTCTACCAATGTGAGTAATGGTACAATAGGCCTAATTTTAACAGACTGGCATTAATTTTCTCACAAAAGAAATATTTGAAGTTGCATTTTATTCAATTTTCATGTTTTGGTCAAAAGTACAAAAATAATAACACTAACACAAAGACAGCCTACTGACAGTAATTCATTTTAGCGCACCTCTTTTTAGAGAAATAAATTGGCTGGGTTGCTATTGTTCATTCTTTGCTCCAGTTGTATTGTTGCTTCTTGTCCAATTTTCAGTGGGATTGAATATCATTTTAGTCCATGAATGTCATTTCCCTTCCCAGAACGACTAATGTTAGCTACCCTTAATGTCAAACACATAATGCTGCCGAAATTGAAGATGATGATTATTAGAGAAAAAGGTTATGTGGCTAAATCAACTTCTGAAGAAAAGTGTTTCTGAAGAATCTTTATGGTAGGATACAGTTTTTGTAATTTGGAGTATACAATGCATGATTCTACTATGCATACAGGTTATTATATGAATATTTGATAATAAATAATATTTATTTGTTGTCTTTTCTTCCAACTCTTTTTGTCAAAGTCATCATCACGTATTTTTTGTAGTTGACAAGATTAACCGTGTCATCATTGGTGTCATATCCATAAGATAGATATTTTATAGTATATAGGATTCAAACTAAACCTCCCTCAACGTTAAAAGTCTCAGTGCAGCAGGAACAGTGATTTGCATGAGTAATGCTCTTGACAGCTCCTTAAATAAGACACAGAATATTGTGTTATTGAACATCTGTACATAATCACACAGTGTATAAGCGTTAATGAAGATTTAAAGCAAGTCATCACGGGTAAAAGAGGATTAATTGGTTAAAAAGTTAGAATGGAATGGACTTAACAAGCATGCAGAGCTAAAACTGTCATTTTGGAAATAATGTCTTTTTTTATATGTAATCACTTATAAATCCAAGCGAGAACTTCTTTGAATTGTGATCTCAGCCGAGCATAGAATTGGCCAACATGTCGCATGTATTAATTCTTTCATGACAGCAGTCTGCCATTGAAGGCCAGTTATTTCTCTTCTGTGTGGCTCAATAGATTTGGGCATTAATATGCAACGCTCTTTTAACTTTCATTATTAACCTCTGGGCTGGAGTGTGTGGGTGACACACGACAAAGGAAAAGAAACCCCATCATCCATGTTGAGCTTCAGTGAGAGAATTCAATAGTGAGCTTAGGAAATGAAAAGAGCAGTTTGATAAGAGAAATCACGGAGAATGATTATTTTTTTTCTATCCCATATTGTGAACCATCTCTGTGAAAGGGCCATGGGAGTCGGTCACGAGTGATTCTGTTTTCATAGAGTGGTCTAATCTGGGCTCTCCATGATGTCAGGTCCACCGCCTCTCATTGTGTTCCCTCGCCTGTGTTATTATCTACAGCATTACAAGTGACCAGAACCACATCACCTCATAGTTACGAGTATAATACGTTGCGGCAGGAATCTGTGCTGTTCAGGAGCATGACTATGAGCCTCTTTTGATGAGTTCGCCCCAAAGTCCGCAGAGGGCTAAAATGACATTCATAAGCTTTCCTGTGTCTCCTACAGCAGCTACTGATGATGTATTCCCCTCCGGGTTCCCAATATGAAAGGGCCTCGGATAACTTGGAAACTGTCAGTGTGTACACTTTGAGTTATACGCCTTCACCCTGACATTCTGCTGAATGCTGTAGAATGAATAGACGCCACATTTGTTCTATGATGTTATGGCTAGGATGGATTGCTAATAAATGACCTGTATTAGCCAGCATGCTATCAGTCTCCTCTCTCAGTTAAAGTTGAACAAAAATTTGGATTCTCGCTTTTTGTGTATGATGCCACAGCTATCAAGACAGGATACGTTTAGACATATTTTCTGTAAACTACATCCAGCACCAAGCCTTTGTGACTTGTTTGTGTGCTTGTTTGTGTATAATAAGTAATTCAAGCTGTCCGTTTCTTTATAACACTGAACTTGTAAAGGACACTTGTGCTGTTTTATTCCGTCATTGAAGATCTTACCTAGATCTGCCGACCCTAGACGGATTTAATTGGTGTAACATTTCAATGACAAAATGGCGTTAGATGCGAATCGCTGCTTTTTGCACAATGAATTACAGCAGCAGTCGAACTGACATAAAAGTAAGGGATGCACTGATTTGAAAATCCTTGATACCAAAATAAAAAAAAAGATATGGCCAGATGCCAATACTGTTAGTTGGTAATTTATGCACGTTTGTCCATTTGTCTTTTATGTGCTCATAACAAACTATTTATAGTGCCCGCCCACATAGATGTAGCACGCGTCACATTAAAGTACCGGGATCATTAGTTGGAAAAATCAACTCCTATATACAACTTAAATTACAAATTACATTTAAACCAACATGTCTTCTTTTGGGTGATTACAATTTTTAATGAAATAATTACAAAAAACAAGGATTTATATACTGATTTCTCTTTCTAAAAAACATTTTAGTTACAGTTGAACTTTGAATAGATAGTGAGAGGCCGTGTGTGATGATGCTCCTGACAGACGTGAAGCTGGAGGAGTGAAGCTCGTTTAATGTTGTGATTGTAAATGAGAAAAAAGAAAAACTCTCACTGTCAATCACTATTTAAAGAAATCCCAATCACCACCTTTTTCACCTTTTATTGTTTGCACACCGGAGTTCGGAGTCTCTCTCGTCGCCATAACAACCTCGTTATGCAGCCCCGGGTTCACAATGGGTCTCGGCATCGATGGCAGCCAAAACATCACTCTGCAATCAGCCCGATCGCAGCGGCAGCCTCTTATCGGTCCACATGCACCGTCAGGGCCTGAAGCGCAATCAGATCCACCTCATGAATGAGCAAAACCCAGACACTGACTGTCACTTTTAATTTGATTGGGCAAACAGAGAATTAATGGGGGCTCGCTGGGAGTTAAGACTATTTTGGAATGGAAGAGCACGAGAGAACCTCATGCAATGTGTAATATGAATTATTCCTCTACGCCTTAAAGGCAGTCATTAGAGCACTTAATCGTAAAATATTGCTCCTTGGATACCTACTAAGTCCTGCTGCATTAGAGTCAAATTTTCTCCCTTGTGCACTTTATCGCACAGTGTGCATTTTTCACGGTATCAGACCTAGATAAAAGGACAACGTCCCCATTTTTTACCCTCATCAGGTCATTTGTTATCCGTGAAGAATTCCTAGGATCTCTCCTCTGCATGCTTTTTGAATGATTTAAATTTAAAGTATTTATTTTTGCACTGATTACATAATCCAGTTGTATCACCGGGCTTGTCAGTGTGTGGAAAAATCATCCCATTTCATTCCATCTCCAACATTGTGCCATGCCAATAGCTTTTATTGTGTGTAGTACAGAGGAGAGGAGGCTGGGTATGATGCAGCATCCTTTTAAAGGAAGTAAAAAGGCCTTTTCATCAAAAAGCACCAAAACGCTCTGTTGTCCTTTAAACCTCCACGGCGCAGAGCTCAGATTTTGTCAAGAGCTGCAGCACCGTTGAATTCAAAGTGATTTTATGTGAACTATTTTTCTCCTCACGGTTTAAAAAACCCCCCAAAAAAACACATCATCTCTTCTCCCTCGATATGTTAAATATCTCTGAGACACAATAAGCTCAGGTGAAGAAGAAGTGATGCTCCCGGAGGGTATTTCATCATAGTTTTGAAAACTTTTAAAACATCAATTGTTCCTACCAATTAACGGCCATCACTGAAGTTGCACTTTACACCGAGTTGTCAGGATGTGATACATATACGGCTGTGAAATCCCTTTAAACTGTCAGATGCGTCTGTAATAGGAAATCAGTTTCCGTGAGATGTATAGGGATTCAACACATAATAAATGTGCAATAAGGATCATATTTCTAAGTATAATTTCTGTCTTGGAGGTACATTTGTCCCCAGCATGGAGTATTTTCACACCTCTGTTCATTTATATGCACACATACTACCCCAGTCTGTGACGACACCTCCATCCATCTTGATAATCGTTGAGACTTCCTGCTTCCTGTTATGGTTGCTGCTGTGCCTCTATGGTTTAATTCGGATTCTCTGAATGTAAATTAAAACGTTTTCTCCCTTGTGAGAGGAGCTCCATGTTTAGCTGCATATTCATCATGCAGTTCTGTGGTCCATTGAACATATCAAAAAGCTTCTTCCTGTGCACTCCTCTCCAGAACTTCCTGATTGCTAATACAGTTTGGAGAGTCGTGCAAATGTTGGAGCACAGATGAGTTTTTGTCTTTGTGGCCTTGCAGCTGCTTCCTTTGCTCTCAGGGGAAGATATTTCTTGGAAATACTGAACGTTAATCATATTCCTGTTCACATTTCAGCCTTAGAAAATATTGATGTATAATTGAAATGTCTATGATGACAATTATTTAGCCCCAGGCTGCTTTTTAGAATAACAATATACTTGTCTTATCAGTGTAAATCATACAGTGAGGAGTTTTTCTTTTCATCCAAATGAAATTCACATGTCAAATATGAACAGGCCTCCACATATTGTCAGCAGTAGTCAAACCTTCCCACAGAGAGCGAATTCTTTTTCAGTTCTGTCTCTTTATCTTTGCTTTTTGTATCCTTTGATCACAGCTCAGTCATTCTGGTAAACAGCATTTTATGTGCAGTTCGTTATCGTCGTGAAAACATGACTGTAACATGCTTAAGATCAAAGAATATAATGTGACATACCCATTTCTATACCTGCATGTGGGCGTTAATGGTGTGATTGACATCTCCAATTAGCGCTTAGTGCTGTGTTCGTCCCGTTTGCAAAGTATATATAGGTCGCCTTCGGTATGCTGACAGTTGCAACACAAGGAAAATAATCGGGACATTTTAGCAATTTTTTTTTGCATGATTATTACAATAAACGTCTTTTTTTGTTTTGTTCTTTAGCTCCCATCACTATATTTGGTGAAGCAGTGTGCTTAAATTCAACCAGTGTGTCTACAACATGGTCTATTTTTAAACAGTTGTTTAATCAAAAATCAAGTTTCTATCATGTTATGCCACATCGAAAACTAGAACTCATGTTTCATGCAAAATCTTGTATTCATATATAAAACAGTTTTAGCACGCACCTGTGTTATGCAAGTATTTGCTATCAGGCAACAAAATACCGTGTTAACCTGGTTTCATTTTAGCTACATTAATGAGAAATGTCCTGACTCGGTTTATGTCAGGACATGAACTATTAACTATTTACTGAGTAGGATACAAAGTGGTTGTGTAACAGTGAAAAGAGCTGTTGCTAGCTTAGATCATACGGTTTTATGTTGATCATGGTGAAAATCTGAAATCTGAGCCACATGATGACTGAAATTTGTTCATTTTATGACCAGATGGACACAATGCAACCAATGATTTTCCCACCGAAAACCAGGCATCCTCCAGACAAGCTATAATTCAGCATTAGGCCACCTCCACAACCCAATCATGCACATTTTGACAGATTTATTAAAGATAGAAATTACAAAAAAAAAAGACACACTCGTACATATACTTAAAAAAATAAGTGTATATCATCTCCTTCTGCTGATTGGCTGCATTCAAAAGTGAAACTGGGCAAAATATAATCAGAGTTTTTTGAGTAGGATATGTTCAGAATACCAAATGCAACAACTCCCTGGCTTCATGCACTTTTGGTGTTCCAAGCGAGCAGGCAGTGCAGAAAAATCTCCACAGTAAGTAACAATCACCATTTTTATTTTTGTTTGTTTTTCCACCAAAATTGCACTGCACTGTTTGATAGTCGCTAACGCAACCCACTCCCGTGCCCATCCTTCCACATAGTGTGCAGGGCCACACCAAAACACCCAACGGGTAAGAAAATAACCTGGGAGCCGGGGATGAAAATGCCACTTATGCCGCGCAAAAAAAAAGCCCCATGCAATGTCATAAAAATAGAGCCTTCGGTAAGATGTTTGCAAACATGCTCCCAGGATAAATACAAGTCAGAGCTGGGTATGGTATGTTGGAGGGAAAAAAATAGGGTGGAGGGGACCTTTCTCACACACCAGTGGAGATCACGAACATTTGACGAGTGGGAGCACATGTTTGCCTTGTGTGTCATTTGCGATTAGACACGAACATCCAACAAGATGCCATTTATAATAAAGAAAAAAATGTCAAACATTCTGTACAGCTGAGATTAATAGCATGTCAATGCATGTGTAGTATTGTATATACAGTACATTTTGTATTTGAGAACTGCACTTACAGAATGACCCATTACAGGTCCATAGAAGTGCATTTCTCAGGTCAAAAAACTGACAATATAAATCTGTGCATTTAAAAAGTCTGTGCAATACTACAATTATTCTATTTATAATATTTTAGTTATTGTTGATTTTTTTTACTTTTTTAACTTATTTAATATTCTTTACTGTGTTATTACTTATTTACTTATAATACTTGTTTTGATCTTCTTTCTTTATGTCTCTAGTTTGCACTATCCTCTCTGCTGCTGTAATCCTGCAAATTTCCCCGCTGCTGGACTAATAAAGGATTATCTTATTTCATCTTATTTTAAAGCAGAAACACAGGTGTCCTGCTCCTTTAACTTCCAATCCGGCCTTGTCTTTGTTTTCACTATTTCCATCCTGTGTAATCCTTTTGCTGGGTCACTCACTGCAGGCCACTCAATCCAAACTCTTCCACTCGCCGTGTTCTCCATGACAAATAGATGTGTTCCTGCCAAGCTCTTCTTAAACAAATGAATGTGTTTTCTGCAGTATACCACCAGACCGGACCTGTGTATATACTTTATTTATTTTTTTGCTGAACCAAGCGAACCATTTTACGGTGTGTCACTTCAGAGGCCTACTGTATATCTCACTCCTCTGGCGATAGGGATTTTTCAGGAAGACAGATTGATACATCAGTTGCCCGTTCTCTGCTCGCTGCACTACAAATAACCTGCCTCCATCTATACGTAGTCTGCCTTGTGCACTTGTTTTAGGAGATAAACCCACACCTAAGCACTGTTCCTGCTAAATGCGTTATCTTGTCATTTTTCTTATCCCTAATATTACAGAGACAGAAAACACCCGAGTTTCTTTGCAAGACAAAAACAACCTTGTGTTATTGACAGTCACATATAAGGCATATAAAACAACAGAGGCTGCAGTGCTTTAAATAACACACTGGTAATTCAATTGCTATACCCTTTGAATCAAGTCACCTTATACAAAATGTTTTCAACAAGCCTTTAATGACAAATTAGGAGCACATTGTATTCATATTCGCGTTCTTGCTGAGAGTTAGAAGAGATGATCAACACCACTCTCATCTAGTTGGTATATCGGAAACATCTGATGCTATATGTAGTAAGTTAGCTTAGCTTAGCATAATGACTAGAAATGGGCAGAAACAGCTAGCCTGGCTCTTTTCAAAAGGTAACAGGATAACATCCCTTTCATGACTGTTCGTGGCAGTTTAAAAACTGAATTCTAAACATACATGTCATCTTAAACTATTTGAATAAACAATTAGTGCTGTAGTTTTGTCTTTTCTTTATATAACAAATATATTTTTGATACATTAAGATGAGATTTTCATTTGATTCAGGCTTAACTATAGCCTTATATAGTCAGTAGAATGAAAAAAATGACAATGTTTATATGTGAATAAGCCATGAAGGTACAGTGAGGACACCATGTCCTAATTAATTCTAGTAGTAAAAAGGTGTTCACCAGCATTATGTATGATTTATTCTATGTTTTCTCACAGCACCTGCAATATCAAAGATTTCCCCTCCAAAGCCATGAAAAACTGCCATAGTGGAATTTATAAACTAGAATGCATCATTGCGTTTTCATGTATCAAATAGACCTTGAAATTGCATTTCCGGTGGGAGATGTTATTGATAATATGGAGCCTTTGATTGTGTTGAGGTGGGAAAAGAGGAGACCGGCTTAATGTAGTAAAAACAATCTCCATCATTGTGTGCTCTCAAGCTGTTCCTAAAAGAGGCCCATCTGGGTTGCAGCACTACAAACGGTAGGCGAATTGCAAGGGAGGGATGTGAGGGAGTGTGCTATCCCACTTGTTTGCAGAATGACCAAAATGCAATCCCTTCTTGTTAACCTGCCATCGCTCTCCATCCCCTAGAAGCAGAGAGGGCGTAGGGATGTTGGATGTCTGGTCTGCCTGATGCACTGATCCTTTATCTGACTGAGGTTTGTGTAAGTTAGAGTCTATGGCCACGAACAAGGCTCTGAAATATCAGTAGCCTCAGGGCGTGTGTGGCCATATAGCGGTTTTTCTCTGGAAGAAAAACGCTTGCAGGGCTTTATCAAATAGGACTCCCGCTGCGCCTGGTTTTGGTTTCTAGGGCAACAATATCTTGACAACATATCACCACTCTAACCTCCATTGTATAATAGACTAGCATCGCCCCTTTTTTATTATCCATTTTGTCTACTGGGGATGGGACAATATATTATGATATCACAGACTGCTATGAAAAACACGAGGCGAATATCTGTTATCGGGGGGGGAAAAAAGAGATAAAGTCATAAATAATAAATAAAAGAATAATAAAACTATAACAAATATTATTATGTAAGAAAGAATGGACTCACACCATGCTATATTTTAAATCATTTTATTTATTTGCAGGGGGACCTTTATGATTTATGATTACCTGATTTGATATTTTTTTTGTTTGTTTTTCAACCAAAAAGGATTTTTACTACAAAAAAGGTGTGTGTCCTATTTGTGATGCAATAAAAGTGTTATTATATGTTTTTAAGTATATTTTAGTGATAATCGAGATAATATCATGAATCGCAATTATTTTGGTGAGGATCATCTTGACATAAAATGTACATATTGTGCCACATCTACTACTAGTTGTTTGCTTTTTTTTTTCATCATGAGCACAAGCCGCCTATAAAGGAGTGACGTCTTTCTGAAAGAGATTTTCAACTAGAGGCTCTCAGAGCTAGTGCTAACCGATTAATCGTATTTTCATCACTATTGCATTATGAACATTTACAATAAACACAATGCAAAAGACTGCCTGAAACACTATAAACAAGAAAAAATGATTTTATATAGGGACGGCCATGGGGCTAAAGACCGTAGTATTAATCATCACACCGCAGCCTCTCCCCTGCTCTGTGTCGAAGCTATGGAGGGGCTCTCCGAATACATAAATACACACATACTGTACATACACACACACATACATACCAATGCAATGAAGTCAGAAAACATCAGATCAGAGAGGCTGCCTTAGAGACAGTGTAGTGAGTCAGTCTGACTCTGCTGTGTATTGATAAATCTATGTCCTTGGTGCTGAAGCAGCAGATGGATTTGTAATTGGGACTTGTTAAAAATCAACTAATGAACACAAAGGTGTCACAAGTTTATTCTCTAAGTGAGGCGGATGTTCTTATCAGGGATATTTGTGTAGAGGAGCAGTTCCCAAGACAAAGAAAATACTAGATACAGTTCAATTCACCAATCTAATAAGGTGTTGGCTTAATGCAGGTGTTGTGTTAAGGTTAGAGAGAAAGACTACAGGTATATCAATGAATGAAGGAACAATGAATCAGTGACATCATTGCGTGTGGTTTCCATTAAAGGTCTAATCCAAACCCTGGCTTTGACAGAATTTAGGTTTTTAGCAACACTAGCAGCATGGTTTAAAGAATGGCAATGCTGGATAGTCGGTCTAACACCGATAGACTGAAAGCTGGAGAGGCCAAAAAGGAGGAAGCTAACATAGCCTATAGCTTATAGTTGCACAAATCAGTTTTTATAAAAAGAAATTAAAAAAAAGAAATGCTTTGCAAACAGTAATGAGACAGAAGTTAATGTGAATACACCTTTTGAATAAACTGTGTGGATTTATAGTCCGGTTAGTGACCAAGCTAAGAAAAACAAGCAAATGACTTTGATAACTGAGGGTTTGTTTTCCCTCTTCAATCATTTGTAAATGAACTAAATGCTGTGCAATGGTGAACTGAATGACAGGGGGAAGTAAACCAGCTGTTGGGTTAGCTCGCTAGCTAAAGACGTTTACCAACTAGCCCTGCCATGAGTCACTGCATTAGCAAGTTTGTAGACAAAAAACTATCACTTGTGATTGGCACTTTAGTTTTTTTTTTATCAAATTTACACAAACCTGTTTTTATTCTATCTTTAATCTGTATGTAAAAGTGCTTGTCTGTAGTGAAAAAATGGCATATTGAATAATAGTAAATGGGATCGTGTGGATTTTCTGAATATTGATTGAATACCTTTTTTTTTAATTCCTGGTAGTAAACACACAGCCTCTGCATACAGTAGCCATCCTGCCGCCGTTCTTATGAAAAACAAATAAATACAGCATGAAAAGCATCATTGTGTGGTCGCCTTGATGTACCAGTGATTACAGAGGAGTTACAGGCACTGTTGCGATTGCATTGTTAGAAGAGACATTCTGTAGTTGAAGGGAAAACATGCTAATCTCCCATTTGTTGCCAGTTGTATCCATGTTTGCCAATTACCTTATTAAGTCAAAATCAAATCATCCAATAATTTCATATGAGCCGTGCCTACAACTACCACTGACACATTATCAGAATTAAAATGAAACCAAGCACTGGAGGCAAACATTCTACTTTATTACAGGCTAACTAAAGTGTATCCCTGCAAAATTTAGTTTTTATTGTGAAAACTAGAATTGTCAAGCTAATCTTTACTCCCTGTATTTTTAGGCTCCATGTCCACTCCATGTCAAGTTCTAATAGAAACCTGTTGGCATCAAAAGCACCAGAGCAGGTGATAAATTGATATGTCAAAGAGCACAGCATTATAAGGACTAGGTGAGTGTTTTGTTGATGCCTGGCAGCTTCAAGTAAAATAGCCGTTGTTTAATAAATGACTTTTTTTAACTGGCAGTAATCTGTCTGGCTCTTGGCGTCTTCCTCTCCATCCGATAATGAGGTGCCTCCACTCTCGCCCAAGGGCTTTTTTTTTTTTTTTTTTTTTTTAAAGCTGCTCTGCCAAATTTGCACTTCTGAACAACTTTTAATTATACTCTCTGGTATGAAAGAAGTGGCAGGGCGTGTGACAGCTAACAATAACAGCCACGTGCTTTGGCCTACAATTCTGCATTTATGTCCTTCATCTATGTTCGTTTATGTCTGTTAAGGTATAACATTGTTTAAAAATGCATGTTTTACATTTTTTAAGCTCTCAATTCCAAAGTATTGGCTGGTTATTAACTGAACATCAGTGCGAGTCAATGATTAATAGCATATCAATAGATAAAGAATGAGTGATGGTAGTCATTAAAGTTTGGTGACAAGGCTTTGTCATTAGGAGATTTCTCCTATTGATTTTAAGAGAGGTCGCTGAATATTAATTATACCAAAGGAAAACTGATGATTAAATCATACGGCCGAGCATAATAAAACTTGAATTATAAGTATGTCAGTGAGATTAAATGCGGCTCGGCAACTGGTGCAGAACACCCAGTGTCAGGACTCAGAATATATAGATATTAATGATATGGATAACCTTTAATGTTGGAGATATTGTGTGGTGAAATAGACTTCATATGCCCTTACTTATGTTCCCCCTTCAGCCCACACGACCTAGCCGTCATGAACAACCCGTCTGCCTTTCAGTCACGTGTGTTTTGGTGTTGACGGCGCACTAACTGCCCATATGGTGCGTTAGAGACGTTTGAGCGTGAACACCGCCTCCGTAAACCCACGGATCATAAAACTTAAGATTCCCCTTAAAATGTGGCTGTGATTTAATTAAGACGGGAGGACCGCAGTCCGCCTCAGTACAAAAAGGACATTGCTGCTGACTCCAGCGATTCCAGACAGTTTTACCGCACTCGCACAACACCACCGTTTGTTGTTGGAGTCTGTAATTGTTTTGAACATTCGGGGGGGTGGTGGTGGTGGTGGTGGTAGGAGTGGGTGTTGTTGATGCCGATGGTGAAACTGCGTCCTTTGGAATAACTTAGCAGTCTGGGTGTCATTATGCTCCGAATAATGAAAACAAAAAGGCAATATAGCTATTTAAATTTGATCGTTAATCAGTGAGGGAGTGTTTACGGGAGCTTCAGCCGCTACTGGAAACAGCACAACGAAGGGGCATAGTGATTATGGGATTTAAAAATATATGTTATGTAAGAGGAAGCACAATGTTTTTTGGGTTTTTTTTTCATTTCTACAATGAATCAATTCATTGTAATACATTATTTTACTGCTATATCATCAACGGTGGGTGGTTTAAAGCATGAAAACAGCTTGTAAAACCTGAACCGACATGTTTTATTCTTCTCATTCATTCATTGAAGTCCTTTGTTACACATACGAGAATTAAAGCTTTATTTTAAGCCATAATGTATTCAGAGTTTCCTCTATAAATGAATGGCTGGGAGGGGGTCAGTCTGCCTGGAAGAGGACACCATCATTATCCAACAGAATTAATGGAGCGTTTTTAATGTTGGGCTAAATGTTGTTTCAGAGAATAAAACTTTCAGGGTAAAAATACAGTATAGTCGTAGCCTTGCAGAATTTAAACGATTAGTCTAAGAGTATTGAATATATTATCATATACAAGTTGTATACACCGGCCATTTCAGTCTGAACGTCTTCTTCTACCTTTGTGGACACACACACACACACACACACATACATACACACACACTCCTCTTATCAGACTCAGTATGCAGAACTATATCCAACAGTGGGAAGCATCCATCCTCCTCAGAGATCAAACAGGATGCTTCCATTCCTCTATTCTGCCTGTCAGGAGGGCAGAATCCTGCCTCGTCGCCTCTTTATCTTCCCCCGCAGCCACCCAGACGAGGCGATGGGCTGTGTCTGTTGACAAATGCTCCACTTGTTACAGATAACAGAAAAACATGTAAACAGGAAACGGCCAGTGGGCCAGCCATATAAATGTTTGAAAAATGTAAGATTCGTTCGCTGTGTGTTCCGAGCGTTATCCGGCCAACAACAGCCAAACATTTCACACAACGGGCTGTATTGTATAATGTTTTCCCAACAACAACAACACAGCATAAATGATCAGAAATATGAAATCTGACAATTTTGATAATCAATTACTCGTTTGAAATGCTTTTTAGTCAGATGCTGAAGATGCATGAAAATTACACTTTTCCTGCTCAGACAACAGGGATAAAAAAGTGTGTCCAGCGACTTCAACACATACAATCAGACAAAAGGCATACATGTTGTTTATCTGATCCGTGATCAGTTTTAACTTTAAATGTATCTGTTTGGGTGAGGGAGTGGTTGACTTTTTTTTTAATAAAATAAATACATGTTTTATGTTAGTTTCTTGATAGTTGTTGGTTTGCTAGATTAACTGTTAACTACACTGCTAAACTGTAGGATTCTTCTTCTTTGTTACCACCAACCTCTGGACCATATGACTGACCACGATTTTCATGTATCTCGGGAAAACCAAAACGGACTACAGTGATCTGGCTTACATTAAAACATGGCCATCTAACATCTCTATTACATCTCAAAGCACCTTGGACGTCGGTTTAATTGATTTTAACTGGTCCCCATGTGTCCAGGATTTCATATGTCATAGTGGTGAAAATGTTAATAAGCTCTTTGCTATTCCAAGAGAAAATCCCCTCAGTAGCCTTTTGCATTTCAAACAGATATGCTGCTTTGTGTCTCGGTCGCTAGGCAATACTGTGGCATGTCATTATAGAAAAGGTGGCTGCAGTCAAAAATATTGTGTGCCATTCATTTGTTGCATGAGATGAGAGACAGCGGCACGGCTACAGTTAAAAGCTTGTGAACACATTGTATTGTTCGTGGAGATTATGATTGTTGGTATATTACAGGAGGAAGAATGACAGCCGAGCACATTAACCTTCATTAGCGGGTTTACCCGGTCTGGTCCATTTAAATGGAGTAATTACTGGTGACACAGTGATGATTAATGGTAATGAATGTTACTAATGTGTGGCATCTGTCGAATGCATTTTAGGATCCGAGCAACCTTTCCTCTCCGACTCCGTGTTGACATTTGTCCGCCTGACGACGAGTTCACCTGTTTAAATTTGCAACCTTGTTGCCAAGAAATAATATTTATATATCTCTTATCCGAAACAGCGAAAATATTTTTGGGGAGAAACATTATGCTACCAGAATAAAATGTTTACAGTAGTGTAGTTTTCAGTCATCAAAGTCATTTTTTTCTGCAGCAAATCTAAAAAACAACAACTGTGTACTACTTTCTAACCACCAAACAGCAAACAAACAAAGTTATCAACTAGCTAGTAAACATACTGGAGCATTTATCAGCTAAAGACACAAATATTAAATAGTTGGTTGAGACCAAAACCAGAGCTATAAGGAAAGTGAATATTGGACTTACATTCACCAGGTGGACAAACACGCGTCCAAAATAATGATAATGTTGCAGTGTATCACTTGAATGTATAAAAAGCAGCTGCTTGCTAACAGGTTTACCTTATCAACTTTTATAATGATAAATATGACAGTGTTTTTGATCAAAAATAATTAGTTATTGCAGGTTTATTATTGAACTGAAACCAAAAATTGTCTTCAACTTAACAAAGTTGCTTTTGTTGCCTAAACCTGAACACATTCAGGTTTGGCTGCGTGTAGTCAAAGACTGCCTATCCCTGGTATGAAAGGGGGGCTGAAAACAGAGGAAAGTAAAAAAAAAAAAACATGAGAGTAAAGAACTGGTTGCTCATTGGAGCAATGCTGTGGGGAATTTGGTGGCATGATTCCTGCAACACGCTGCAGCACAGGACACAGCCCCTCCGTCTATTCTTGTCTAGCTGCTGTGAAATTAATGAAGCTGCCTTCCAGTGTGTTGAAAATGTCAAAATCATAAAAACGCTTTGACGACAAAAACAATAAATGTGAAATATTGTCGACTTGTGCTACATTGTCAGGTTGAACTTCACAACATGACGTCACACAAATGGGTCATTTAAGTGCTAATCGCCACATAGGTTACCATGAAGGTAATTTCTGGGAAAGAGTTGGAATCTCATCATGAACCGTAAGCCAAATCATTGGGGGTTTTTTTGGTTTGCTTTTTTGCAATCCTGCTGTCTCTGGAGGTGTTTTTTTATCACCCCTTCATTCTCAACACAGGAACAGGGGAATGATGTTAATCTCCAACCCACTGCAGAGAGAGCGGAGTTAATGCCACATCGTATTCGGATATGCAAGCATAAAAAAATGTCTGAATGTATTTTCCTAGTGATGCAATAGCGATGAAACACCGCCAGCCGTGGCAGTGGTGGGTGGTTGACAGTTATGTCCATATTGACATATGGCGCCATTAAGAACAAAAGCTCCACTCCGCCAGAAGAGGCATGACAACAGTATCGCCGTGGATCTGACGGGAGCACACATCTTTCCAGTGTCATCTCTGACCTCTATATCTCTTAGCTCAAGATGGATGCGTTTTTATGCCTGTCTTCTGGCTCTAATAGTCCATTGATTCATTCGCAATATGGCCCGCAGTCAGCGAGGTCCCTGATTATTTAGGTCCCCCGCTCTCTCTCATCTGTCTTATTAAATTTTAATGGCAAACAAAACCCCTAGTCTCCCCCCATATCTGATGGCGAAAGAGAAAAACAATTTTGAGGGATTCGCGACGGTTTATAAGCCGTGGCTTCACGTGGAGAAAACACTCAGAGGTCTAAGATGAGATAGACCCTCCAAATCAATCACTGCCGCCGGAGGATTCCTCACATTAATGCCGGTGTTGATTGACTGACTTCAAAAAGTCTCAGTGACTGTCAAACAGAGCCAGAACTTTGACCACCTGCTTAGGCGGTCTAGCCTTTATGCCCCACTGATGTGAAGTTAATGTGAAATGTATGGTTTTCTTATAATAAAAACTTGGTGGGGGAAAGAAGAAGATGGGGTTATAATAACACACAATATATAATGTACCAAGCATTAAGTGTGGTGTGGAGAAACTTCTGTGGAATATGTGACCATTTAAATGCCCATTTTAGATCCCTGTTAGAGAAAACATACCAGCAGCCTCTGAATCTGCCACATGGAATCATTTTCAACCGAGGTTATATTTGCCATTTTTGTGGAATGTTACTTAAATACTCAACTGGCCTGTGATCTGAAACTCTTAACAAATGTATGTTTTTTTTTCCAAGAATCTACAAGTTTGGCCTCTTTGCATTCTAGGAAGGAGATAGCTGACCACTTTGTTTTTTTTGGGATGCGCCCATTGCAGTCGTGAAATGACAGAGGAGGGAACCCGTGACCTTAATGCCCATCTATCGCTGCTGGAGCTCACTGGTTTAATTAATTGAATCCTTTCATTTTTGCAGACAGGAGAAGTGAGAATGGATGTGGCAGCGTTGGTTGGAATGTCAGCCCTTTATATAGAGAGTCAGGAGGGTTGTAATGAGGAGAGGAGTCTGATAATTAAGCTTCACGGGCACTAGCTGCTGTAGAGGGAGAGCAGAGTAAATATTTGGAATAATGGAGGGGGTAATTGATGAATATTGCATTTCATTAATTAATGGTTTATTGAGGTTTTCTTCCCTTTTACAAAAGTCTTAAATGCATGGCTGCTTTGCAAAACAAACCCCAATCCCTTTATAGACCAGCTACAAGTTTAACAACGTTTGAGCTACAATTCATTTGATATTGCTTGTTAATGTTTCAGAACAAAGCATTGCCATAAAGAACTCCCAAACACATATTTCTTCCACAGAAATAGATTATTGTTAATGAGACCTAAGAGTCTAAGCCGTTCTTCTAATGTTTATCAAGTTTACCATTTAGATTTTGCTATAAGAATGCTAATACCTGCTTATTAGCACCAAACACAAAGTACAGCTGAGGCTGAATGGACAAAATGTCATTTTGACTAGAGTAAAAGTCATGAGATTGAAGTTAATCAAAGTCTTCTCACCACTGTGACTGTATCATGCCTAATTTATCAAATAGCTCCAGCACCATTTTGCCATCCATCCTAAGTATTTCCATTCCATTTCCACAACTGAGAAAAGTCGGATTTCATTATCCAGATCATTCTGATTAACACAAGTTTTGTAGCACTGCTCCTGAGAACAATGCATATCTGTACCAAATTTCACAAACAAAATTAAATTTAAAAAAAATCATGTCAAAGTGGCACTAGAGGAAAAAACAGGAAAATCACCAAAAGTCACTAGGGTACATCATCTGGGAAACATGAATGTCTGTATAAAACAAAACGTTGATCTGATTGTAACACTAGACTATAAATACTGTCAGACCATTTTTCTCCAACACATTGCCGCTTTGTGAATAACAGGTTCCCTAATATATTACAACCGGCAGATTTGTTTTCCAAATGTCGACTTCATGGGAGGGAGCGTTTCATGCCAACCATGACAACTACATAGTAATAATTCCAGCTTGCACACAAGGACAATAATAAACAAAAATAGATCACAATTTCTACAAAGACACATCTGATGTTTTGAAATGCAGATGGTTGCTGTTGGCAACGTGGCAGAAAAGCCCTTTGAGGGTGGTTTGCTCCTCATCCGAGAGCTGTTAGGATTATTTGATAATTGTTAAGCAGTGACAGGGAAATTATTGTTTTTGGTCTCTTAATTTATTATTGAAATGTTTAGATAAAATGTACGCAATGCACCCTTTGAAACACTTCACTGCCTAATTCTAAAAGATCTGTTTAGCATAATCCGCTAACAATCACTGCCTTGTAATAACCCTGTCAAATGAACCTGACATAATGCTTTACTGGATGATACTTAGCAGTGTCCACACAAAGCACAGGGGCAAAGTAATAAATGTATTCCAATAGGCCCTGCATCCAGGGTTTTGTGTGAGTGTTCTGTTTTCTACGACCCCTGTGAGAGGAAAGGTTAATTGCTGTCCCTGCGAACCAGTCAGAGACGGTTAAGTTGGCCAAACACACCCACAGCATTTTGCCCCGAGGCTAGGTCTGAATTAGAACAGAAATAACAACAATAAAAAGCTGTGGATGAGACTAGGACTAGGTTATGTGTATGTTGCACATACCAAGGCTGCCTTCTATATACATGCAGTATGACAAGGTCAACCAGTTGTAAGCTCACAGAGATACACAGCCCTGATATTATGTGACCATTTCCATTCATGAGATGTGAGGAATACATTGTGTTTACCACTACGAAGACATCCATCCATCCATCTTCCGTAACCTGCTTATCCAGTTAAGGGTCGCGGGGGTGCTGGAGCAGATCCCAGCCGAAGGCAGGGTACACCCTGGACAGGCCGCCAGCCTATCACAGGGCAGACATATAGAGACAAACAACCACTCACACTCACATCCACACCTACGGGCAATTTAGAGTCATCAATTAACCTAAGCTGCATGTCTTTGGACTGTGGGAGGAAGCCGGAGAACCCGGAGAGAACCCACGCTGACACAGGGAGAACATGCAAACTCCACACAGAAGGTTGTCCAGCCCGGGAATTGAACCCCGGCCCCTCTTGCTGTGAGGCGACAGTGCTAACCACTACACCACCGTGCAGCTTGCTACGAAGACATATTCTATCTCATATTCTATATAATAGCAGTTACTGTGCTGTTCTATATTATCTCTACTTGTCTCTTTACACACCAGCCTCCGCTTACTGGTGCCCAACAACTAACACCAGACCAGTATATCATATTTTACCACTGAGTTTAACGCTTAACCAAGCAGACGCTTTTGAAGGGAACATAGTGAGACTGAGAGCCCATGAATGAGATTGTAGCAACTCTTGTCCACTTGCTGGTAAAGAACCTCTAAACTGGTTTGTCAACAGCCAATAAATAAGAAATAAGAAGAAAAAGCAGAGAGTGAAATGGCAACACAACCAGCAGGACAACTGACATATTGTGTTTTTATTTCTCACAACAAGCATTCAAATGAACTTTTCTTATTATATATTCATCTTGTTATGCCAAAAACCACATGAACAAACGCAACGTGCGCTGTGCGTATCTTTCCCCAACCCACCTCTACAGAAATGTGATCCCCTTAATGTAGACTGCCTCGGCTTGGTTGTAAATTGCGCATGGCCTGTTCCAACTCTGGTCGGAGTTATAGTTGGCAAAATGCTTTAATTTGACAAAAAACAAGGTTGTCTGTTGGTTGGAAAGTGGAAACGAATGGCAGCCTCCTGTGTTGAAGTGCCATGTTTTGTTGATTCATTCATCCACCCCCAACTGAATCTCTACATGAACTTTGTCACTCTACAAGGTCACATGACTTCCTTCTTTGTCCCCGTCATAATCACTGCTACCACTAAGGGGTTTTGTCTCTTGAACGTAAATGTAAACTACATTTTGGGACACTTGCTCTTCTTTGGAGGACACTGAATGGCCTTCAAGCCAGTACAGAAAAAAGATAAAAATAAGCAGCAGTGCCCTAGTTATCAAAGTTAGTAAAGTACGGGTTTTATGTGCAGAAATTATACAGTATGTGTATCATTCCTGGCATACCACAGTGTCACAATTAGAAGCTAATTTCCTGTGTCACAGGAAAAATAAACTGGCGCCCATTTCAAGATTTGGTTGGCTCATATATCAGAATTTTAGGTCAGGTAAACATGAAAACAAAATCTATGGACACAAAAACAAAATAATAAAATAAAGGAATATAAAATCACCTGCAGTCTAAAGATAAAGCAGCTTTCATTATTTTTTGTTATCAGTCTGGTTGCCAGCGGCAGGAATTACTGCTCTCCCTCTGAGGCATGCTGCCTAAGGCAAATTAGGTCTCCGGGACAGTGTTATGGAGCATAATAGACACAATACAATCCATCACTGTAGACACCTACTCCATATCCAAATGACAATGGTGAGGCCACAGCAAGAGACACCTGTTGCTAAGGCCGGTGTCCTGCTGTGCAGAGAGCTTACATGAGACCTCGGTATTCTAGAAACGAAGTAAAAGTAGTAACAGGAAGAACAACATTCACCTGGGGCTTACTGGGACACCGAGTTCCCAGTAGATGCTGCTCTGCCAGTGGCATTTTTCTATCCTAATCAGTTTTCTAAACTCTCAGGTGGCCAGAAAAATGGGGTTAATGCTCCTGTTTATAAATGTAGAAATGAGGCTTTAACACTGTGGATAATTTATTGTGTACAGTAAAAATAAACAAGAGGGCAGTAAATTTAAAGGACAATGTCGTCGGCCATTTATCAAAAGGTACAGCTGACTGCTCTGCCAGAGCTTCCATTAATGTTAGCCTGAAGCTCAGGCCTGTCGAGGATTTCTTTGGATATTAAACCTTAAAATTGTTTAGGTTTTGGAGCCCTGCTGAGGGTTATAATTACTAAGGCATCATCTTCACAGGAGGTAGATGGGAAATAACTGAAGGTTAAATGCGTTTCCACATGTCTGTGCTTCAGCTAAAGAGTATGGCTCGAGACCAAAATAAACCCAAATATGAAGATAATGTAAGATTAATTTATTCAACATGCTCAAATTCTAATCACCATCCAACATTGCTGAGTAAATGCCAGTTACCATATTTAACAAAAGACTCTCCGGTCCTTTCATATGGAAATATCAGGGCCTTTCTTTTTGGGATCATTTCTCCCTCTGCACCTCTGTTTTACATAATCCACAGGCTAATTCCTGGTATATGGGTTCAGGCAATGACAGGACACCACTTACTGTAATGACATCATGTGCAAACATAATCTAAAACACCAAGCGCAGCACATCCCTAGCATAAACAATCTGGATGGAATAAAAACACCAAATATTTATCAGTTGCAATAAAAGCCATGTTGTTCCCAGTGTTTGCATTCATTATAATGTTCCATATCAAGGAGCAACTTACTGTCACACTATATCAAAGTTATCCCCAGAAAAACCGAAGCGTTTGCTTACAGAATTAATTTGTTTGCAGTGGTGGATTATAACTTTGGATGACTAAAGTTTTCAGCAGTGAATGCTGATTAACACATTAAACACATTAAAGCCTCTGGAACATTGGCTTGAAATAGTCAAAATTAATTTACAATAACAAAGTTGAGTGTCTCATTTAGCATACACAAAAATCTGACTGAAATATGGACTATTATAAATACCTGGCTTAAGTACCATTTTATTTAACTTTCAGTCATTAACCTTTCAATCACTATAACGTTTAGCTGCCATGGGGAAAAAACATACAAAATCCATCAAATGGACCCTTCTTGGTTAGAAAGCCTGACTAATCGACTTGCTAGTAAACTTCGTTAGGCCACCTTAATTGTGTTTTTAATTAACTCTACTTTCCGGAGTTTGGTGCTAATCGTTTTACCATTCTCGTCAATGAAAATTAAACAATTAGTATAGATTTAAAGGATATTTCAGGTCCTTTTTATAAAAAAAATAAAATAGAAATGTACACTTTTCTAATTATTTATTCTAGCTGAGCCTTTTTTTACGTGGCTAAAACCCATTTTGCTGCTCCCCCCCTCAAAAAGGAAGACCCAGGAAGAGCGTTTGGCTTTAAAGCACCACCTCTGATGCTATATCCAGTTCTCTTTATACATCCATGGCTCACAGCAGTACATTGATCTGATCCTGTGCCCATTCTCCCAGGTAATAATGTATAAGTACCCTCATACAACCCCACTTCAAACGCACCAAACTATCTCTTTAAAATGTTATGCTATAAACTACTTAATGCATCTAATGGACCCTACTTGATTAAAAAGCTTGAATTATCCACTACCTTATTTAAGTATACCACTGGGAGTATGGCGCTAATCGTTTTAGCAATTTCCATTAACTTACTTAGCAATAACTTTTGCCATATTTGCCCACGTTTGTGTTTTTATTGGTCTATACCTCCCAGACTACTTTTTAGGTGTTTACTCTATGCACTAGATATTCGAGGATGGCCGTTATATCTGGGCTAAAGAGAGAAACTGCACATTTACACACGAGGAACAACAGCATAAGTTCATTGAATATTTCAGAAGCTAAAAGTTTTGTTTTGTTTCCTCTGTTGAGTTTATAAATACTATAGTTGTGCTGGTGTAATTTCCCATGATATTTGCTGCAGTGAAATTACTGCGTGTAGGAATTGTTTACAATTACTGAATGCAGCCTGTCTAAATAAATAAAGTCAATCGTTAAAGAAAACACACATACATCAATACAACACATATTTTGAAAATCCACATAGCCTGCAGTGAATTGTCCATGCAAGTGCGGTTCTCTAAATCTGAGAACAAATAATTAATTTGGGTGGGTGGCGGGTGGATGATTTATTTGTGCACGCAGATTTGGTTGCCGTTAGAAACGATCCTTAAATCTCTATTATGTATATTAGATCCCAAATTACATAATTAAGAGCCAGTCATGGATTTGCCTTCCCAGGGGCTTAAAACAATGTCGGAAATCTCCAAATATTTTATTTATATATCTAGATGTCCAGCTACAGTTATTCATGATGTCACTGCGGTTGTGGAGACCCACATGGCTTGTTGGTAGATATTAAGTCACAGGAAACACTGATACTCAGAAACGTGTTATCACAAATATGTGCTGTGTGGAGTGAATTCAAATAGCTTTTTCTTTCTAAAGCAACATGGAATAATGTTACCGTGATATATTATAAAGTTAAACAACATTGCAATACACAACATGATTGCTGGGAATAAATAAATGGGACCCTTAATTCAGACGTGACACTATTTCGTTTGCTACAAATGGTAATCAAATACAGTTGTACTTGGCTGTGTAAATTTGTTCCCAGTATGTTCAAGGAACCAGTGTGTGCGAACATGACAGACTGGCTCTGAGGACAGTCTGAAGAATGCATATTACCTTATTCTAATTATAATGTTATATTGCATGAATATATACCAAAATAGCGTGGCTTCATGAATACTAATGCGTTTGGAGGGTGTTGGAGAAATATATTGCTCTGGAGCAGCGTTGGATATTTTACAAGTCACTTTATGGACCACCTATAACATCTAGACTGCCAGAACTACTGCAAAGATTTATCCCATCCATCGTGACATTTAGGGATGGATCTATTGTTAGACCATAGGATGAGAAATGTATCAAAGGTAGCTGGTCATATGGCCAGTGGCCTTAGGTGGGCCTTTCATTGTTTTTTAAATGACTGTTCGTTTCCTGTATAGGTTATATGAGGATATAAGAAGAAGCAATTTATTAATTCTCGAAACACACCATAATCAAATTCAGTAAGAAACATGTGAGAAATGACCGCAGTGCCGAAGAAAAACCGGCTTCTCCTAATATTGAGACAGGAAGAACCTTGGTTACAAGAAAAGATTCCTGCATGCAAGTAAAAGTATAAAAGTATTAGCATCAAACTACACTTAAAGTACCAAAATTAAAAGTATCCATTATGCAGAATTGTCCATTTCAGAATAAAATATATTATATCACTGAATTATAATAAATTATGCAATAATGTTCTCAGTGCATGACTGCATCCCCAATGTCCATTTATTTAATTACATTTTTTAAATCATAGTAAAAAAGAGAATTGTACGAAATGCCTTAAATAATCAAATTTAAGTTTTTCTTTTTTATCCAATTATTAAATCGATAAATCAAAGTAATTGAGAGATTTAATCAACAAAGACTTAGTTGCAGCCCTCGAGCTAATTATTAAGTGTTAGCATGATAGCATGCTAACACGCTAAACTAAGATGGTGAACATGGTCCACGTTACCCCAGTTGTTAGCATGTTAGCATGTTGATGTCTAAAAGTGCTTCTAGCATGGCCATGGCTTGTTTGTACATATTTAATCCCTATTGGGTTTTCAAAACAGTTCTGGGACCCTGTGATCCAGTAAACGATCTTCATAAAACATTTAAAACCTTTTAAGCGTAACTGCTCCGTTTGTGTGTGCGATTTAACTCTAAAAGGAATTCTTAATTATCTTTGTTGCTCTTCTCTCCACTCTCCTTGGCACAAAGTAGCAATTTATACGAGCTTTTGGCATGAATGTGAAGTATTCAGATTTTTCCCTGCGGTATCCTGACACTGAGTATTGTGAATATTACACAAACTAACAGTGGGAGAGTAACCAAAGTGATACGTAGGAACACGGGGCCCTGCTTCACTAGAACTTTGAATTATAGCCTCTCCCTACAGTTCTGTCAGCTCCTGTTTGACAACCACTTTGAAGTGGAAAAGTTTGCAGCACATACCAGCTCAGACTTAATTGTAAGGAGCCGAAACGAAACCACAACGCATTTTCAGAGTCTTTTTTTATGAGCGAGCTGGCATTTCCGGTGAACCAAACAGGATGAAAACATCGTGTCTGGTACATTGGTTTACTAATTAATCTTTAATGGGAATTATATTGCTGCAAATAACTGTACTCAGACACACTATTTGCTGCAAATAACAGTGCTCGGTGTTTTCCACTCATTCGGATTGAACAAAAGAAAAGGCATTTACAAACACATCACTGGGTCCCTCTCATGAAATTCACAGTGATTCATCACTAGGAGTAATATGATACTCACTCATTTGCATATTTGATGCTAATGTTGTGTTTGTTTATGGTAATGAGCACTTGTAATTGGATTTTAATTCATTACACAATAAATGGGCGATCGGTGGAAAAGATTGTTGCTGTATTTATGTCAGTGAACGCATCAATCTTAATGTCAGTGTTTGTTGTTTTTTTGGGTGGTGAAAGGTGTCTCTTGTTTCCAGCGTGGCCCCAAACTAATCTGATTTCAGCAAAATGCAACACCTCCTTACAGAGCTGTTTAGGGTCGTCTGTGGCTCGGTTCAATCAAATTAAATTGTTCAGCTCTCACTTTGAGTATCTCCCACTTTGTGTTGCTATTCATGCATCATTTGTATGTACAATGAATCCTCTCTGCCGCTAAATCGATGCAGCCACACAGCTTCCAGCGGCTGTTTGATGAATATCTCTCACTCCTCCCCGCCAAAGCACCACTGGAGAGTTTCAGTAACATCAATGGAAAGGCAACCAGGAGAGCCGCTTTGTGCCATGTAAATTAAAAATCATTGTCTGCAGCTCCTTTAGTCACAAAAGAAAATTGTATTTGGACGTACTGGAACAATCTAGACTGAGATAACAAAAATTGGTTGCCAGTTATGCTAAGAACACATGGCGCAATCTCAGATTTGAGAGAATGAACAAGTGGAATCTCATTTGAATAATAATTATGTGATCCACATTTTAAAAGCAAACAACACAGAATGAAAGCACCAGTCTTACAGTGCAGCCACTTTATTCATTTGTTCTACTTTCATTTATTCAGATTGGACCAATGAAAGTGTTAAAAAAAGTTTTGGGGCGGCTGTGGCGTAGTGGAGAGGAAGGTAGTTCTCCAATCAGAAGGTCGGTGGTTCGATACCCGGCTTCGGCAGTCGATGTGTCCTTGGGCAAGACACTTAACCCCAAGTTGCTCCCGAAGGCTTGCCATCGGTGTGGACTGGATGTTGCATGAATGTTAGTTAGAGTCTGATGATGGTAGCCTGTGTGAATGGGTGAATGATATGTAATGATATGTAATATACTACTGATTGTAAGTCGCTTTGGATAAAAGCGTCTGCTAAATGACTGTAATGTAATGTAAAAAGAATGGTTTGACGCTTTTGGAAGGGCATTCATTAATTTCTTGTTGAGAGTTAGATAAGAGGATACCACTCTCATCATATATTTTTCTGGCATTTCACCTCTTCTTGTGATCATTTACTGGATATTTTTACATAATTCTGTTTAAAAGTCAAACCCAAAAATAGCACCTGAATAATCTTCAAATGTATAAATACCAGTTGCCTGCAGCTACGGCAAATATGTGCCTGAAACATTCTGAATGCTGCGTGACAAGACATCAATATCAACTACACATTGTTTCAATCATCGACTGGACTCTTGGAGTCGACAGCTACAGCTGACACAGTAATTTGATTGAAAGTATATGTTTGTGTTCCGTGTGTGAGCTTTTTCTTTACTTTCTTTTCTTTATGTGAATTTTGACAGCAATACCAACCAAAAAAATTGTACCTAAATCCAATCATCTATCCTTATCCTTTCATTTCAGTTTCATTCCGTTTCAGTATCATCGAAAAATCTCATTCTTTTGCCGATAAAAGAAAGTCAATATTCCAGTGCAGGTTGAATTTTCTCACAGCACATATGTCAAGGCTAAAATCCTGCAGTATACCCCCTTTAAAACACCTCTGAAATCTTGTTTCTGTGTGGGAATCAGCTTATTTTGAAAACCTTTCCACCGCTCATAGTTCAGATTATATCTCCTGAAGGCTTGCACACAAAAGATAGGCAACGCTTTTGCCCCCCCCCCAGAGAACACAATAGTCTGAACTCCCATCCTCTTAACAAGAGTGAGCTGAGGCTCCAAGTGCAATATCAAGCCGACAGCTCGCACTCGCAGCTCACGTTGCCATGGCGATAATGGTAGAATCTGTAGTCCTCTCCTTCGCCACGTTGGTAATTCGGTTATTTTAGCTTGAGAGATAGACCTTGTCAGTGATACAGCAAAGCTGCGGAGGCCGCAATGAAACGGGATTAAATCCTAACGATAAATAAATGTGTTCACTCACTACATTCAGCGTGATTGAAAGATACAGAGAGAGTGAGGAGGTGTAAATGAAGGGGCTTAGAAATAACAAATTTCAAACTCCATAAATCACCTTCATATCTTATCATTATCTACGCCCATGCCACAGTCATTGCAAGCACACCTTATTACCTCAAACATTTACAGTCGCTATTGGAAGGATTGAAATTTGTCTGAAAATGTTGAAATTACTTTGAGTATATTGTGAACAAATTCATTCATGACCCCATGACTCCTGTATCGTACTATCTACATACTTTCCTTGAGCACAGACCATGAAAATATTGCATTGAGCGTACCATATGTTTATGATCTCAAGAGTCCTATATTTAAAAGAAATCCAAATACCATGTTACATGTTGTCATGAGTATGTACAGTGTTTCCCACACAATGATTTATTTGTGGCGCCACAATATCAACATAGACCGCCACATATTTTATTTTATTGTATTTTGGCAGATGCTATTAGAACCCAGGTGTCAAAAAACAACAATACTATTTGCACACTGGTGGAATTCATTAACACCTAGTTGCAAATAGCACGGCAGAGACAAGCACCCAGGCATCTCTAGCCAGCAACACTTTTATCAACCAACTCAGGGAAAACATTAGATACTGTATGTGTATATGTAGCTTACTGTACCTAAACCTAACCAAGTAGTTCAGATGCCTAAATAACCAAACTGCTATTTAAAACTGAAAAAGTAAAACAAGTCAACTCAGTGTAAAAATAGGTTCTTCACAGGACTAGGACCCTTGTCTCCTGGGTATAAGTCCTGAGTTTGACCAATTCCTCTACCTCAACCTATAGAACTACAACTACAACAACTATTACTACTTCTAAATCAAAGCCTTACGTCTAGCTAACTATTGCTAAATTAAGTAGCATTAACTCAATTTGGCTGCATGTAAGTAGCCAGATAACTGTTCTCCCTGCTCTCCCTCGGTGCAAATTGGAATTCAGATTTTTTTCCTCTTTTTTTTAAACCATTTAAAAAAAAGTTAGCCCCTCAGTTTGCGTCAACTTCAGCCGTGGCTAAATTAAAGCGGGCTGACCTTTCAGCTTTCTAGGCCATTTAAGCACGTACTAGGGAATTTATTTCTTCATTTGACTACATTTACCATCAAAAATGATTGGACACGCAAATAAAATATGGGGAATTTTCCTTTTAACATTTAAGCAGCATGTCCTCCTGGGCACTATACTGCATGGGAGGAGGAGCCCCAGCGGAGCATTATAAAACTTTGATCTGAAAAACAAGGAATGCTCATAAATGTTCAACAAGCAAACACAAAAGTTCAATTTAAAATAAATCCAGCTGCACGGGAGCTCCACAGCTGTGTGTTTCTTAATGGACATGTGTAGATACATGCTCTCTGAGGAATGAGACCCGACATAAATGTATGGTATTGGCAAAAAAGCTCAGCACATTGTTCTACTTAGCTTTCTAAGCATTGAGTCTTTGTCACGAGCAGCAGTGGAGGAAGTATTTATATTCTCTTTACTTGAGAAACTTTACTTAAGTATTAAAAAAAACATATATAAAAATGTACCCTATGAGTAAAACAATATTAGGATTTGAGTAGTTCCTTCATGGAAATGTCTTTAAATCAATAATTTTATAAACCCTAATTAAAACACAAATGCCTGTCTGTGAACTTGTCTAAACACTTTTCCTATACATTTTATATTTATTTATTATGAAAAGGCATGTTAAAGTAAAATCCAAATACCTAAAATTTGTACATTGTACAGTACTTAAGTAAATGTACGTAGTTACTTTCCACCACTGAGATGCTTGGAAAATAAATAAAGTGTACAACTTCAACACACCAGGTATGTTGCACAATTCAAAAGGAACCAATTTCACAGTGACATGCTCTACATTACATTACATTACATTACATTACAGTCATTTAGCAGACGCTTTTATCCAAAGCGACTTACAGGAAGTGTATTCAACATAGGTATTCAAGAGAACTACTAGTCACCAGAAGTCATAAGTGCATCTCCTTTCTTAAACAAGCATCTTAAAGCATAAACCAGAGCAAAAGTATAGTGCAGAAGCAAATTACTACGAATACAATAAGTGCAACAAACTACTACGAATACAATAAGTGCTACAAACTACTACGAATAGGATAAGTGCAGTAAACGAATGCAAATACAATAAGTGCAGCGAACTGATACGAATACAATACGTGCAACAACTAATACGAATGCAATAAGTGCTACGAGGACGGCTCAGGGTAGTACTTCTCGAAGAGGTGAGTTTTCAGCCTGCGCCGAAAGATGGGCAGCGACTCTGCTCTAATAGGGATCAACGTCATTATGGTTCACATTTAAACATATATATGGTTTATGTAAGTCAAAAGGAAAATACAGTAACCAATCATGATGGTGCCATCAATAAATTCTTCACCTTTCATATTCTTCATTAATTTAAATCACCCTTTCTAAGCCAAAAACCATTTCTGTTGAGCTCTTGCCAACGATGAGGCCCATTAATCTCCACTCTCCTTTCCAATAAACCTTAAGGATGATTCAAATTTAAAATGACTGCAAATCTTACGGTCAATTATTCAGACATTTGGCTGTTGAATCTGAATTTAGCTGTACGTACAGTATTGTGGTTGGCAGCCAGCTGGGCACTTCCTATCCTTAGAATGAATTATAATTAATCAAGAAATGACAGAAAATGGACTGTTGTCATTACGGAAAGCTGCAACAAATTCTAAGAAGGTAATAGTGCTCCATTACTGATATCGCGGATCAAAAGCTATGAATACATTATTTATTTATGACCTCTATCTCTGGGGAGACTGCACTCTCACAATGGCCAGTGGACGAGGCTTGAAGATCAAGCACACACTTGAAACCCCCCCCGGCTGCATACAGCACACCGACTCCCTGGGTGCACTTGAATCATCAGGCCCGATAAAGACAGCACTGCATTCGGCCTCATTGGAATTAAAAAAAATGCAAGCTCCACAACCATAAACAAGGGAATGTGCTACTTTTAGAGGTGGCAGTGGAGCCATAGCATGAGCTATTACTCCAGGGTCCACCACTAACTGGCCGGCAGTCCTGTTTCTCCTCAATTATGTTCAACCCGGCGCTCCCAGTTGGGGAGACGGCGAGCAGCATTTCACTCCATACGCCACTTGCATACATTATCGCAGCATTCTTACTTTGAAAAGTTGGGGTGCTAGCATGTAGAAAATACAAATGCTCTCACAGAAAAATACCGCTTCACTTTTGATACAAGGTGTGACATTGTGATAGCAAAAGAGAGGCGAACAAAGATACCGACAAATGTGACAATCTCCGTACGCAGCTGCCACCTTGACTGTGTTGGGATTAATGAGAAATAATTAAATAAAGTTTGTGAGTTTCCCTTGCAACCTCACCCCAAGGGACGTTATCAGTGTGACAGGCCCTGGCTTCCGTGTCGCTCTGAAATGTCAGACACCGGTGCCGCGGTCCATTCTTAATGATTCGAGACACCAATCAGGTTCGCACACTACCTGCCAACTTCATATTCTTCCCTCTGAAAACACATAATGGGGCAGAGAGCGGATCGTTGCTTGCGGGGGATAAAAGGAGATCCTAGTAGTTCTAGTTTCAGAGCTGACATGAAATATCATGGAAATTGCGACAGACTAGCGCTGTCACATATTTTTGGTCTGCCTCTTCTCTGACATGATCTACTTTTACATCCGATTCTGTGTGGTTTGGATGTATAAACAGGTACAATGATGTAGGACTGCTAATTTAGGCCGTGTGTGGCACGCATGGGACAACGTGCCATCGTCGGCAATGAGGGTTGTCTTGAATTGACTGAAACTCGGGGATGAAACATGGGTTTCCGAGAGCTTTAATCATTCTATTTTGTCAAGATTTGAGGTGCATCCTGTCTCTCTCTTTTCCTCCTGCCGGCTCCATGGCTCGCCTCTAATTCGGGCCCATCCAAGGAAGTACTCTCGGTTGCTATTTCCGACACACTAAGCGGAGGGAGCGTGGCGAGCCTCTCCGGTTGAGAATCGACTGGATGAAATTTTCTCCCGAGTGTCGTCAAAGAGGAGGAATGACCAAATTGGAGCCTTAAATCTTAAATTGCTCGGGTGACATGTTCTTGACTCACACCCACATGATAATGTATGCTCCCAGAGGATGTGTAGAGTGGTGAGGGTGGCTGGAAATGTAATGCGTCTGTGTCAAACCGGGTGGCAGGGTGACCTAGTGATCAAATGGGCAATCAGTAAACCAAAAAAAAGAAAAAAAAGCACTCTGCTAGCAAGAATTCAAGATTGGTACCTTCCTTGACTCCCAAATTGTTCTTTTAATACAGGGGGTAACAGTAGTTATTAAAGTTGTTAAAGTGGAACTCACGACATAGTATCACACCTCCATAAGTATGGGGGGGACTGACAAGAGCCAGATTAAAAATAGAATGGTTCAAATTGACTTCAAGTCCCTAGTTTGGGTCTCAAAAAATGACGGATAGCCTACTTTACTAATGTAACTTTGTTGACTGGTTAAAGGAATAGTTCGACATTTTGGGTAATACACCGAATTGCGTTCTTGCTGAAAGTTAAATAAGAAGATGGATACCACTCTTACATCTGTAGGGTGCACATGAAGCTACTGTCAGTTAGCTTAGCTTAGCATAAAGACTGGAAGCAGGAGGAAACAGCTAGCCTGGCTCTTTCTGCCTACCAGCAGCTCTAAAAGCTCACTAATCAACATGTTAAAAAGGTCTTTGTTTTATCCATACAGGTTTTTTACTAGTGGGTATGTGCCATAATTGGACTGGGAACATGCTGTTGCCTCCTTGGGTCTCCATTGGTTGGCAACAAGATTCCAGGAAGTGACTACACCCAGCAATTAAATAGAGTTTTTCTTGAATCCCCTCATTTTTAAAACTGCACACCCCCAAGTTTACAATGCAGACTTTCTCTAAAGGCCGAGATAACCCTGATGACATTTGCCTCAAACTTTGAAGACACCTCCTGGGTTACAGAAGACATAACTGTTCTCACAGCCATTATGACTTCATTTATCTTCATAAATAAAATCAATGGAGTTCCCATTTAATGTTTTTCATGACGTTAGGAGGTATGAGACAGGCTTATGCTTTCAATTGCGATCATTTGAGAAACAAACAAAATGTTTTCATCATTCAGCTTGAGGTTGCATCATTCACTTACTATATATAAGTTGATAATCGTCAAATTTATGTGATGAAAAAATGACAGGAGACTCTTTTTTTTCCCGCTGAGATGGAGGACCTGCCAACTTGTCCCTGGAGGGAAAAATGTCCGACTTTCTCTGCAACAAGGAGTTTATCTGACAAGGCATATTCAGCTCAACTTACTCAGCTGTTATAAAATACAGATCCACCCATCAGGACATTTATCCTTACTGATGTCATGATGCTACATTTGTAAGATTGACATTCAGATATTCTTACATTTCCCTGTTATTATGCCAGACAACGCCACGTCTCGTTTCAAGCTAACCGCTCAGGAGAAATATATATATTTATATATTTAGATAAAGCAAGCAATATCTGAAGCTTTGAGCAGATGGTATAAATAAAACGGGATATTTTTGGAAGCCCTTCTCCTCACATCATCCTTTTTAGGTGCCCTCAAACAAGAATTACCTGTGAAAGTCAAAGGTACTCTTTCACAGAAGTACAAGGTGCAATGTTCAATGTGAAAGACGGCAAATGTCAGACGCTTGTTTATGAGGAAAAGTCTCGGAACATCAGTGCTTTTTTGCTGCTTTTTTGCTGCTTTTTTTCTTTTGCGCTGCAGTATTTTTGCGCTGGTACTGAGGGAGCACCGTGGTTCTGCTGGGATCAAATGAAGCCCCCCTTTTTTTAAGCGTGCGTCGTGAATGGCGTATTAGTGGCACTTTGTGATCACACACACACCATGAGATGTAAAAGACGTGAGAGCCCTTGACGTTTCTTGACAACTGTGTATTTTTCTAAACATGAGGAGCCATTTCAAGTGTTTATCCCCTAACAAAAGACAAAGTTTGAATTGTGTTGGTTGTCTGGAATGAATGCATAATGCATAAATCTGCCACAACAGTGCTGCTATTTTATCTTTTTAGAAAATGGTATCCTCAGCTGCAGTGCATCTCATCTGGTCACTGAAGCTGTAATCTTGATCAAGTATCACATTTTAAAAACGACGCTACATTGTTAAAGGTCTTTTAATTGGCTTCAAAGAAGGTGCTCAGTTGTCTTTGCAACCTTATTTAAAGTTTTAAAACCTGACATGCTTGTTTACATACTGTCAATTAGAGGCTGGGAATAAGAATGCATGACTTGTCGCTGTTACTGTGGTTTTGTCGCCAATCACTGATCATCTCGAGAGGCATTTGTTTAAATCACCGGTGACTCTGAAGAGCGGGGTAGGCGAGAGAAACGTGGGAGTTTTTCTCTCTAACGCATGACCTAATGCACCTGCAAACTGTACTTTTCTGCAGAGAATGTTTTCCTCCTACTAAAATATGTAAATGTGTGCATTTATACAAAAGAAACAACAACCTGAGATCTCACATGTCATCTGCCTAAGGTGTGTGAGTGTGAGTGTGTGTGTGTGTGTGTGTGTGTGTGTGTGTGTGTGGGGATCAAATTCTACCTTCAAATCTTCCTCTTGCAGTATGCACACTAGGAAACAGCCGACGTTTCAAGCGCCTTATTTGCTGAGAATGTGACACGCTGTAATAAACATGGGAGGGTAAATACTTTCCAAGCGCAAAAAAAAAAAAAAAAAAAGATATCCGTAAACAGCTAATGTTGTTTTTTTCTCCCTCTCACTCTGAACTTGCTTGTTATTATTTCCGTTGCTGCCTGAACGCGGCCGCCATCGTGTCCTCTGGCACATTCGGCCTCTAATAAACACTGCAGTTGACCAGCTGGCCGCAAGATTGTTGAACTCGCTTTTTGGCCAAATAAGACTGTGCTTCCCTCTAATCCGCCTGGTCCTTGTGTGTGTGTGTGTGTGTGTGTGTGTGTGTGTGTGTGTGTGTGTGTGTGTGTGTGTGTGTGTGTGTGTGTGTGTGTGTGTGTGTGTGTGTGTGTGTGTGTGTACTGGGTATGTTATCATTTCTCCTCAGACTGCTGACTAGCTCTGCCGTCCAATTGGAGCGGGTTTCCCCTCGGCCCCTACAGCGCTCCGAGTAATGCCACTAATGAGCATGAGGAGGACTTGGTAGCGGGGATCAATGTTCTCAGCTGTGAGTCGGAGAACCAGCTGCCCCCGACCCGAACCGACCAGGCCAGCCATCCTGCCCGCCCTGCATGCGCCGCAGCCCTGCTGACACCGGCACTGCTGAGACTGTCTGGGTGCCTCTGGGCCTTTTGGGTGTCAGTGTTCCTATAATCACCTGTTATCTCTCTCGCAGCAGCACCTGAGCCTCTGATACTGTGAACCACTGTGGTAAAGAGAGCAGGTTTCATCTGGTTACCTTCTTCACTCTGCTGCTATTACACCCATAACATATTCTGTCACGATTGGTACTTAGTACTTTACGATACAACGACTATCTCTTTCTCTGTAATGGATTTTATTGGTTGTGTTGATTTGACTGCCTGTGCTCGTCTCACTGCGAGCCCTTTTTGTATTATGGCAGTGTGCTTAAGCAATCATTGCTCTGCTCATTCTTTAGCTGCCACACTGCTCGGCTTAAAGCTACACTGTCGCTTGCTGCTGCTGCTGCTGCTGTTGTTCATAAAGCATTAAAAAAAGCCCTCACCGCCACCTCCAGCATCCACCTATAGGCTCTGGGTGTACCTCACCCCAGAGGGAGTTATTAATGTCACTCCCCTACTCCCTGCTGTCTTGAGCTTGGTGGTTTTTTTTGTTTTTTTTCTTCTTGTGGGGAGTGAGCCTAGACTTTAAATATCAACTGTACATTTCCTGCTGTGTGTTCAGAGAAGATGAGACGACTTGACGCTTTTCCGTGTTTCAACCTCGGTGAAAACGTCACGCTTGTCCCAGAGCTTTATAAATAACACAGATACAAGACGGAACAGTGGCACGTGACACTTACATCTGGGTATGGACTAATTATGGTTATAGAGTTAGATGAAGTTAGATGTGGCAGACAAGGCTCTGCTGTTTGAGAAAGAAATCCTAGGATTATGCTGATAGTACATTCAATTCTAGTTAAATCAACAATACAAAATCAATGTTGGAATTAATGAAATCAGTCTAAAGTATATAATGTCCGCACTTTAGACCTACATGAATGATTGGAATATTCAGATTTTTTGTCAGAACACAGTTGGAGAAAAAAGTACCAACACTTTATTTTCATAAAGTACAAAATACTGCAATTACATGACCTCAAAAGCCGCTCAGTTGGAGTAAAAAGAGTAAGTTGTTAAAACCAAAAAGAAAAGAACACAATAAGGAAAAGGTAAGCGGAATATTCTAAAAAGTAATGGACATACTTTTCTACAGCCAAGATGTTTTTTCTTATGTCGTTATTCGATTTTTGTGTCCTCTCTGACACGCTGAATTAATAAAAAAAAAAAAACATGCTTAGCAACATTAGCTTAATATTCCAGCATCTAGATAGAATCTCCTCGTGGTTGTTTGCAAGTGACGTCTTCAGAAATCAATATTGCATTAAATATGAAAACTTCAGTTTTATCAGTTCAGTTCTACTGACAGTCTTGACACAGAATCCAATAGCCTTTATGTGAGAGAAAAAACGTTGAAATAATGACCTTGGAATACAAACGGTTGATGTAGTTTTCATCATAGTTGCATCATTTGGTGTCCACAGTATTTTTCCCACAAAACAAATATCTGACTGTGAACACAGTTTGAAAGCATAAACAAACAATCTATCTGCAACACAGTGTAAAAAAAAAAACAGCCACTTGCATCAGGGCCAATTTCAGAATGGATTAAGGATCTTAAAGTGGCTTTCTCAGAAAACAGATTGTGATTCCACTGTGTAACTCTGCCGAATCATCAAGCAGTTCAAGCGGCTCACATAAGTGGGTGGATGTACACTCCACGAATGGACTCTCGCATTGGAAAAGAACAAGGGAGTGAAGCTTGAAAAGCAGTTCACAACGTTAACATTTCATGCCTGCGTTGGCTGGCTACTGCTCAGAGAACAGAGATCATTAGAGGAATTACAAGAGTAGATATGAAATTGGGGTAATTTCATATCTAATTACTCCAATTTGAGGTTAAAAATTGGGCTGGGAAGATTCGTCAACGTAATGTACGTCATCGATTACAAATATATGTGGATTTGGCGAGTCGCAAAAAAACCTCGGCCACAACTCTCTAAAGTGTGGAAGTATTTTAGACGCATATAGTGGTTTAATGGACTGTAGTTGAACCGTGATCCATAGGATACCCCCCAAAACACAACTATTAATTACACCGTTTAACCCTTGTGGTGTGAAATAAAGTTTGACTTCAGATTGTTATCGGCCATTATGACAAAGCAACAATAAATTCATTTTCCATGGAAGAACATTTCCAGTATGTGCATACAATTTATTTTAAATTATAGATACAACCATCTTCCTTAGTGTAGTTTAATAAAGAATAAACAAGCAAACAGGACAAAAATAAGATGATTAAATTAAAACTACCAAGGAGAAACAATAGAATTATGGATACTGCAATGCCACATAAATGATTAATCTTCCACTTAAACAGCAGCAGAAAACATCACCAAGGGAGACAACACAGAAGCTTCACCCACAAACACGCACATTAAAGCAAGAGAGCCTGCACAGTTTTTCCACACAAGTATCCAATATGAGCACATTAGCATTTAGTATCTTAGCTTGACCCGGCATGCACCTGTTGTTCATGAAACATGGTGGGCGTGTTTGATTTGAGTCACTAAGAGAACTCGCCGGGTGATGCATTGAATCAGTGGTTAGTGCTGCATTCACATGGAATACAGGCAGACTGTGGACCGCACAGGGAAAAACAAACACATGGTCTGACGGAATGGCCGATGTATGGAGAAAATAAAATATAAAACGATTTTTTACCAAATACCTCAATATTGTATTTGTGTTAAAATTTGTATGGTTGACTATTGGTGCTTTCACAAAATATTTAAACAATGAGATTTTTTGATTAATAATCATCAGTAAGGTTGATATAATTACTACGTGGCTAAATAAAAAACTAATAGAGCAGCTAGAACAGTCCGGTAAGTTCAGAAAATGACATCAATTTACTGATATGTAGTCATTAAAACCAAAACAACACTTATGCCAAAGTATGTTGCTACGGTGAGGGAAGGAAATAAAATGAGTTTGTGTCTACTATGTTATGTAATTATACAAGTAATGCAGCTCTACCTTATTATTCTAATGCAAACTGAAACAACTAGTGTGATGGAGCCACGTAAGCATCTACAGTTCATGTTTCCTGTATTCTCTGCTGGCCTCACCTCATTTTTGCCATCCTGCTCTCCTTCACTATAATGATAATTTTAGTGGAAAAATATTATGTTAGTTCTGAGTAATTATGGGAAATATAACTAGCACAGTCACAAAAAAACCCGGAATAAAAACAACTAATACTAAATATTATCTGCAACTCAGGGTAAAGCATCCAAAGGTTAAAATGGAACTTTTTTGGATTTTCCATGCACCCTTTTCCCAGATTCATATCTAGCAGCAGAGGGGTTCACATGAAACAATATGCATCTAGAAATGTGACCTCCATTGTGGAGAAAACAGCCGTGTTAGTTGACATTTCCCATCCATTGATTCCATCATTGGTTCAACCTTTCGGGGTGCTTTGGTGTGACCTACACAGGCTCTACAGGGAGGCACAACACCACAAAGCGGCCTCCTATCGATCGGCCCCTCGCCTAAAAATAAAGCCGGGGCCCCTCGAAAATGACAGAGAGGCAAGCAAAAAAAAAAGCCCTTGTCTGCTAATCAATGGCGACCTAGAACTTTTTACGTCCTGAATCGATACATAATGCTTTTCTCCCATGATCTAATGATCTTCTGGATGTGTCTCGACACTCTAGAGGAGTGTGGGGACAAAATGTCAGGTGGAAAAATAAGTGTTATTTTTGCTGATATTTGTTCTTAAATTGTTTTGGTTTTTTTGGCCGTTGAACCAAAATGTGTTTAGGGATTCGAATGGCTAATCGCTCGACACATCCGCGAGGCCTCGCACGGCCAAATTGACGTCACACAATCAAGATACTTTACGACTTTCCGTTAACATCCAACGTTTTCTGACGAAGCGGATGGGTTCGTGTCCTTGTAACCGTCCGAACCGTAGCTTTAGACTGCCTCATTTGAGCTTTAAAACACGCTTTTAAAAAGATGGGACCTTTCCAGGCAAAGCTAAAGTTAATAGGCACCGAGTCCGATTAACAGTTTTGAGGTGTGTGCTTACTGGTCGTTTTTTTCTTCAATAACTCTCTTTTTACATTCCCTCTCACTTTCCATTTTCCCCCCCGTTCCTCCCCATCTTCCTCCATCTCTCTTTCTCCCTCCCTGCATCTCGCAGCAGGAGCCCGGCTTGCTCAAGGCTATGGCGCTATCTCCCCATATTTCTCTCCGGTGAATATTATATCTTTGCCTTTCAAGTATCATTTTCAGGCTGAAAAGAAGGGGGCCTGTGTCCCGCAGTGGTTTTACCCGCACTCTTTACCGCGAAACATCTGTTTGAGACAGAGTGACAATCTGTTTGTGCATTTCAGGAGAGCTTTTGATCAGAGAATGCAAATGGGGATTTATGATTTTTTATCAACAGGGGGGCTCATGAAAAAGGCATGAAGCCAAGCTGTGGTCACCTGGCATGGAGCCACACATGACGAGCTTACATTTAAATGCTGTTCATATTTACTGTGGCCTTTGTGGCCCTGCAGATAGACTACTATGGAAAAACTCATTATCTCTTCTTCCTCTGTGTCCTTCTTTCTCTTTCCATCTCCCTCCCGCTCTGTCTCTCTCTGCATCATTGCCCAGAGTGACAGTGATTTAAGCTGTCAGACATTTCAAGGCCCAAAATTCTCGACTTAGTGGCTCACATTTAGGCTCAGCGGATCCCACTTGTTTGCATTTGCCAAATTTATAGCCTCAGGCTGCGTTTCCTCAATGCATGATGGTAATAGTCCAATCCAATTTTTTTTGCAGATAACAAAAGGCTGAAATGGAAAAAAAGATATGCTAACGTCAGTGATTATGGAATAATGGATAAAAGAAATGAAAGGGGACAAAATCTCAAGAGCAATCTATAGTGTATTCATAGAGTTATATTTAAATCAATATATGTGTTTATTCGTATATGTTTTATTCATCAGGCACATTTCTTTACGGAAGAAAGAATAAGCAATAACTTGCATTTGTAATGCTTCAGCTGGTGCATTAATTCAGTTTGACACTATCCTGTGCATGTGTGTGTGTGAGTTCATGTGAGTGCATGTTCATGTTCATCCCACCATGAACGCTAGCCGGGATTGACGTGCATCAGTATTGTGAGGGAGTAAACGTCACATACCGCCAGCTTCTGATCAATCATAGGTGCCCGTCGAGATCATATGAGGCTTCCCAAGAACTTCAGCATATATTAGGCTTAGCCATCAAACTTTAAATTACACCTCACCAGCATGACCTCTAAAAGGAGAAGAGACAGAAAGCAAAAGAGACAAGAAGAGAGGGAGGAAGAGTCAGAAACCGAGACGGCAGCAGTGACTGTGACATAAATAAGATTTGGGTGAAAAAAAAAAAAAAAAAAAAAAAAAAAGAGAAAGAGCTGAGCCATAAATCATTTAGTTTCCCACCACTCCAAAAACTGATAAATCACCCATTCAGCTTTCTGGGCTGTGGCTAACCAAGGCACCAGATCTGGGTTGGGATTCAGCTGAGACCGAATCTGGGTTAGCGAGTGATTTAAAAATGCTGAAACCACTGGAAACGGGCCTTTGATAGAATCACATGCTCAGCACATACTGCAGGGAGACTGGGATGCACACTGTCTCGCCATAAAACCGAGAAATCCGACTGAAATTGGTCCTAAAATGCGTCTTTTTAGGTTTATTTACTCAGTGCAGCAGCATGACACTCTGCAGCTTAAGACTTACTCTATCAGTAATCAGTACCCCACCACGGTATGTGTAAAAGTTTAAAAAAAAAAGTTTTCTCCCTTTTTCCACTTAACTTTTTACCTTATTTAAACCCAATACAACCCAAGTAACCCTTTCTTTTGCCACACATATACCAAGAATCATACCATAAAGCATCACAAATAAGGACATATTTCATAACTTTTGGATGTAATATGGACTACAAATATAGGGAAATAAATATTACACAGAAAAATACACTATTTTAAAACTCCAATTGCACAAATCTATAAAGACCTATTTGGGATTTAGAGTGATTAAAAAGTAGTTTACACTGACTGGAAATCCAATTGAAGTCAATCTGTTTTAAAGCAATTGTCATAGAATTTAGAGGTAATTTAACAATTTAAAATGGTTACATTATATGTTTTTAGAGCTCTTTGCATCTCCAGAACATTGGTGTTAAAATAAGAAAGTGGTGGGCCAACAATAAACTTTACATTGGACGAATGCAAAACCAGAAAAATGACACAGGTGGTTATCAGACCGAGCACACACCTGTTGTTGAAACGTCACTGCTACATCCGGGTAACGTCAGCTTCGCTCAAGCCCAATTATACGGCTTTGAGGTGTTGCGTTCATGGTCATACTGGGATTGTTTTTTTCCAATCAAATTGCAGCTTGGCAACAGGCAATTAGTTCTGAGCATGCGTACTGTTGTTTTCCTCCACACACTTGATTGGAGCTGCAATTAAAAACCTTATTTTAAAACTATTATATCCAGCCAGGGACCTTAAATTGTACATAATGATAAATAACAGCAGGCGCTTATGTCATGTGTAAATCCAGAAATAGATTTATTTCTAAAAACTCATTTTGTCCTCCTGCCAGCAGGTAGACCAATTACTTCTAAAAATTTGATTAACATTTTTTGAATTTACTTATAGTTTATTCTTTTAATGTTTTTTATAAGCTGACAATGTGTTGTTATAGTTAGCGACTAGACTATATACTGCCAAATAAATATAATAATATATAGCAAAAAAAAAAAAAAAAATGTGGATATGTACAAGTTGGCCTACCTCAAAGTTGTGTTTAAGCTACCTTTAACCACCATATAAAATACATATAATGGACAACAATGATGAGGATTTGCGGGTCCTTCTTTCAGAATAAATGTACATTTTCTGATTTTCTATATATTTTAAAAAATCATATAATTTATATATATATATATATTTTTAATGAATATAATATTTTGTAATATATAAACATATATATACTTATTTATGATATATGTATATATATATATATATATATATATAGAGAGAGAGAGAGAGAGAAAGAGAGAGAGATTTCCTGTAATGCAGCCATCATATATCCGGTATGTCATGAGAATGGAGGTCTTCAGTCACTTCCTCTCATGCAGCACATGATAATTGCTGAGGCTGTGAAAACCAGCACTGGCTCCATGGACACCCAACGATGACAGCCGATATCTGCTAAAAACCTGCTGCTTGACTTGAACCAAATCCAATCTCTGGGCAGTTCTGCTGACACTGAAGTCATCAAGGCGCCCCGCGGTGAGGCCAGCCCGTGCCCCGATGTTCCCTGGACAAAGTGTCTGGAACCAGGCCTGACCGGTGATGACAGATGGGCGCTGAGATACCGGAGACCTGCCCACCCCCAGACGGTGTGTGGTGACAGCAAAGAGCCACCTATAAAGCACAGGGGAGGGGAGGGGGAGGAGAAGAGGGAGGGACGTGTGGACGGAATGATATGTAGGCGACACAGTGCTTGGCAACAGGCTTATGAATCACCCAGCAGCATCAGTCCCATAATTCACAAACAGAAGCTCTGTATGAGAGAGGACAGGCCTATCATGACATCCAAATTGGCGCCATTTGCAATTTTGACCCCGTTTCACCATCTTTTTATTATAATAAAGTGTGACTCAATGTTGACAAATGTTTCACTGTAAAGCGACTTGCAAAAATCAGGAAGGTCTTCAAATCTTTTATTCAAAGCAGTAGGTGGCTGAGCTTCAAAGCACCCACAGGGAAATCATACTGTGAGGTGAGATTATTGGAAAAGTACTTATGTTGTTCAATGAAGATAAATATAGGGATGAATGGTTGTTATTGATATTTGAACTTGCACCTTTATTGATATTTTTCGCTCTTTACTACTTTGTTCTGCAACAGCTGTACAGCAATTTCTTAAGGACAAATAATAATCTATTTTATTTTATCCTCTCCAATCTTATCTTATCTCATGTTATCTTATCTTATGTTACCTTCCTTATGTTATGTTATCTTATTTTATATTATGTTATGTTATCTTATGTTATGTTATCTTTCTTATGTTATGTTATGTTATTTTATATTATGTTATGTTTCATATGTTATATGTTATCTTATGTTATCTTATCTTAAGTTATCTTCACTTATCTTATCTTATTTTATCTTATGTTATCTTATCTTATCTGATGTTCTTATCTTATCTTATCTTATCTTATCTTATCCATGACTGATATCTACATCTGTGGACCATCGGTAGAACATTGTAAAACAAAAAAACTGAATGTTTAACATGGTTAGACACAGTATCCATTCTCCCAAAAAGCCTACATTTTACACCACTATTACCACATAAAAATGACCTGCCTAAAGTATGTAGCACTTTGATGGTGCACTTTCCAAGTTTTGTAATGCATGATCTAAGTGAAAAGCAGGTTTGTTTTGTTTTAATTTGATAAATTCGTATTTTTTGTTGTGACTTTTGTTGACAACCCAGATCTGGTGCCTTGGTTAGCCACAGCCCAGAAAGCTGAATGGGTGATTTATCAGTTCTTGGAGTGGTGGGAAACTAAATGATTTATTGTTGTGACTGTTTTTTAAATAATCATTATTTATAAAGTAAACAATTGTCCTTTTTCGTCTCATATCTTTGTAGTCCAAACATGCCAAATAACTACAATACTCTTGAGTGTGATCTTGTGTTCTGGACAGTTTTGCATGGTGGCAACATTTATATCGTTGAAAAGCAGAAATAAATTTAAAAAATGCTCAAGTTTTTTCCATTTACTCAGTATATGAATTTATTTAGTTACATTTCAACCACCTTTGCAATCTTAGAAAAGCTTCCAAAGCTGCTTATTCTGTATTGAGTCGCTGCTGCTGCTACTTCCTAGTAATAATCTGAAAACAATTTAAAGGACATAATTGCTTTGTGAACACTTTCCCTGTCGCTGTCTACATGCCACTGTTGTGCCAAATCAATATAGCAAAGATGTCAGCATGAATATAAAATTAAATTTTCTATTCGTTATTCATTGCAGACTGAGCACGGACATCCTTTGGGTGCTTTTTTTGCGGTTTAATAAAAGTGTCCACTGGCTCCAAAGAAATATGCTTTAAGATGAATGAGGGTGGGGATATAGAGGAAGTGCGGTGCATCCTTACTCTGCTATTGCAGCTTTTTCCCGTTCCAAAGTGTCAGCATATTCACGGTGTTAGCTCTATCAGTGTGTTTTATTGCTACAAAAGCTAGAACAGACCTGTGAAAGCTTATCATTACCCCCCCCCCCCAGATGATTTTCACAGCTCATAGATTCATTTGGTCCAGTGAATAATGCCGCGCTCTGTGCAGCGGTGCCAATAAAAAAATCCTGCTGAGGCGCACAATCCGATATTAGTGAAGTGGATACAGAAGTCACAATATAGCAATCTCCCGTACGAGTGTGTGTGTTTGTTTCAGATATGAACCCAGATTGAGGGGAGAGTGTGCTATCCTGCCATGATCACTAGAAGTGTCATGGCACGACGGCTACCAATGAGGCATTATTCACATAACAAGCTAACATGGAGGCCGTCTGATCATGTGCTGTTCAGGATTTCAGTGGGAGAGCGCGGGCGTACGTCGGCGGTCAGACAGCGCTTGTTAGCCAAGACAACAACACTTCATTATCACTGGCTGAGACCCAGACACTCTCGCGTTTGACACTTAGGGAAGCAGTGGTCGTGTTTGTCTATCACATGCGTACTGATGTCTGAATTTTATAAATTCGGAGCAGCAGACAGACCGAAGGGGACGTCGCGTTTGACGAAAAGCCCGGGCAGTTAACCAAGGCGGCTGCTTCAAGTCCCTCCATCATCAACACTTCCTCGGTTTTATTTGACAAGACGGCGTCTGAAAACCAGACAAAAAGGCTTCGCTAGCTGTTCGTCTTTGTCAGCTGAGTTATGAGTAGCAGTTTTCTCAGCTCGGGAGCAGTGCAGAGAAAACTTTTGAAATATCCTCATCACTCAGCACCTCACTGAGCTTCTCTACAAGTTTTTACAAGCCACCAATTCTCATGAGAAAGGGTCCAATCACAGTGAGAACCCACATGTATTCATCCCCCACTCTGCAGCTTATCTCTTATCTATTTTTGCATTTTAAGCATCTTTCCTCTTTTTATTTTTGGTTTTCCAGCTCACAACTTCACTGTTTTGGTCCAGTCCCAACACCATCATAGCGGCGTGTTTTTTGGCCTCAGCAGGAAGGTGTTTTCGCAAAAAAGCTCTTCCCTATCACCTCAGCACAAATCAGCAAACAGACACAGTTAGTGCTGAGCATGGTGGAGCATTTAGCAGCTAAAGCGCCAGGTTGATTTAGGACAAAACAGAGCTAAAAGTGACAATTGTGGGTTAAATTCATTGTGTGGCCAGAAGTCCAAATTAACCATAATATAGGTGGTTATATACATCAACTTAAAGGTGATAATGTGTCGTTGTTTTATCTGAAAGCTGAAGTTAAACTGCACTCTTTTGCTCTTTACTCATATAATTATTTGAAAATAAATAACAGAATACTGTCTGTTGGTTGACAGGCCCGAAAGTATTGGATACCACTCACTACATTAATATTTGGTTACTTTACCTGCCCGACACTTCCACTCCTTCATTGATTTTTCTTCACTTATTATTCCTCTCATTTTTCTTCATTCTTTCTTTCTTTCATTCGAATTAACATCATTCCTACACTTTATTCTGCATCAGTTGCTCCTTTATTTCCAGCCTTTCAAGCAAAGAACATGCAGCAGACACTGGATGGTCTCCAGTTTGTATTCATTTCTTGACATATATTGATCAATTATTTATAAATGCTTTACAGTTCAGTAAATGCATTTCTAAAATATGCCATGATTAAGTGAAGAATATCGAGTTGGTGTGTGCGCAGTGTTAATTTAACGTGGTTCGCTTCTGAATTTGTCTGAAGGGAATCAGATCCACCCTGTATTTATAAACACGCTTCAGAAATAGAAATGGAGAAGTAAAAGGCGCAGAGAGAAACATGTAATGTGGCAAAATGAATATTTCTGATTCATGAAGCGGAATCAAATCTAAATAAATACATTTGTTAACTACAAACAGTATATTCCTCATGCAGTCATAACCAAATTTTGCCTTTATGCTCTACTTACTAAGTCATATCATGTTTAAAAAAGAACTGATCTTAATAGTTTACAACAATGCTGAAGCAGGAGTGATGCTACCCAAACATGAGAAGTTGAACCGGGGTCATCAGGTTAAAGGTTATCACTGTTCAGTCTATCATAAAGTATCCGCTGTCATGAGGATAAAATAAACACGGGGGTTATTCAAATGTCTGCGCTTTAAAAATGCAATCAGAAAGTGTCAAATCAGAGAAACCGTTTACACTTTGATCCTCTCCAGATTCAGACGGCAATTTTAATAACTATTTATTCACATGCAAAAAAGATGGTGTCCCTCCTGCATGCTAATAGGCAAAGAATGGCAACTTTTAAGATTCATTCTGATATCAGACGTTGTTGAGAGAAGCAAAAGAGAGAGAGAGAGGGGATAAATTACAGAGAGGGGAAGAGCTGGGTTGTATTTGTGCATATGACGCTTTTTTTTCCTTTTTGCATTCTTGGGCCTGTAGGTTATTTCTCACATTTCCTTCCATTCACTCCTCTCACACATGCTCACTCATAATTTCCGTGCCGTCTTTGTTTGGGGCTGTCGATCATACTATCAGCCGCTCTCATCAGCTGCTCATGTCTGTTCAATAGCACCAGATTCTCTCTCTCTGCCTTCAGTACGTACACACTTTCTTTGCAGATCTGTCATCTTCATCAGCTTCATCATTTCATCAGCCCACCAGTCTCAGCAGAATCTTCAGCCAAAGATTTTATTATGACAAGTCTGTTATAGTAAACAATTTCTTTTTTCTTCATTCGCTTGTCTGTCCTGATTGAAGTGTTTCTATCTGCAAATATAATTCTTGAGAAGATTGATAGGTTGTTATTGAATGAGTAACAGGAACCTGTGTGTGTGAGTGTGTGTGTGTGTGTGTGTGTGTGTGTGTGTGTGTGTGTGTGTGTGTGTGTGTGTGTGTGTGTGTGTGTGTGTGTGTGTGTGTGTGTGTGTGTGTGTGTGTGTGTGTGTTTCAGTCACGGGGATAGTACGTTTTAAAACATTGGGGTTTTTCCAGTATTAAGTGGATGTGTCATCTACCATAAACCAAGGAGAAGTGTCTTTTGCTCAGGTCGGTTGTAAATAAGTAAGTTAAGGTGCTTTCTGGTAACCGCATAGAACATGAAAATGGACAATTTTTTGTTTGTGTCACATTCATATTAGGAAGTAATAAAGCATATTCGTAGGTAAAGGTTTCTCTCTTCCATTTTCCATCCCCACCAGCTAGAGTCAAACCATAAAACTAAGCAGACATGTTTATACATACACATAGATATTTTCAAGAACAGCAAAACCAGGTGAAAAATGAAATTAGGGATTTGACCCTCCGCTAAACACGACCCACCAATGTCCAATCACAGCTTAGCAACCGTTGCCAGGAAGAACCGAAATACTTCTCTCCACCTTTAGCCTCTTTCACTTTCTTTTACATTTTAGTCTGTAATGCGTTGGATGTAAACATCTTACTCATGTTCACATGTCATGCTTTTTTCCTTCAATGATACCTGCTGCTACTCCGTGCATTCATTTTGATTTTAAAATTTTTAGTTCTAGCATCACAGCTGATAAAATGCGGGAGCGACATTTGTCACTTCAGCCAACAATGGAGGAACACGGCTGCAAAACAACGACGCCTTGTCATTTTGAGAAGCTTTTGTTCACTTCTGGGTGAACATCAAAGACCAAAGTGCTTCAAAAATGACTACAAATTTCAAATGGCACTTCTACCACCGTTGTCATGGTGAACTACATTGTGTTGTGCTCAAACTGTAACTAATGGCAGAAGGGCTTAGTGATCATGGATAATTTGAGAATGTCTCTGCCTAAACTTCTAAGCCAATAATCAACATGCTGTCATATTAATACATGTTGCTTTGTATTAAATCTACCCAGCAGATTTCCATGAGCAGTAGCCAACACAAATGTATTAAAAGAAAATCTAGATAATACAAATAGTTCCTGTATCCTTTAGTTGCATTTGACAGAGAGGGGTGGGAATATCTTGGCAAAACAACGTGTAATTTACAAAGAAAGATGAATGGACAAAGCAATGGAGCAGGAGCATTTATCATTTTGGTAGATCGTCATCTTAATTGTATTATGCCTTTATTCCGCATAACACAGACATGTGTAGCTACGCAGTCCCAGGCTCTGCATTTGGTTATGTGTCTTTGTCTGAAAGATGAATAAAACATCAGCAGATATAAAGAACGCGCAAGTTATTACAGATGTAAAAGCGATGCTTTGAGTTATAGTAACCAACATTTTAAAAAATCAACTCTTAACAGTGTGATAACTGCTATTAAAGGAGTTCAGAGTCAATTTTTTAAAAGTAAGATAATCTTTACTCATATTTAAGTTAAGCCTATGAAATAATTCCCAGACAGTTTAGAGATGTTGTAAAGAAACCCTCTAAAGGAAGTAGATTGCAACCTGTCTTTGATGACTGCTGAAATCCCATGTGCACTTTTATTTTTTTTTAAAGGCGGGCCGGTTGACGTCTGTGTCTCTTCCTGTCTCATGCTGCTGTCAGGACAAGCTGATTGATACAAACTAGCTCAGCAGAGGACTCTCTCTCTCTCTCTCTCTCTCTGCCTGCTCTCTGTTCTTTGCTCGTGACAAATGTAGCCGCTAAGCGGTTGTGGCAGGCTGTGATCCTGCAGGACCCCGCATGTTTCCTATATGAGCGTTACGTTTTTTTTCATTAACTCCAGGTACGCCGTCCCATCCACCCCCTCCCCCATCTGGCATCGTTGGCCCGACTTGCACAGCCCTGTCTCTCTCTTTTGGAGCCGCCATGCTTTTTGCTTTCCGCTCTGTTTAAACCAAGTCCAGATAGGCGGAAAACGCATGACAGACAATCTCTGCCCTACTTGCAGCAGCTACACACAAACACGGCCAAGCACGTCATACACAGAGAGGCACGTAGAAGTGAAGCCACAGAAGACAACCCACTCTGGGGGAAGAAGAAGAAGAAGAAAAAAAGCAGGGCTGAGGGCCAGTCCTGAATCTGCCTCTGGCTGTCCTTGACGAACCTCCGGGCCAGATCCTCCTGGGTGATCCGAGCAGTGAGGAGCTCTGAGAAGATTTATCTGGATGCTTGACAACTTCTGCAACCACTCATCCAGGCTGCTCGCGTCCCCACAGAGAGCACATGTCACTGCCTTTACAGCGATGCCGCCTGACAATGACATTGTGGGGTTGTTTTTATCGCGTGTTCACTTTATTTTGAGGAAGTTCTGAGGGGAGTTTGAGGAAGTTTAGTTTGAGTTTTACATTTGTTTGCTAGTATGATTATAGTAAGAGATATTCCCATTGAAACTTTGCAGGCTACTGTTTGTTTAGTTGGATCATTGGCTGAATTATCTCATTGAACATGGAAATACAAACACCACGTACACACAACTCACAGTTACATGATGACAATACAACTGCCAATAGCCAAACTTAAACTGATATTGGCTTAAAGAATACTTCGCCCCAAATTGACATAATATATGGTTTACATACAATATAACATTACACTGTAAAACATTATTCATTTAGGGTAAAGACAATATAGAACAATACAGTATTTTTTAACTTTTTAACTATAAAGTAACTATAAAAATTCAGAAAATATATTGGGCTTTGAAAGTATGATATTTCTCATGAAAACAAGTAAAATAAGTTTTAAAATAAAAAGCAAAATTCATTTTTGACTTCATCTGGGCCTTCTAGCTCTACTGAAAATCAAAACCAGATTACTCCTTAACTCTGCTATGGGTAAAAAAAAAAAAGGTTGTAAAGCAGGATAAAAAGCTCCCTAAGTAGCACTGACCGGTTCATTATTGACTTTAGTTACAACAAAATATAATCAATATGTCAGGACAACCTCTTAAGAAGTCTCTTTGACTGAACTTGTGAAAACATTTTTAGTGGGAGCAGATGTTGAAAACAAGAAAATGACATTTAGCCGTCTTGGTGAATGTTTTATTGTTTTCATTAAAACTTTTTAGAGTATTTTCTTTTATTCTTGAGTGAAGCCTTGGCACCAACAAGTGCATTTTAAATGTGCTTTGCACTTGTTTGGTCATCTGCACTTTTCAGTTTAGCCCAATGCAATGGTATTAATTCAGAGCAATAACCAGAAAGAAAAAGCTATGACCCAGAAGATTTCTATCTTTTATATTAACAGAAAGCCCAGAGGAGTGTGTTAGAATTGGTCCCTACAAACAGAAAAAGGCCCCCAGCTTCAATTATTGCTTGTTTTTAAATGTGTTTCCGCGTCATCTACCAACAAGAATACATTTTTAAGAGATTATTTTGCACCTCTGGGTCATTTTAAACCAAATAACTGTTCACAATTATGTTTTCCTAATTATGATCATTTCATGATTACATTACAGAGCTCCCTTGCCATAGCCGACACAACATGGTCTCCAGGCTATTGAGGGAGTGAGGTGACACTGTCACTGAAAGCAATTAAAAAGCTATCAGGGGGAGCTGAAAAGCAAACACTTCCTATTAGATTGCAAAGTTAACCACTGGCCTGAGCCCAACAAGGCCACAGGAGCAGCGAGATGTTATTACTCTCTGCAGGCGCTGTGCCGATACTCCTCTGTGGTGTTGGATGCTAAAGTGGGCTCAGTAATGACCAACAACACTTTGGGCCGCCGTTTCCCAAAGAATAGCACATCGGGAGCAGTCGTATCCACTCAACTCGTCATTGTTCATGTGGACTCTCAAAGGTGTCTGGTACATTTTGAATGTTCTATTTTTGTTCAGCGTAAGGAAGTAAGGGCGAATGCAGAAGGGGACATGGGGGGCAAGTCTTCATGCATCTACAACAAGTGCAACAACAATACACTGTAAAATATCATGCATACAAGTCACATGATGCTTCCATCTACAGATATCAGAGTTTTAAAATGGGTGCTACAAACACAGGAATTTCTGAACAATCCAGATGTAGTCAACACGAGTAATAGGTTGGAGCCAAAGCTGGTGTTTGGGTTTAACGAGTGACCGTGTTAACTGGTGACCTTTGAATGCGTCCTGGTTGCTCGTAGTGACGGCAGTTGCTGTAAACATAAACAGAACACAAAGGTGTCCTTGTTAAAGCCTTCTATCAATTTTTTAAATATGTACTTATATGTTTTTATTATCTACGCCAACTATTTATGTGAGTTACTACGAGCAACCACGGACGCATTTCAGTCACTCGTTAAACTGAGAAACCTTTTGCTCTGAAAAGGTTGTGATTCTGTCAGAATATATATACCACTGATGGAATTTTGATATTTTTTGATGACTCGTCTGTAAAAAATGATCTTTATTCGCCACTCAAACCTACATCTACCACTCATGCTCAACACAGACTTCTGACTTTTCTATTATCCACACCCCAAACTTAAACTACTTAACATTTGAACTTGGCTTGGCTGTGTATTGTAACAGGTCCAATGAGATTAATTCATGTTGAACAATGAATTGTTTGACATTTTGTGAAATACACAAATTAACTTCCCTGCCAAGAGCCAAAGCCGAGAAGACTAATCCCATATTATATCGCATATCTGTCTATTGAAGATGACACTAGAGCTAGGAGACAGTTAGCCTAGCTTAGCTTCCTGTTAAGACTAGAAAACCCTAAAGATGACAATAAGTAGACAGTAAATTGGGGTTTAATGGGGCTAACTTCAGGAAGTCCCTGATCCAGGTTAAGGAATATTCCGGCACATAAGCCCCCGTAAAACCTAAAGCCTGACAGAGCCATGCTAACGGTTTCCCCTGGTTTCCAGTCTTAATGCTAAGCTAAACTACCCGTCTCTTAGCTGTAGCTTTATATTTAGCATACGGACATGAGACTGCTATGGATCTTCACATCTGTCTGCAAGAAAACAAATGTCCATATGTCCCAAAATGTACACAGTAAAATATAAGTAGAGGTCTTCCATGTTATGATTATAAGTACGTCCACGTCCCACGTTGGATTGAATCTATGTTCTGTGAATATTTGTTCAAATGTGTTACTTGTATGTTGAGCAGAGAATTAAACTAGAACAAATCATGTACAAACAAAAGAGGACTGATGCCGAAACACCGCCGTTGATATAAAAGATAAAAGGATCATATTCTGCACCAAACGGGCAATGAATTATTTAATACACCAGAGTGGGTCCAAACCCTAATTAAACCTTAAGCATCATATATAGCCTTTTAGCTACATGTTTATTAATTAGAGAAGCCCATTAATATTTTAAGACCACCGCTCTCATCAACAAGCCAATCTTGAATCTTGTTTGTGAGTCAGTACTGTGCCTTGTTTTTCTGTAAGGTTTTTATGAACACAGGTACAGTACGTAGAGCGTGTAATATTCAGTATAATCTACATAAACAGACAGGCCTGCTCTCTGGTACTGACCCCACCCATTCAAAACAACATCCCCCCTGAAAGGATTATTGTGCAAAAGCTCTTAACTTAAATAAATCCCACTTTCTTCACAGAAAATAGCGCTGAGCTCAGCATGTCCCAGTCGTATTCCCTGGGATATACCATTCCCAAAGCTCTCATGCTTCTAGAATGTGTTGCCAGAGCAGCAACATATCCGCACGTCATCTGTGTTTGTGTACATTAGTGTACATAAGTGTTGTTACTGTGTCATCGTTAAAAGCCAGCTGGATACAGTCACTATGGGGGGGGGGGGGGGGTTTGGGAGTAAGCTCTGGACCCAGCAGGCCAGTCACGTAACATCCCTGAACATCTGGGTAAAGGGACTAAGGATCAGATTAAACACAGGCCATGAAGGCTCAGTCACACACACTCACACACACACACACACACACGCACACTGATGTGTTGAGGAACCTGTTGTCTTCCTTGACTGTGAGAGCAGATTTTTTTTTTTTAAGCTCTTTGGGTAATCAGGTTGGAGGATGGAAACAGCCCGCGGCAAAAATTGTGGGATTGACGGCGTCAGCAGCGCATGTCATCTCCTCCAGGAACAGATATACGTCTCAGGTGCTGTAAGTCACCCTGACCCCCCCCTCCCTTCCCCTATACCTGAGGGGGACAGGTCCCTTCAGTAAACGATGACGACCCGGGCGCCATCATTACGCAGCTTCTGTGTGGCAGCAGCTCCTTGGCAGAGTGATAAGCAGGAAACACTCCAGTGGGAAATGCTTACAGTGCACTTAAAGGTGACGGAGATAATGTGGGCCGTGCACTTGTTATTCTCCGCAGAGCCGCGCATCATTTGTACGCTTCAGCTATAAATAAAGATTTGCCACAAACCGAGATGTGGAGTCTGGACGAGGCGCTGAGCCGCAGTTTTTTGAGGATTTCTAATTGACCGTTTACTAAAACCTCTCACTGGAACGGTGGTTGTCCAATCATTGCTTAGCAACCGTAAATAGGCATGACAAGTAGGAGTGGGCGATGGCACAAAATTCGGTTTAAGGTCAATACTATTATTTGTAGAAAAAAGCTACTATATAAGGGAGAGAACAATGTCAGGTTATGAAGTGAATGCATAATTAATAAGCTACTTCTGAATACAGTTTAATCACCACTGCAATCATTTTCCATGACGATTTGCTTTTTAATTCTTTCTATTAATTACTTCATCACATACATTTTTTAATACAAGGTAGCTAACAACTAAAGAGGAGACCCTGTGTTATAAAAGTACTATTTATTGTACTGTAGATGGAGCGAACGATAAATATATGTTATTTGCAGATGTGATTTTATGTGGTGAAGCCATAATTATTGTGACCCATAATCATTTATCATCACAGCGGGTCACTAATGGAGAGTTCAGGTTTACATAACATCAAACTGAATTTATGATTATAAAAAAAAAGTGTCTCCAATATTGTTCTATTTATGTTTTTTCTTATTGAAATACTCAATTATTAATATGCAGAAACAGGGTGTATGTTTGACTCTGAGGTGTTGTTGTGTTGTTGCTTGTCTTCTCTTCAGCTGACAGATACTTTCCTCCGGTGTGTGTTTGTTTGATGATTTTTGATGCAGACGTTGTAACAGCTCCGACGGGTGTCTTCGTGCAGCACACAGTCATTTTCACACAAACACCCCCCCCGGAAGAAACGTTTTTCCAAAAATGTCAGGTCAAAACAACGGCAACAAGCACCATCAATCGGCTGACAGGCTGACAAGCGGCTATTAAACCCAGTTGAACTGTTTGACGTGAAGTCAAAACACCAAAAATAGTCTTGACAGGGAATTATCTGATGGTTGAAAAAAACGAAAACACAAAAGAGGCGTTTACCGGGGGGAGGCGACATCTCAAAAAAAAGGGCACATTTGCCGACATAGTTTGTGTAATTAGGCGTTGAGGTACTTGTGGCGGCAAACAGATGGACTTTAGCAGCTGCAGCCGTCTATCAGCCGTAATGCAAAAAATACTTTTCTAACAGGAGACCAAGTGTAGGAAGGTTTCCATGGTGATCAGAGCTAATCAGCCATTGTTGAGTGGCAAAAAAAACCCCAAAAAACGAGCTCAGAATAGCCCTGAAATACAGGCTCCGAGCATTAACCTGAAATAGCCATCAATCTCTTCTACCTTGACCCGGCGTGGCCCCCTATTAAACACCTCCCCGTGAGTCATGATTACCATCTCGGCCCTTAATATGCCATTTTAACATGAGAGACGTCAGAATGAGCAGAGGAGTGTAATTGCCCTTGTCTAGTGCCGTGAGATTGTTGGTTCTCCAAAAGAAAGGAGACAGGAGGCCTCCTTCATTTGCCACGCGATAAAACTCATTCCTCGGAATATATATATTTATATATGGCGAGGTAATCGAGCGATGAATTACTTTTTGCATCAGCACCGCTCGACGACACTGATTCTGATGTAGCCTGGTAATATATTATCTCCTTATTTTGAGGTAATTTATCCCCTAAAATGTCATCCAGTGTAAAAATGAACATTCGCCTCTTTTTAATCAGACTCGAAAAACAACCAAATTTCCACCAAAAAGCAACGTATTCTTTCTCCCCCTCAAACAGTTTGAGGATCAGGCCTTCAGAAAAGTGCAGAGTGACATTGTGCGTTTTCCCATTATGTAAAGTCACGTCTACCGAGTATGACTTTTAAGCGCCGTTGTTCCCTAAAGAGAAGAAATAAATGAGTTTCACATCAAGTATTGCAATCAGCCGCAGTTAAACCTAGATCTCCAAAAATGTGATTACATCTGCTATAATTGAGTTGACACCTCTACCTTGGATTATATTGTTCAAGAGATTAAAGTAAAGACATTTATATGTGTGATAATTGGACATAGATGGAGCAATAGATGTCTAAATGGAAAACAGGCAGACAAGATGTATGTCAGATGGACAAAAGATGCCAGTCAACAAGAGAAAAAAGAGGACAATCTTTATTTCAATCTTTTTAAACCTGTAATAAAGTGTGACAATCTCAATTCAAACCCAAAAGAGAGAAGTTTGGCAGAGAATGGTAGGCAACTACAAGGACCAGAAGGCAAGGCGAGGGCATGGTTTCCTTTAGTGCAGCTTCACAGTAATAATACAGATAACCTCTGAATATTAAGAAAAAACACAGCAGGTGTGCTTAGGTTGAGGAGCCTAAGTCGATCAAGTTACAAGATTAACTGAGCTACTGAAGCACGATGAAATGGAGAATCTGAAGCGATCGTATTACTCACTATTACACTTTTTAAGAATGGGAGAGGGGGGGGGGAGATTGAGGATCACCTTTAATTATATTAGCAATAATAGCATAAACTGCTCAAAACATTCATTACTATTCAAAAGTATCACTGAGTAGATTTGTATTTAGCTCAGTTGTCGTGACGTTAGATGCGATTGAAAGACAAGTCAAAGTTGGTGGACGCAGAATTCTTGCTACTCTTCCCAAGGTCAAGGATGAACCTAATGCTCATTCATCACCATGTGTTGAAGTTCCCTTGAGAGAAAGCCTGTTACAGAAGCTGTCATTGCTCATTTCAGACTTTTTAATTACTTCCCCAGCTCGGTACGTTAAATATAATGCAGGAATGTTTCGGATGAATAATGTAAAACAAATGCAGAGCGAATAATAATCCAGTGCTCCACTCTAAAAAGGAACAGCTTGTACATTTGGGAAGTATGCCCCGTTAGCTTTTCTCGCCGGGAATTTATTGCATGGCATGGTAAATATGAAACAAGGGTCAGCGGCCGATTAGCTTAGCTTAGCATAAAGACTGGCTGCAGGGGGATATCGCTAGCCTAGCTCTGTCAATGGCGAAAAAAAATGCATACCGTCACCTCTAAAGCTCTCTAATGGACAAGATTTATATTGTTTGTTTAATCCATACAAGAATGAGTAAAAACATGTTGTGGTTTTACTGCGGGGTTATGTGACAAACGACTTCCTGGAGGCTTCACCGTTAGGTTTCCAGGCAACCAGAGAAGACTTCCTGAAAGCTACTTTACTTCACTACTTTTACAGATTTAACAAAAGAGATAAAAACCTTTTAATAAATCAGCTTTAGAAGTGTTTTTCGGGTGATACTATCATGTTTTGACTGAACCGTGCTAGCTGTTTCCCCACTGTTTCCATTCTTTGTGCTAAGCTAAGCTAACAAGCTGCTGGCCCTGGCTTCCTATTTTCCCTTCAGACATAAGAGTATTATCAACTTTCTCATCCAAGACTTGGTCAGAAAGTGAATACGCGCATTTTCCTGAATTGTCAAAGTTTTGAGTGATGGTTTCCAACATGATTTACACTTGTATCCTCAATCCTGGTTATTTAACACAATTTTGTCACATTATTCAGTATTTGTTTTTTACTCTCTTGAAGTGGACACAGCTGTATTGTGAAAAAAAGATGATTAAATTTCAATGCACCAATCATTACTAAGCAACATACGACAGTTGTTGAAAAATGTGCTTTTGTTTCCATGGAAACATCCATGTATATTACAACCCAAGTTTCTGAATGCTAACAGGTTCTCCTTTATTTTTTCCTTCTTTAGTCACAGACATTTCATTTGTAAGAAAAGATCTCAGGTGCTTTAAAATGCCTCACTGCCAGAAAAGCCCCAAATCCAAGCAGTTGCACTCTACTGTGCATTTTTCATAAAGATTGTATTACACTGGGTGTAGCAGATTTTAGGAGCACTTGTTTTATTTGAATGTAACAGACTGGCAACTTAAATCCAAAAGGAAGCCACAACCCTTACTTGATTTCAGCTACTGCATACTCTCACTAGTCATGAGAGTATGAAAATAGGATAGATATGGCCTCGAGGAAAAACAAACAATAGTGGATTATGGCAGTAAAAAAAAAAGGGGGTGAAACTAAGTAGCAGGAAGACAGGACTTGATATTTTGTGCGCTCAGTGTACGTCTCAGTGCATCGGGATTTAAACTTCAACCTGCCTACTGAATTCAATATGGCAACCAGTGATGGAAGACAGATTGAAATATGGAAAGAGACAGAGCCGGTCTATCTGAAGACTACGACTTGTTAAAAGCAGCGGGGACTACTGATGCATGTTATGGATGTCTGCTATACAGGTACAACCCATCTATACTTAGAATTTTGAGCGTGTGCATTTGCCATATGCCAGTAACAGACAGACTGATACCAATTATTACTCAAGCTTCTTTTCATTTACTCTGCTCATTATTGGACACCAACAGGTGGCTGGCAATAACTAGAAATGCGCGACTGTCTCGGCAATTTGCTCCCCTAGAACAAGAAGAAGAAGAAGAAGAAGGAGAAGAAGAAGAAATATTTTCAGGCAATAAACGTACAATAGAAAAAGCACAGTTCATTTATGGCAGATTTTCCTTCTCGGGCACTTTCTCTTGCTTTCTACACACGCCAATTACAATAAGCCTTGACTTTAAGTTTGGGGATAGAGGGGGAAAAAAATGTCTCGGTTTATTCCTGTCAGTTTTGAAGGAAGGTTTCTACTATTCTAGGAATCAAAAAGAAAAAAGAAAAAAGATTGGGATAGAAACGGGAGCATTTTAGTAGTTACAAAACAACGAGAGAAAGCGTCACACATCACATGGAATAAACCAGTGGTTGGTCGAATCTTAATAAATAAGAGGTTTGTTTGGTTCACAGCCACCCCTCTTCTTCTTTTGTGTGTTTACACGCCATCACTAAAAGGCTGTTAGCTTGAAACATGATTCGACGGCTTCACTGAGCAGCCGACCTTTAACACAGAACTCAAAGATGGGAGAAGAGTCTGCGCTACAGGGGCTTTGAGTGGGGAAGTGATATGAAAGACAAAGAAGCAGAGTAGTAATACATCGATATGTCTTTGAGTTTCATGTCACTAGGCCCTATCATCCTCAATCCGGTGGGAGCACCTGCGTTAATCGGTCTTCTTCTCTTCGGGATCCTTCTCTCCGACGTCGTCTTCCTCGTTCTCGCCCTCTTCGGGGCCCTCCAGCTCATTGGCGCGTTGCCTCTCCTCCTCCTCGTCCTCCTCCTCGTCTTCCTCCTCGTCAGTCAGGCCCTCCCTCTTGAGCGCATCCATCTCATCGGAGCCGTCATCCGACTCAGCTGTGCAGATGCCGTAGCACATCAGGCTAATTACACCCAGCGGTAGGCCGAAGAGGAAGCAGCCCAGAAGTGGAGAGCTGCGAAACACCGACTGATGTGGGAGAAGGAGACGGCAGAAGATGAAAGGAAGACAGATAAGGGGGGGGAAGTGTGAGGGAGGATATGGAGACAAGGGTAAGGAGATGTGAATGGGTTGAGGGAAATATATAAACAATGGAGTAAATGAGGAGAAGAGAGAACAAAAAAATCTGTTTTCTTTCACAATTATTAAGTATTTTGCAGGAGAAATTTCAGCTTGTTTACTTTTTTAAAACCACTACAATGATACAAATACAAGTAAAAAAGCATTTCCATCTACAAACATTAAACACCACTCAGAATCTCTTCCTCAATCTTCTTCAAGTCTGGATCATCAACCGGTCACATCAGGATGCTAATTAGTTTTTGGTATTTTGCAAAAACTGCTTGGTGGTAATCAAGTGACTATGAAGTGATAAGGGCAAGAAAGCAGACCCAGGATTTCTAAGTAAAGAGTCTCACTTATAACCAGTGATGTCACGGCGTACCGCCACACTTTGGGGTACGATCCTACATCACTGCATCTTCCACTGGTCTATAATGTCACAGGACGACAACCATCATGACTGTAACAAAAAGGTCCAGTCTAAATAATTACCACCTGAATATCAACCTCCTAGCCGGCTTGGACCTTCACCAGTTTGCATACATTGCTAACACATCCGCAGAGGGAAAAAACAACAACACTTACATAAGAGTGTTTGTTTATTTCAGCTCAGCGTTCAACATAATCTCCCCCATGTAGCTGATAAACTTAGCACTCTGGGCTGAAGTACCTCTCTCTACAACTGGTTATTAAGACTTTCTCACAAACAGACCCCAGGTAGTTCAGATTGACAGGCACACCTCCTCCACTCCAGTGTTGAACACCGGAGCACCCCAGGGCTGTGTGCTCGGCCCCCTCCCGTTCACGCTGTACACCCACGACTGCTACCACAAACATGAAGAGAACTCTGTTGTGAAGTTTGCAGATGACACTGCAGTTATCAGCCTGATTACAAACACTGATGAGACTTCATATAGAGAGGAAATCAACAATCTTGCAGAGTGGTGCTTAGAGAACGACCTATTACTCTATGTCAGTAAAAACCAAGATGCGGATTGTTGATTGTACAAAAAAAGGGGGTAAATACGCACACCCTAGTCTACATCAAGGGAGCTGAGGTGGAGCAAGTCAACAGTTTTATGTTCCTGGGAATCAGCATCACACAAAACCTGTTCATCCAACAAAGCCATCCTGGTATATAAAAACTTAACGGCTGTATTTTTGCCTTTTGGGTTTTGATGTGGTGAACATGTAATGTCAACTCTAAGTGGGATCCCTCCGCCTCGAAATAACAATGTTAGCTGATTGTGTGGTTGGTTTAGTATCAAGGATGTGGAATATGTTGTTGTTTTGATTTGCCTGGGCTTACCAATACCAAGGTAAGATGGCAACTGGTTACCTCATTAGTTATGACCTAATGTCACATCTACTGTTTAGTATCTATGGAGGTGGGTAAGACAAATATGTCAGTCAACAACAAAACAAGATAACCCCTCATCCCAACCCTCGAATAGAAGCCAGTTAACATGGAAACCAGCTACCACAAACTGGAGTAGAGGGTAGTATTCTAGCAAAGCAGAACTGGCTCTGGGCAATAACGTAAAAAGTTGCCATGTGTAGTCTGCTGTATGCAACTTCCGATGGGTACTTAAAAAAGGCAAAAAGGATGAATGTACCAGTGTAGAGAAAGTGGGAACAATCGAGGTTCAACAGGGGCCCCAAGCTCGTTTTTGCCCCGGGCCCCCCAAACGGGTTAATCCGGCCCTGACCTTAATCTTTGACTTCTTACATAAAACCATAAACACACATAATATTTTTTCAGTTTCTTTCATTTACCCTCAATGCTTCTCCAATATATCACAGCACAAATGTGGAGAGGGCATCCGTCTGTTTAATAAGAGTGTTCCATCTCTGTAAAGAGCCTCCCATTACACCCGCTATTAGGGAGAGGGAATTCAAAAATCCTATTTAGAGATCCAAAAATATTGGTGTGAAAAATTGGTGACATGCTTTTATGTTTTTAGCGGAGATACTGCATTTTTATTCATTCATTTATTCATTCATTTGCATTACGCCATTAAGCTTCGCGTGTGTGTGTTTAGAAGGCAGGTCACAAATCATTTGCAGAAACCCAGGCAGGCTTTAATATTTTAGAATTAATTAAATCTCTGTCATGTAATTTCAGGATGTCTGTGTTATGCTATACTGTTTGTGTTTCTCTCTGGTAATGCGCTGTCTTGTTCGCTTTTGTTTTGTTTTCACCCTGGCGACCATATTGGAAAGTTTTACCCTTTCTATAATACTTTGGGTTTCTTTTACATCCAGATTGTGCAGTTTGAACTGATATAAATAAAGAGATCTCAAACTTCAAACACAAGAAAAGGTCCACCTTTAAACACAAGTCTGTCTGTAGACATTTCCTGTTCTTTGTCTGTCTTCCTCGCCTATAATAGCCTCATCTCCCATGACTACACACTCTCTCACACATTCAAACAAATACTGCAGCTACATGTGTGCAAAGGGATCATGCACACGCACTCGTTATGTTGTTCTAGTGTGAATTACAACTACATTTCTTTCTTGCAATGCTCCAGTAAGAGAAACTATTCAATACTTAATGGTTTTATTTAATTTACTACTCGTAGTTTCTAGATTCATTACGATTTGGTGACACTCTGCACATTTTGTTAAATGGAAGTGTAAAAAGGAATGAATTGTGAAATGAGAGAAAAACAGTAAAATGCTCATTCACATCCATATCCTCAACCTGCATATGTATCATTTTACATTTTCGTGACACGTACCACTCCACTCCTGCCAAACACGACCCCTGCGGCAACAACAATGCCCGGGTCGTTGAAGGACAACTTCTTCTTTAAATGATCCCGGTGACAAATGGCTCATTAGGCCTTAATATAGCGGGGTACGTCGGAGACAATGTACCTGGAAGGGAGTATTCTGTCACAACTTCTGTCAGCCGCTGAGCTGAGAAGAAGGGAAACATTCGTGCTCCCTCCAGTCATTGCCACAGGAAGAGGGATGGTAATTGCCGGTGCTGCGTGATGCTCGATGAGGTAGAGATGGGTGTGCTATGCTAACACAGCAGGCTATGAGTCATTGGGCCCTAATGTCGCTGCTCCCTCATGCTCCTGTCAGACGTGCGTTTAGATTTAGGCTCTCCGGGGGCGAGGGTGATGGCTGCCGCCTATCTGCTCTGTATGATATCATGTCACTGTAAGCAAGGCTAGCCATGGGGATGCATGCAGCGTGCTAGATTTAGGGAAGCCAGAAGAGAATAGCTTTTTCTCTTATAGGTGTAAGGCAAGCCTTTTCACATGTGGATTCTTACTTTTGTGCAGTTGCTAATGGGAAACAAAAATAATCCTTCACTTTCTGCTTTTAAAACAGCCAAAAGAAAGAATTGTTTTTGTACAATGAAACCTTTTAAACTGGTTTTATTCTTCCACTGGTTTAAACTGTCATACCAGACCTGACAGTGAAAATGCTTAACCTTCAATAAAAATGTTTTTACAAGCCTTTCTTTGTACGTCAAGGTTAGCTTTCCAGAAGTCACTATACCTTCTATTTTCTACATTATCCTGAATAAAATCTATCATTTTCCTCTACGAGTTCTCTACATCCCTTTGTAAGGACATTGTTAAGGGCAGTGTCAAGCTTCACCCCGTGGTTACAGTACAACTGGAGAATTACAACACAGCTGTATTTACATTCCTATCACGCCCGCTGGAAAATAAACACCAGTTCCTCCTAAAAAGAACCAACTACTTAGGGTCAGGAGGCCGAACTTCCTTCTCCTCCCACTTTCACTCCGTCTACTCTCACATCACCCCACCGCCTCCTGCTCTGCTGCCTGTTTCTCTTTCCTTCATACTGTGTTTACTGCCTGCATTGCATATTCTCAGTCATACTCCCCGTCTTCTTCTCTGAATGTTGTTTTTTTTACTCCCACAGAGGGAGAGCAGGGTACTCAGGCATTTGTTTTTACAGTCTTACTGAACTTGGCGGATATGCATATACAGTATTTGCAGTGGATTGGAGAACACAGTGAAGGTGAGGCATGGTGAGAGGAATATCAACAAGGTGTACTAGTGTCATAATAAAGGATGAGGTGGGAAGAGAGGTATATAAGTTGGGTATCAGGTCACTATAGTAACCAACATTAGGACACAATAATATTAGCCTGAAACCTATTTAAATAAACCCTAAAGTTGGACTAATCAACATTTTTACTGGACAAAAGATTGTGTGCAAGAGGAAAGAGGTCATAATCTCACAAACCACCTAATCGGCTGAATCTGCCGCTTCTCTTAGATCTACGGAGCGTTCAAGTGTCTTTCAGCTCATTGTTTTTGGTTTATAGTCAACTCCATATCAATGCTGATATTGCTACGTCTCTGCAGGTTGTGTAAATAAGAAACTGTCTGCCAACAAGTATGCTCATCAGCTCTATGGCTATTATCAATTTATTTTACAGCTTGTTGTGCTGCTCCCAAAGTGGACATATAGATCTATTAATGGAGGTTTAACTACAACTACAGTACCACGTCTACTTGTGGAAAAATAACCTAATAAACTAAGTCTTAATACGTGTTGGCTTTTGATGCTTTAATTGAAGTTAACGCAACTGCATTTTGGTCAAATATAGTTTTTTTGAGTGAAAGTCATGATGGTGATATCCTGCAAAATGACATGTTTTGAACTATTTTGCAATTTCTTTATTGCTAAATGGTTTAAATTCAACCGGATGTGCATTTCATTGCACTTATATTCTGAACCAACATAAGCGTATATCAATATGATACATTTGAGCATTTTAAATTTCAATAACTGTGCTTAAGAAGTGTTCTCTGACCGTTTACGTGCAGCAGTCTAGAACCAAACTCTCACAAACTTACCATTATTGTGGATCTGGCATCAAAGGCCACACGTTTGATCCTCTGAATGAAGCCATCCCCTCCGTTAGCCTGCAGGGAGATGGATCAATTAATAGAGACAGACGACATACTGTGTCTAGTCTACAACATAACTTCTACTACTCGCCCAGTTCCCACACAGAATGATCTACATCTCATGCATCCTCATATGGTCAGTGCATCCCAGACATTTAAAATATTGTTTCATTAACCGCTTCCCTGCACAAAATCAACAGATGTGCCCGGCTCTAGTTTGTTCACTGTCCGGAGGTTCTACTCGGTCTGAGCCCATTTGTTTAGTGACAGCACCTGGGCAGCCAATGGGCGATCTGTCCCGACGCTAATTCATCACGATGGCCAATTAGAGAGCTCTCTGACTGAGCAGGACTCCTGTGAGCGAGCTGAAGGCGGGCATGGGAGGATTTTTTTGTGGAAGCAGCTGTTGCACAGATTCATGCTTAAGCTGTGTGAGGTCTGCATTAAGTAGTTTAGTTAGAAGTTTTAACAGGCATTTTTTGAAGCCAGCCTATGTGCCACAAGAGCAGTGAGTGGGGGGGGGGGGAATACTAAAAAACATTTCTTAGCAATTCCCTTAAAATCTGCTCGAGAGATTGCTGCCAATTCTGTCCTCCACTGTCCACGGCTAAACACGCCGTCTGTGAAGCTTAATGTTTGTGCTTCTCATGAAAAACACAAAAAAATTAAAGAATTTTGGTCACATTCCATCTAAAAAAAGAAATAAACTATTGCTTCCACTTTATCACCCTAATTTATATTATCTTAAATGTAGTTCAAAGCATTTAACACACATTATTGTGTGTTTAAGCATAAACCAGCCTTGAGAGACATCACGGCAGACATTACTAACTGATGTTGAAACTGTCCAGGCTTTGGCTGCAACCCTTTTTTTCCTTTTTTTTTTTTGCTGGGAGTTTGTTTTGCCAAGAAAAAAAATAGCTCAGACCTTTCTGGGAAAATAAAGGACAGGACCTCTGGCTGTCTGGCTTATGGTTTCATACATCTGGGGACTTTAGTGTAGTACAGAGGAAAGCGATGACATTTCTTTTCCAGATTAGTGTGCAAACCACATTACAGAATCCTGTAGTAATCTCAGTGTTTGACTCAGGAAAAGAATTATTCTAGATAATCCATTCAGAAGGACAGCAATATGAAATCTAAACATGCAAAAGGAGATTGCAAAAACTACCTCATCTGCTGGAAATATTTTCCCTGAGAGGACTTAAAATGCAAAGCAATGTGGTTGATTAATGAAGACTACTGGTGTGATTACAATAGTACAAGACAGGGGGAAGGGGGGAAGGGGAAAGGGACACACTGAGCTGAATGCATAAACAGAGAGAGAGAGAGGAGGAGGGGAGGGGAGGAGGAGAAGATTTGGACCTGTTCAGAACCGTTCAAAACGCCGTTGATGAATTGGACCAGCTGCTCCATGGTCTCAATCGGCTCACTGGGCAGGAAGTACTGCTCGTTGGATGTGTTGAGGATGATAACGGAGGGCACCGTCACCTCCCTGAGAAAAACAGGAAACGCAGCTTTTAATCTTCTTAAGCTCAGCACCTTGGACTGACATTACCAAAGCGCATCATTAGATGGGAACAAATTGTGCATGCTTTAAGAACAAATTGTAACACGGAGGATACAACAGTGAGATAAACAAACTGCTTTGTACGTGGAGCAATGTAACTTTTCCCATGGGCATCATTTCTGAGGATTTTTTATTTTTTTTCCTGCAGCCTGGTTTACTTCAGAGTGCCATTTCTTCTATCGTTTATGCATACAGCGTGCAACTCAGGGGCTTTATGGGTCTGTGCCGGTCACAGTTAAAGAGACCTTCACAAATTACAGCTGACAAGTGAAATCGCAGAGAGAGAATCCAGAGGAAAGCAACTCTGCATTCACACTGAGTCGTATATACAAAAACATATACAAAAGAAGCCCAGAGTCTCATTTCACAGAAACAGAAACGCAGCACGCTCTCCGGCCCGCTTCCTTCCACACATCAGCGGAGGAATTACAAAACTCGGCGAGATAACGAACAAGGTCATAGAAACAAGCAATCCCTCTTTCACATGTCTCGCACAACACCGAGCCCTGGCTTAGATAAGGTATCCTGGTGCTTAGACACACACATATATGCACACACACACACACACACAGTCCATCATGGCTCTGCTGCCACACATCCCTGCAGTGTTTCCCAAACCGGCAACAAATTGCACTCACACGTATCCATCACTGTCCCAATCCACCACCCAGCTGAGATCAGTGACACACACACACACACACACACACACACACACACACACACACACACACACACACACACACACACACACACACACACACACACACACACACACACACACACACACACACACACACACACACACACACACACACACACACACACTGCAGTCATGCCTCACTACTCTGTCCAGCTGAGATCTGCAATCACATGTCCCACACACACACACACACACACACACACACGACAGATGGCACCCATTTAAAATAAATATGGATTAGCCTATTCACCTCTGTGAGTGGGGACTACTGGGGGGGTTCGCCGCCCATAATGAAGGCTCATACTGTACTCTGTAGAATTACAGCTGGCAGAAAACACACATTTAAGACATTTCCCCTTCCGCTGCCAAAAAACGGCTGCCATACTGTATAATTAGGGCTAATTATTTTTTATTACAGAGGAAGTTTATCCATGTCCGTTTGGATTATTAAAAAAGGTACAATTTGACATTTGAGCAAATACAAATCACTTGCTTTCTTGCCCACTTTTAGATGAGAAAAATCAAGACACCACACTCATATCTGTGCTTCAAGAAAAGGACAGTTTTCTTTAAGAGAATAGTTTTGGAAGATTTGGGGAAATGGGCTTAATTGCCTTCTTGCTGATGATGACATCATTAGTACCCCTCTCATGTCTGTGCGTTCACTTTAAAGATGAAGATTTAGCCTGTATTAGCATAAGGTCAGGAAGTTTTCTGCCGAGTGCATTGATGACTCTAAAAGTGTCTAACAACAACAGTTTATTGGTTGTGAAAGGGGCGGGGCTAAAGTGGAGAGTCTGGGCCGAGTCTTTACTGGCATGTAAATATCCTCAGGCCAGGACCTCACATTTGACAAAGAAAACACTGAAGTTACAACAGCTTCCTGTTTTATGGCGAAAGACATGTTTTCAACGACACAATTATTCATGACATGCACACGTTTGCTAACTTTTAATTGCAGGGGTCTTTAGATTATATTAACCTTTAATTTGTGGTTTTAGGGAAGTTAAATGTGGAAGCAATGAACTGGAGAACTCGTTATATTACACTGATGTAAGCTTAGTGTGTGGCCTTAGCTCCATTTGTGTGGTACCGATCTTCTTATCAAACTCCAGGCAAAAAACTAATTGTTGGAACTTGTCGTTTAAAAGATAAATAAATAAGCAAATTGTGACAACTGGATTTTTTTTTTTTTTTTTTTTTTTTAAACTTGCGTTGGTGGACTCTGGCTCATTATCAGCAGATCATTAATTCCTCTTCTGAAAGTTTTCTTTTCACTTTCTGTTATTGATGTTTGCATGGGATTTAAATAATTTCAAGATTCATTTAAATAAATGTGATAATGATTATCAGAGTGTCCAGGAAACATGCATGGGGACATAAAGTCTAAAAGACAATCAATCTGTCCATTTAAAAAAAAAAATAAGGTATTGTTCTATAAAAAAACGTTAAAATCTGAAAAACAATCTAATCATGGAAGTTAACTGGAATTATCTTTATTTGTGTGTGAGCTGAGACCGTCACTGAGGAAATACTGAGTACCATTTCCACGCTAAATTTCTCAGAGGTTCCACACAATCAATCTTTAGTATACAAATGAAATGGCTGGTTTGTGTGGTAATAATATCAACATCATTCGCCTTCTATGATTACAAATCTTCCCTTCACACAGACCGTCCAGTCACCTCCCAACTCTACGTTCCCCACAGCCCACGATGCATTCCATATAAGGGGTTAGCGATAATCCCACGTTTAAACAGAGGCAGAGACATCTCTCTGGTTTAGAGTGGTGCTCATGTTGTATGTGTGTGTGTGTGTGTGTGTGTGTGTGTGTGTGTGTGTGTATGTGTGTGTGTGTTTATGAGTGTGTCTATGTGCCTGTGGTGAATGCAGGGGCAGCCTCACGCCAGACAGACCGCTGCCAGAACACAGTAATCGCTGTGATGACAGAACGAGGGATAAAAAGCCATCAGATTTATTTCCACGGGTTTCCTAAGGGAGAGAATTAGTGGACAGTGACAGGCCAGGATTTCATTCCTCAAAAGGAGGGCAATTAATCCCCCGTGCTGCAGCAGCCAAGAATCAGTCCGGGGGAAAAAAACGAGGCAAATACATATTGTATCTCCTCTTACATAATTAGGAGGGCTAATCACCTCTTTCATCCTTGAACATAAACACTGACTGTGTAATTTCAGCCGTGCACCGGGAGTCTGGCGTTGGAATGTCGTCACATTTGCAATACGACTTCTACTGTACTCACTGACACACTCTTAATTACACCAGACTGAGGAGACCATGTCTGCTGTAATCTCCCCTCACACAAACAATAATATGCTCAAATTAAAATAACATCCCGCAGCGGCCTATTACGCTCGCAAGATTTTTCCACACAAACGCGCACGACTTTACACAAAAGGCAGACGCAATTAGACACTGCACGTTGGTAGATATATATATAAAACAAGACGCGCCAACTGCTACAGCCCTGCTGGCCTGTAACACTAGCGCAGTTCTGTCTAATTAAAAGTGTGTGGGTTGTCTGTTGCAGGGCCTCTCCGAGCCCGACACACCAACAGTCGGCCTAGGCGCAAAACTAGTGAAGCGGGAGAGGGGGGGGGGGGCCTCTCTGTATCATTAGCGCTGCTCTTTGACAAGCTATTAAAAACACATGACCATTATGGATCTAATCCATGCAGAGCCTTATCCGTAAATACCACATATATACTTTATCGCCCTTGTACGAGCAGATTTGCCAGACCTTGTGTGCTTTCTTTTTTTTGTGCGTAAAAGTACAATTTCCAAACGCACAAAAAAAAAAAGATATAACAGTGTCTGTTTATATGAATTCTCCACGAGAGCATCTTCAATGGCAGAGGCTGACATTACAGGGTCGTATGGTGTAGAGGAAAGAGAAGGATGACATGAGAAGGGAGAGGATTTGAGACACTCACCCCATAATGAGGCTGTTAATGTAGTCGTTCCCATCCATGTGGCCAAACTGGAAGTCTCTGGAGGTGCAAAAAAAGACAAAATCAAGTGTTATGAGAAGGTGCATCAAAAACAACATACAGTAGAGCAAAACGAACACTTCTTCATGTCTCAGTGGACGGCGCGAAAACTGGGACGCCAACTTTTTCCTTGCACAAATAGGAGAACACATTGAATGGAATTTCTTGATTGAGTTATGGGGGAAAAGTGTCATTGAAGAAAAAAAAAAAAAATTATCCCCAAAGCTCCGTCCTGTTCCATTCCATTCGTTTCTCCTCGTCTTTCTCCACCACAGAAAAAAGACTCAGGTGATTTATCTAAGCGATAAGGCAGGAGAAGGAATTCAATTTGTATCTCATTGTGCTGCACTATGTCTGAGCAGAGTGTATTGTGGGTAGACTGGGGAGGTGGAGGGAGAGAGCCAGTGACTTCCACTGAATGATGATTATGGGGGCCTCTACACATATATATATATATATATATATATATATTCACCGGATCAAAAGCTACATCTCGCACGGTTGTCCCCCTGGGTGCTACACAATACTGCTTCTGCTTATATCAATGACGTGATTATGCAGAGACTGAACTACATAATAAATCCAGTGGTGGCAATATAAAAATCAAGTCTGTGTTAGTGGCAATAATGCTGACAGTAGTGGGACAGACTGGGAAATAAGGCTCATCAAAAAGTCAGTTTGTAACTTTTGCTTTCTGAAAGCTGCAGCGGAGAGTTTACCATCAGACTTGACTGGGGAAAAAAAGGATCTACATTATAGTCCAGTTAGTTTGTCTATTATTGAAACATTAACAAGTCTGTTTCATCATGTATGTCTATCTTCCAACTCCCACCGACACATCTTGGCCAGACTGGTAAGAAGACCGGCCAAGATGGATGAGTAAACTTAATGAGAAACTTGCATGTGTTAAGAGAAGGCATGGAGAAAGAATGCTCAACAGCTTTTTGCCGTAAATATTTACAGATTTTGTCCGTAAGAGTTGGAGATTTTGGCTGTTTTATTTAAACGTTCCCTCTGGAAATGTCCAAGTGTCCACTTTTTTTATTTGACTCATGAAATTGTAATAAATGAAAGCCATATTTGCTGACGTCGTCATCTGTCACGTTATGTGGTTTTCAGGAAGAGGGGAGTGTTTTCTGAAGACAGATTCCCACAGAATTTATATTCCAGTGAAACTGTGGGGTTTTGTGTGTGTGTGTGTGTGTGTGTGTGTGTGTGTGTGTGTGTGTGTGTGTGTGTGTGTGTGTGTGTGTGTTGGATAGCAGTATTATAGCCATTGCCAAAGTAAAGATGCACAAGAACATTCTACAGGGGAAATCATAGGAATCAAAGGAATGAATTATTGAACCAATTATCATAAGAAAGAATGTTTTTGGTGCTTTTCTGCTGAAAACAGCTGTTTACTGCATCTGGAAGCAGTGGGTGGTGGGACTATACCCAAATCATTAAAGTTGTAGACCACAAAACCAAAACAACGAGCTGAAAGACGCCATCTGTACCAATCACGTCTATTGCAATATTGCATACCGTCTGTTGTTCCATGGAGAGGGGTCCTTCTTCCATAAGTTTGATTTCTGATATCGGGATATAAATACATTGGTTCATGCAGCTTTACGATGTTTTGAAATGTAAAGAATGCTGCTCAACACCTAATTTGCCTCTAAGCAGGTGGAAGCCTCTGAAACCTAAAGAGTCCAGCTCCATTTATGGGTAGAAAGTCAAAAGCTTGTTTGAACAAGGCTTCTTGTCTGGTCTTGTTGCACCGACCGTCTGTGCGGCAACTGGCACATAAAAAGAAAATAATGACTGGTGCAGAATTTCAACCCAACACACACCCACTAACTGAAATCTGACTTTCCCACAACACTCGAATTTCCCCCATGGGGATCAATAAAGGAATATAATAATGTGCAATTAACGCACATTCACCCCCCCCCGCCCCCGCCCTCCCCACCCCAACACACAGACTAGTTCCCTCTCAAATCTGCATTCATTGTTCTGTCAAAACGCTACAGTTGGTGGATGAGCCGAGCACCACATCATTAACTACTGCATCAAACGGTGTCGGCTCATCCAGCCACCTCTGATCTGCCGACTCTGTGCGCTGCCGCCACCCACCACCGGGGGCGTCTCTCTCTCTCTCTCTCTCTCTCTCTCTCTCTGACTTGTAATTACAAGTACCGTTTAGGTGTGTCAGATCACTGCAGGCGGCTCTGATCTCAGTGGGGTTTCTCAAACTCGAGTCTTGAAAAAATGGAAAAACAGCAGAGAGAAGCGTGGCGGATAGTAGTCCAATTGATGATAGGGATCTGTGTAATTCAATCAGCCCTAATGGGAATGCCTGGAGAGGGAGATACACTTTGATCACGGCGGTTTTGAGATGCACCTCCTCGATCAAACGCACAAATCTATGTGATGAAGCAACATGGCCAATGTTAAGGCACTGTGAGGAACTTAAGCACAACATAATGATGATTTTTCTTTTTTTTTTTAATCCTTTTGAGGAAATCCTCTTGTCGCTTGCCGCTCTGCTGGGAGTGATCAGAGATAAGGGTCAGCTACAGAACGGCGACATTAGAGCCCGTTTTGAATGCGAGCCTCTTCAGTCGAGTGTGTTTGCTTTAACCTGGGCCCTTCAGCTGACGGATGACCTACCTACTGCTCTCATGCACACACACGGCAGCTGTTTCAGGGGCCCCATGGTAAACACTCGAGTGTCTGTGATCTTGCATCGTCTCCGCTTCCCACCATCTTTCTTTCAGACCCTTATAGTCCACTAACGGCGGGAATAACAATAACACAGTTGTGAAAGTATACATTGGAGGTGTGCGTTTCCTCTTTGTATTGGATGCCTTGTTTAAAGAAGAAGAACAGGTTGAACAAAGGCGCCACCTGACACAAAGATCCCATCCCCAGTTGTTACTGCACAATTGGAGCCAGAGAAAACAGAAAATGATGCATTAATACCAACTAGGCTGAGTTTTTGACTGACAGCTGAATAGAACACCTATATTTGGAAGCTGAAATTTTGCATAATTACCTTTCTACTGAACCTCAATGAAAACATGCGTGCCCCGACAAAGGCATCAACTTGCTCGTGAACAGACAGGCGAGTGCACCATCCTCACATAAATGTATAATTTGGGATATTCGTGGTCGACCCCATCACGTATTTTGTGCCTTACCTGTTAAAATGTTCTCTGTATTCCTTCGCCACCCTCTGAATCAAGGTCTTTAATCTAAAAGCAAATGAGAAGAGAGTGAAACACCACATGAGTCCAAGTCTAACCTTTTTTTTTTGTATTATTATTATTCTTTTCTTTTTTTTTCAGACTGATGCCTGTAATTTGTGGAGAGATCCAAACAATAACATCAAGCCTTATCTGTATTTGAAAGCCGTGCACTTGAACACAGCCATAGTGGTGACCGTGGGAGTCATTTATATAGAGCCGTGCTTTTTTTTAATTTCAGTGTTCTTTGTACCTGCCACTCTCCTCTGTGGGGTCCTTCTCGTCGATGACTGCAATCGCTACCAATTTGCCTGAGGTGGCAGACAGGGATTACAAATCACAATCACAATCACACACACACACACACAAAAAAAGAAAAGGATGAGGAGACAATGGCAGGCAGATAAGAGGGCTCTGGAGCAGACGGATCACCTCTCAACAGCGGAGAAGAAAGGAAGAGGGAACCGAGAGCGCGTTATTCATTCATCACTCAAACATTAAGATAGCTTAGGCTTTTCTACTTGGTTGGACAGGAAACAAGTGGTCACTTTTCTGGTAGAAGAGCTATTTCGGTGCCATTCAAAGCCCAAATCCCACGACAAGACAAATAGGTCTACTTAAAATAAAAAAAATGTTACACAACTCAAAAGGTCTGTCATTCAGAAGTATATTAGTTTGAGGCCTTGTTGCTCCGATGAGAGTGCCAGCCTGCCCCCTGGTGGTCACTGATGGTGCTTTAGTGTCAAGGTTGGGGTAAAGGTAGTGGGACAGTCATGGAAAGGAATATTTTTTTCAAGCAGAAAGTGTGGAAATTGAAGTTAAACTACAGAAACTATTTTTTTGAATGTATAAATATGTTAAAGGGCCAGTGCTACTGTATATGAGCGTACTTGCAATCCATCCATGTGCACTATTAATCTCCAATATATCATTCCCCAAATGACTGTGGCTGTCGGGGGGGGGGGGGGAATGGGAATTAATTTAACAATAGTTTATTTACGGTTAACTTTGTGTTGTATCGACAATGCTTCTTCATGGGAATACAACCTGCTAAAATATGAATAATTAGCTAACGAGGTGCACAGGATCTATTGTTGATGTAGCTGCAATATCTCTTTGTATATCGTCGGAAAATATAGATGAATTCTGCAATGTTGTTAAACTACAGGACCTCTAAGCAAAATGTTTCAAGCAGAAGGTCAATCGCGGGTTAAAAAAAAAGAGAATCTCTTTCTTGTAGATCACAGTTTATAAGTTTTAACAAATGGCTAACGTTGTTTTTTTTATGTTGTCGCCATTTTTTCTGTCAGTATAGAAAATGGAGGGAACAGAAATCCCAAGACTGGAATGGAACCCGGCATGTCTCAGTTATACACGCGCTGCAACAACTCAACCTGCTCCCTCATGGCTTAAATAACGGTTATTGGTAAAAGTTACTAATGCTTTATAGATCAGTGAAGACTGCTCAACTAATAAAATAATAACCGTGATCACGATTTTTTGGTTCTTACGATTAAATGAACATGATCGACTGAACGTTTAAAATGCGTGCTCCTCAACCAACAGCCAGCCAGCAGGAGGCGATCATTTAGCGAGGCGTAATTACAATTCACGCACGCACACACCACAGGGGCAGCTGTAAAAAAGTTTACTGAATGTTGCTGCTGCAGTCCAGAGTAAAAGAGTAAAATACAGCTTATTACTCGTTTTGTCCGTCTGCTCTCTGTGATATATAAAAGTGCACTGTATTCAGGTGAAGAAGCCTTATGTTGATGCAGAGATTTGTTCATTTGCAGGAATGTAGCACGACATGGGGGTGAAATCGGTGCTCTGGTTATTTAAATGTTAGAGTGCAATAAGATATTTTGTTTCTTAAAAATAACTGAATAATCTCAATACTGATCTAAATAATCCTGATTTTCATTTAAAATATAAGCTTTGGGATCAGTAACAAGCAATTTCATTCAACAATGATCAGTTTTTATCCTTTCTGTGTGGTAATAATGTAGTTAAAATGCATTAAGTCTATAAAGAAACCTTTTCATTAAGTTATAAATGAAGGGTCACAGGCTTCAGTTTCAAATTCTTCTGGTAAAAGCTGAAAGAAAGAGCTATCAGCACTCAAACTTCACTGTGAAGTGATGTAATTGGATTTCAAAGACATCCATCTGACAACTTGCACTCATCATATTCCTTCAAATCTGCTAAAGTATATTTATAGACCAAACCGGCTTGTTTTCTAATCCACTTGTTTGTGTCCTTTATCCAGCTGACTTAGTCGAGTTGACTCTTCGTGTGTCTGAAACCAGTGATGCAGAAAGTTTCATGTTTATGAGCAAAAGTTTGAGAAAATGAACACCAAAAGCTGCAAATTCTAATTCGTTTTTTTTGTGTGATTTAGACATAATTTTACTTCGTGATTGAGCAACACTGAAAGTATACCGTGTAGTCTCTTTTTTAAAGCGGTTGTTTGCGTTGTGGTTATCAGACAAACTATTCACTCTAAAGAACAGTCCCTGTACACCAAAGAAAAACTAAACAGTTGTACTGTGAATCTGTCAAATAGACTTTGTTTTCCGTACGTCATTTCTCCTCGCCTCTGCCTGTCTTCTAAGTTTTGCCCCATAAATAGAATTAAATTACAGCTTGAGACTATTCATTGATTTCGGTCACACCGTTATTTAAACACAGCGGCATAGACTTGAAGTGGGATGAGGCTTTTAGAGAGCTAAAATGTGCCTTCGCCGCCACACAATGAGCCCGAGGCCATGAAACTTCACACTTGATTGAAAAGCCTTTAGAGACAAAGCTGGAGAATTAGATACTGTTTTAAGGAATATACTGTCATCTAAACTCTATCTATGTTTGTTATAGTAGCAGACTGAAGCTGCAGACTTTGCCTTCTCAAATCAGTCACATAGTGTTTATAAAGTTAAGGTGCTTTAGAGACTTTTTTGTGTTCAGAACAAACTACAAATAATGGTATAAATGGGTTTAAGCCAGATCTTGCACCTTTAAAAAACTGACCGCAAAAAACAGTCCGACTGCACATGAAGAGGTAAAATACTGTTTCTAAATTAGAAGCACAGCTTTCTCCGCACATAGCATCAATTTACTGCCGTTTAAGAGGGAGATTGTATTTCAATCTTGAGCTTAAATTTCCTGTGAGAGAGAAAGTGAGTTTAGTGGAGCAACATGGGCTAAATCTAGAGGGAAGTGTCAGATTTTCTCATCATAGCCCCCCCACACAATTAACGCTGATATTTTTACAAGGAACTTTTGACAGGAGCAACTCTAAGATGTTTTCCTTCTAATATAAAAAGTAATTATGTGGTTGATTGGATATTTGGGTGGTGGGAAGCGAAATATTAGGGAATTTAGTGTGAAATAGCATTAAAGAGGCAGGCTGAGTAAAGCTGTGTGCTGATGCATTTCAACTTATATGTGATGATAATCATTCTGTAATATAAAAATGTTGACTATTGACTTTAGCTCCATAAACATTTCGGAGCAAAAAAATGGTGCAAAAAGTATAAAATATACACACAAAATAAAATCATTATGCTCATGGTTAACAAACATCACCATTTACAGTTTTTCTAAATAAAATAGAGCTGAAACAATAACGAAATTTATCAGAAATGATTAATATCTATGTAATATGTAATCATTTTGATAAATTTCTTTGTCTCATGTGATACATTTTAGTTTTTTTTGACAAGACATTTGAGGTTTTCACATTTGACCTTGGAAATAATTAATTAATGATGAAAACAATAGTTTTAAGCCCTAAATAAAACTGTGTTAGATATATATATATATATATATATATATATATATATATATATGTTAGATATATATATATATATATATACACACACACGCTATATGTACGCTCATAGGAGTACAATAAATGTTATGCATACGCCACCTGTTTCTCCGAGCTCATAGAGTGTAAAGCCATCAATCTGGAGGTATCCTTGGAAGCGCTCCTTGTTCACCCATGAAGACAAACTAGCGTCCGTGTACTCTGCAACACAAAGAGGCAGAAGCACAAAAATAAAAATAAAAAAATCAACATTCAGCACACAACCAGTCTACATTAAAAGCAAAGCACAACAGCGTATTGATGCCTGGATTGTAAGAAGATCACAGTGTTTACCTCTTGTGTGCTCTCGAGGGAATAAAGCGGAGCTTTTATAGATGGAGTTTAGATAGACAATGATCAGAAATTGTTATGACAGCTGGCTGCCTCTGGGTTAAGTAGTCTGGGGGGCTATTGCGGGTCTGAAACAGCCGACGGATTGTGAGTAAGAGACGGCAGATTGAGAATCAATCCAGCGGTAAACAATCAGATGTATCAGTTTGGTTGTCTAGACATGAATGAAAGAACATTTCGTCCAGTCTGGATTTGACACGATGAGCATTAATCTCTTATTTATGAAATAGCCAGTTGTCAAGATATTAAAAAGAAAACTGCAAAATCATTCAAAATAGTTGGGTTTTTTTATTATATGATGGCTCAACTAACCACACTTTCACAGCTATTTTTCCTTTCTGTCTTAAAAAAAAAAAAAAAAAAAAAAAAAAGCATTTGGTTTGTAAATGATTCTCCGAGCGTAAATACATTTATTTGCAGGGCAGATTTTTACACATTTGGAGCGAATGAATAATTCAGTAGATGCATTAGGGGGAAAAGAAAAAAAGAGATAAAGTGCAACAAAAGGAAAATAAATAAATAAATAAATAAAGTAAAATAAAGGATTGCCTCCTGAATGTGAACCACATGTTGTTGCTAGCCTAACATCTGGAGGCAACATGCAAACGGTAACCCGAGTCTGTCCCTCGAGGATTTAAATAGGGTGTAAAGCGAGGCTGCTCAAACAGAACTGTTCTCTCCGGCTGGTAAAAGAAGCTACAGGACGCTCATAATTGATGTCAAATGTAGCTGGGACCTCATTATGACATGTTCATAAGTTATCACGACCCTTCTGCTACCGTTACAGTAATTACAGCAACACTGATGACTCCAACGTGGTTCTTAAGCTGCTCCCCAAACGAGCCGGGAGCACGATAATGAACATGACAACTTTAAACCTGAACACGCTTCTAAACCCCCTCCGAGGTCGTAGCTTGTACTAGAATCCAGATAACCTTAATGCAATGTATTTCTCGCTGCTGCTGCTGCGCAAAGGCAGAGTTGTTGTTAAGGCTGCTGAGTCGGTCAATCTGGTAGAAATTCCAGAGAGTTCTTTCCACAGATGTTCTGGCTTTAAAGACAGCATGCAGCTGCCCGACTCCCTTCTCCCAGATGCAAGAGAAAGAGAGAAAGAGAGAAAGAGAGAGGGAGAAAGCGAGATAGCTGAAGGCCCCAAGCTGGGATCGTACAGCCCGATGAAGCTCTACGCCGACTGAACCTGCTTCACCTTGAAACAAATTAGAGCTGCTCTCTTCGCGGGCGCCCGCCTCGCAATCACCATACTGCCCTACAGGAGCCTGTCAGCCCAGAGTTCACACAGCTGGAGACGAGGGGGGGGAAAGGATGAGGGGCAGGAGGGGGAATAAAAACAGACAGGGGGTGGAGGGAGGATGATCCAGTGTCAAGAGTTTCGAGCACGGGGATGAGACAGCTCTGACACGTTTCAAAGATGGAGGTTAATGGCACTGAGGACCCTCCGAGACAATGCAAATAGTGCAGAAAGAAAACCAGAGGGAGAAAGGTAGAAGAGGGGGAGAGGAGGGCGGAAATATCAAAGATGATTCAGACAGGGTGAGACGCAGAGGGAGGCAGAGGAGGAAAAGATTGATGAAAGAAAGCTCAGTGAAATGACAGAACATAGTTGTTTTTATACTACTGTATGTACAAAAAGGAAGGAAAATGATATAGCTAGTTGCAAAACTGCAACACAAAAAAGAACATCCACAAAGCAACAGTGAGTGATGGGGAGCATGTGGAATAAATCAGCTCCTTAATGTGTAAGAAAGCTGGCTCTTTTTATCACGTTCTCCATCTTATTTTAGCACGTTAGCAAGTACAACCGATCGCTGAATAAGTCATTTTTTGACGACCATAAAGGTTACAATTAACTTCCATTAACTGAAAACGCACTGTGAAACGGTTACATTTCTAAGAAAAAAATACTGACAACTCCCAGGCCGAACAACGCCATGGTAGCCACCTGTCACAAGGTAGCCACGCCCTACAGCATACTCTGCTTTTTGGTGCATTTTACTCTAAATGGGACCATGATTAACTAAATGACCATCATGCTGTATTGAAGAAGACTTGAAAGTAGCAATTGAAACCATAAACTCTTAATGTTTACTGAGGTCTACCAAAGTGGAATATACCAACAGTCCCAAATAAAACTAATGAAGAACACACCTGGATTACAATCCAGTAAAGATGACCCTTCACCATGTCATTCATTCAAATAACCAATGAAGTGAATTGTCTCCATGTGTGCCGTCACAAATTGTCACATAGCATCAGTGTGTTATTACCTCGTCATCACATTCATGGACTGTTAAGCCGCCTGTCATTTAAGTGCTACCAATAAACACATGCAAAATAGTGCTACCTCACAGCTGGCTGTGTTATGTACATTTCCATACAAGGAGTGTCGGGGCCAAACCACAAACCACTGAAACAGATTAACAGAGAGCCTGATGTGTATTAAAGGGAACATTTGCCATCTTTTATGTGGATGTCCAGTCAGGGCTGATGGTAAATATAGTCCACTGAAGAAATAGTGTATGCTGTATTGACCAAGAAAGCTGATTTCTCCCGCTGTGGAGCTGTGCTTACATGTACCAGGATGCATTGCATGAGAGTGTCAAGTTCGCTACGTCTGATAAATAAACTCACAAAATCTCAATATTCTTTCACCTAAACAGAAAAACACAACCTTCTGAATTCAAGTTTCTCAACAGCCATGTCTTTTTTTTGGTCTTTCCATAGTTCCAACTTTCAACAAATTGGTCAAAAGTCCACTTTGGTCAAAATAAGTTAATTCACAGAGTACGATGTTGTAATATGACAACTCTACACTTGCTCTTATTCCTTATTAGCAAATCACATTCACAAATATGGCCGAAAAATCGCCACTGCTGGTCCTGGTTCTATTTCCAAGTTCATCTTCGGGATCCTGATGAAGTTCTCCAGTAGACCTCGGTCTCCAGTGTGGAGGAAAACCTTCATGCGTAGTAACGAACACACAGCTCTCTCTCTCTCTCTCTCGCTCTCTCTCTCTGTCTGTGTTGTCGTTGGCGATAGCATCCATTATAAACCGCCCACGCCTACATTCAATACAGGATAAGGATGATTCTGTTGGCATCGAAGTGCAATTTTAGCCAGTTGGTGTTCTCTCTCTCGGCAGCTCAGGTTCTGGAGGTTCTCCATCAACCAAAATACTGTAAAATCTACTCTGTTAAAATCCTCGTCCATAACATCCTCTGCACTCATATTTGGGATGCCATTTTCGCTGTTTTAAAACGTAACACAAGCGAACAGAACAAGGATGTTTTTGAGCGGCATTGCGCCCAACAGCTATCAAAGCTGAAGTAGCTCTTCTGTAGTTCTTCCTTGATTCCGACAACGTCAAATAACATCACTGGAAGGAGGACAACAGATTATGCAGCTGCTCCCCAAAGACGTAGGGGAACATAGGCCAGAACTGAAGACGTTTTTCTACATCCGGACTCAGATGGATAGAGACATTGTTGAAAAATAGGAGACTCAAAAACATCTCTGGAAAAAAACATCGCTGGCGAGTGCAAACAGCATGCTGTGCAGACTAATATACATCCTAATTATATCTTTCTGTTGTCTTCTTACGGTGCCAACATGTAGCCCAGTAGATTTCGCTGCACACACCACATGATCAAAACCATATGGGCCTTGAAGCGAAAACAACAGTGCAGACCTGTACAGCAGTATGAAACTGAGTATTTGGTTTATTAAATATGTATGAGCTCGAGCCTCCGTGTTGAACTATATTTTAACAACGCTCTTCAAAAAGGATTTTTTTCTGCTGTTTGTGATGTGCACTAAACCAATCAAAGCTCAACTAAATGTCAAACATCATTTCACACAAAGCGGGAGGCCGTGTTTGGACAGTGCGGCTTCGCTCTATGACATCTATTGTTTAGAAACACAACAAGTCAGACATGCACAATAAGGACAGAAAACATGCTCCGAATTTCTACTAAGCAGATTGAATCTGAATCACTAAAATAAATAGAAAAACAAATACAAGGGGGAGATGATAAAAGTTGCTTTTAAGCCTCTGTAGCTGGTAGATTTAAAAACACAGCTAATGAATAATGTGTGTTATTCATCCAAACACTTTAATTGACATCATAGTCGGCCATAAAACAGTGTCACTGGATGACTATGCAAAAGATTAGCCAAATAACAGTCGATAAAAAAAAGTGCCTGAGAGAACTTCCTGCATAAGGTGCCTCATCCAACATCCAGTCAGTGGACTTTCACTGGGACCAGTCCTCTGTGAGACGCCGCACAGCTGGAAAGAAACCAGATGCTGAGGACCACAGATTGTAAAAATGGAATCGGGAAAACTATTTCTCTAATGCAGAGTGGGGGCAATTTCTTTGCTGTCATTGTAGGTAAGTGCTTAATGAGCTGTACTCTCATTATATTTCATTTCCAGTTTCACCTACAATAACCGGCGCCTTTCTTCAACTATTTCCAGAGGCTTGAAAGGGGAAGGAGGAATCCGCTCTGCGAGGAAGGACACAATCATGTCATTTCGCCACGATGCTCCCGTTCTCAGCCCCTGACAAGCTTAATATGCCGTCGCCATGGCAATGCTAGACATTCGCCACATCCTCCGTATCAAGGTCCTGGAGGACTCTGCAGAGTGTGGAGTTTTTGTTATCAACGTCTGCTGCGGCGAGCCTCTCCTGCTGCATTTCTGGTGCAGGAAGCCCCCCTTCCGTAACGGTCAGGTGGAGCAGACGGACGTGAGCTGGCAGACGGCGGCGGAGGTGGATTTCGTTCTCCGGGCGCTACACCGTCAGCCAAATCTGCCCAACAGCCACTACTGGGGCCCGTTCGTGTTGTCATTGTGCCTCGACGCCCTTCCCTTCCGATTCCGCCTCCCGCCTCGGGCCCACAGCGACAGCAGAATACAAGACATCATGGGGGAACGCGGTGAACTCAGGTTGTTGCGGTAAGAAAGCTTCAAATTAGGCAACAGAAGAAATAACGCAGCTCCTCTAAACCCCTTATGTCACACATGACGCTTTTCCAGAGGCTGCTCCAGTGATTCAGTTCTTGGCTTTAAGTGACTGTATACACGGTGCCAGCTCTGCACTGATTTCCTTTGGCCTTAGCTGTGGTCTCTCACGCCCATCCACCCTGACCTGCTATGTACGTCCGCCCAAAGACAAACCGCCACAACATCGCTGGCCTCACCGCACACACACAATAGTGGGCAGAGCCCCGGGTGTTTTATGATGGGCCAGGCACACCATAACTCAATGTGGTGAGGAAGATGAAAGAACAGCAGCAGAGACCGGAAAACTAGAGGAACACAGCTCGAGAAAACAAGGATCGGAGGAGAGGAGCAGTAAACAGAGAGCAACCTACAGGCCCTTTAATCATTTTCTTATGCCTTTGTGTGACTAAATGAACAAAACTGCAGTGGATGAAGACATGGCAACACAATACTCACCATCATAGGTAAAGTAGGCCCCATCTTTAAAGACCACAACGGCAGGAAGCTCTGGCAAAGTTACTGACTGTTGAAAAACAACAAAAAGATATTTAAGTCAAAACCAAGTTCTATAAAACATTTTGTACTCTTTAAATGTAAGTGCACCTGCAAAAAATGTGGGACAAGACTGTTGGCAGCAGAGCTTTGCAGCAAACTGTGAAACTTGTCCTGTTTTGCATAATGCAAACACAGCATGCAAGCCTGGTTTCTGTTTATGCAGTCGAGAGAGGCGATGCTAAAACAATTAATTATTTACAATTTAGAGAAATAGCAAGGATAGACATCAACAATAAGATGCCGACATAAATATGGAACTCTTCGATAGTGATAACAGTGTTTTTGTGTTTACCTCTGGAAAGACTTCCTCTGGTGCCGAGAAGAAATAAGTGTAGACGATGAGCTCAGAGGCGACGTCGTTGTACTTCTCCTGCAACGGCAAACAAGTATATCAGAGTGCACACAATGGCTTTCAATAAATCTGTGTTAAACAGCTGCAATTAGGGTCACTACAAGGTATCACACAGAACCTCTTCTTTGTTAAAATATGTTAGAACAGCAGCAGAGCTTCTATCATTTAGTCAATACACTGTTTAAGCATTGCTCTGAAGAAGCTTGAATAAAAAAATAAAAACCTTTGAGTCATGTCTTTCTGACATTAAACGATGCTTACTTTGAGGGGAGACTCCCCACCGACATACACAAAAAGCACATTGTGTCGTTTCATCATGTGCTCGAACATCTGCTTGCTGGGAAGCGCCCTGACGGCCGGTCTGCAGGGGGAAATAAAACCCTCACTGATTAGTTCATTTTAATGAGTGAAATCCGTTCAGCACATAAAAAAAAAAAAAAAATGGCACACTAATGCAATAACATTTGTGTTCTTGATTTCTGGGCTGGTGGCGCCACCTGGTGGAGATTCAACAACAAGCAGCCCTGGAGTGAGAGCCAAGCTTTTGATCTACCCCTCTGTCACGGATCAAGCTTGATTTCCCTCAAGGAGGAGGAAAATCTGTCAGGCACTTTTGATACAGTGGCTTAAACTGGAGCTTCGGGGGGGGGGGGGGGAGGAGACACCCCATTGAGCTGTGAAACAAATATGGCCTCCATTGATAAGCTCGCTTGGATGGTTTCCTATTAGTACAGCTGTGAAATGAAGGAAGTTCTACTCAATAATCAGTTTCATGTATTTAGTTTTTTTGAGGCGGTGATCGAAGGCTCACCCTGCCACCCTGTTGGCAAACTCTATGATGTCATCTTTTGTCCGTGGTCCTTTGTAGTTATAGGCAAGATCCCCCTTTAACCTGAGGAGGAGAGACAGAAAACAAAGCCACAGTGAGAGGCTGGTAATTGAAACGTAAAACCGTTCAGTACCATTTGTTATTTTGGGGTTATTAATTCGCTGCCGGGTGAAGACATTTTCGTGAGAATTTAATTAAATTGGAAAAAACAATTACGTGACATTGAATTTTGCATTCAGGATATTGGGATTGTCTGAAAAACCTCATTCAGGGAGGAGAGAAAAGGGGAACAAAAGATCAGTCAATGGACAGAAAAAATTAATCAGCAACAATTTTGCCGTTCAATTGATCGATTTTGTCGCTTAATTAAGCAAAGACGGTAAATACTAGCTGGTTCCAGCTTTCAGAATGACAACATTTTGATGCTTTTCTACGTTCTATACACTTCTTGGTCGCTTTCTTTGGTACGCCTCTGTAATACTGGGAAGGTATTAGACTGCACCCAGAACAGGCTGAGTTCTTTGTGGCATTGATTCAATAAGAAGCTGGAATCTGCGGTTTTATTTGATGCACATCCTTGCTGCAAATCTCCCTTTCCACCACATCCTAAAAGATGCTCTGTTGAATTGACTACTATTGAAGAACTGATGAACGGCATTGTAAACAGAATATCTTTGGGTGACAGAGACCTGGGCCTCTCAAAACCTCTTAGAAACATTTTCAACCTTCTTCGGGGGCCACCACCATCAAATGTTTCCGAATCCAGATTGAAAACAGATTTACTTTCTCTGGCTTTCTCTGTTGTAGGTATGTCAATCTGTGTTTTGTCATTGTATCATTTGTCATTTTCTTCTCTTTTTTCCTTTTTAACTGAGTAAAGCACTTTTGTCAACTTCAGGATTGTTTTGTAATTGTGCTGAATAAATAAAACGGACTAATTGGCAGGTATATTACATTGATTAAAAAACAGTAAAAGAATAAATAAAAATCTGACAGATTAATCGTTAATGAAAATAGTCATTAGTAGCGGCTCTACTTTAGCCCATTATAGACATCACCTGTCTTTGGCAGTATGTGAGCATTATAACGACAACCTGTCTATTTCAAGGTGATGTGATGCAACAAATCTCTCAGGAAAAGCTTATTCATCACTAAAAGGTCAACTTAATCTAAATCCTCTCACCTCCAATGAAAAACAAAAACTAATGACTGGCCAAAATAAAAAAACCTGCTCAAGCTCCTCCAACAGGCAGAATGCATCAAAGATGGCTAAGGTTACATCAGCCCACGGGGGTTAATGAGCTCGGGGGGGGGGGAGAAGTCTAAATCAAGCCTCCTCCTGTTACCGAGGGGAGATTTCTGGTGTTCCTCGATGGATGTTTCATCACTTGCTCAGTTTGATGTTATGAACCCTGCCGTGTTCATGTGGCAGTTTTCCCAAATGAGCTTGATGAAACTAAATGGGGAGCCCATTAAGACAGCGTGCAGATAAATGATTCTGTATCGAATTCATTGAGGAACGCTCGCTCTGCGGGGTGATCATTTCTCTCAAGTCAACATGAGTTGTGCTGCTGAGCAGCTGGCGTCTACCTACAATCATCCATTCTATTTTTTTATTTTTTTTTTAAACGTCACTTGCACTTCAGGAAAGATGAAAATGAGGAATCAGTTGATGCAGTTCACAAGTGGATGTAGCACCAAACGTGGATTTATCAATCAATAGATCAAAAGAGAATGAGAAAAGCAAAAATATAAGATTGAAATTTAAATAGCTGAAGCTGATTTTAAACAATTTATGGCCCAAGAAATGTATAATTAAACTTGAGTGTCGAACCTAATACGAATTAGCCCAAAAAGGTGTGGACGGAGTTTGTCACTTAGTTGGGGCCTTAAGGACGCAGCAACAACACCTCGTTCCCTCCTGAATAAGTCATCTAAGGGCATCTCAACAGGCCAGACCTCAAGGGAGAAAAGACAAGAGTGTAAAAAAAGATCCTGATAATAAAACCATACAAATTTAAGTTAATTCACTTCATATAATAAAGTTTAACACCAAATTATGGCCTCAAAAAGTTAAATCAATGTCTCTCTGATATAAGCTTAATAAATACTTAAGACTAGAGGCTCCACAGAAACAGTGTTATCTGCAGATATATTGTACTGAGCTTGTTATCGTTCCGTCTTAGGACCCTGTAGGTCCGTACAAAATTCAATAAGCCTTCTAATCTCATATGGATTTCTTTAGGCCTTTTCAAAAGTTGCACTTCGTGGCTAAGAAAATTACAGCAAAGTGAGCATGGTATTTCATTTATGATTACACAAAGTTTAAAATCAAAGTAAACAGTCAACCGCGGCTTTAAAGTTCATTATGTTTACAAAAGATTAAAGTTAAAACAGAGTAATCTCTTATATATTATATTAAAATATATATATTATTATATATATATATATATATATATCATTTTTTTGTCACTTACAGTTTTATTGTGGGGTATCCACGAACACCGAACTCTGACGACATTCCTGCAATTTAGAAAACAAACATAGCATATCAGACAAAAAAGCGAATATTTTGAAGAACCGTCTTTGTCTTCAAAGTGTTCGATCAGGAAAATGATCAAAGGAATAGTTTGACATTTTGAGATATTCTCTTTTGTGCCAACAGTCAGATTCAGAAAAAATGAACACGGGCTGAGCTAATCTAACAGACTATTTTATCTGTAGGCTTATATTTAACAGACTGATCATGAGAGAGGTACCAACCTAAAGCTCATCCAACTCTCCGCTACAATCGAATAAGCATATTTCCCTAAAATTCCTTTAAAAGCCCTGTGGCTTAAAAAAAAATAAGGTTTCAGTCTGTCAATCAGTAGATTAAATGCGTCTGTGGATTACTCCTTAAACACAGTCTGCATAATTAAATGGAGGATTACTGTAATTTTCCCTCACAATATTAATCTTTCACTGTATGATTATTGTGGCAAAAATATGACAATAACATAATATTGATCATCATAATGTCACAACAACAAAACCAAACCTATATTTAATATTGTTTATGGTGCTTCACCATGTTGTTGAACAACACAGTCAATTAGTTTGGTCCGTCTTCGTCTCCAGCACATGAGATAAATCACCCGGGGACAAACGGGCAGCGAGGGAAGCTCCTGAAGCGCTTCATCGTTCACTCACCAGAGTAAGCGGTGGCATCCATCTTTCCCACGCGGACCGGCGACCCGGAGCTCTTCAGCTCCACTCCCACGTCGTGCCATACTGGCTCGAGTTTTTTACAGTAGCCGCACCACGGAGCATAGAACTGGGGGGAAAAAAAACAGGAGAATAAAGCGGCCTTTAGATCGTGTGCAACATATTGTCAATATTATGTTTAATCATGCAAAATACACCACTATATGTAAAGTAAATAACCAAATCTCTATTCTTTTAGAATCACACACACACATTTTTGTAGATTACTGTGCTGAATTTTGAGTGTGAGCCACCGCCCACTAAAAAAAACATTAAAAAAGGATTTTCACTTCAATTTCATCTTACACCAGAGACGATACTTCATTCACCATACTTAGTTTCACCTTATTTGACAACAGGACTTTTAAAAGCACACCAACCAGATGAAATAAATGGTAGTGCTTCTACTGAAAGGGGCTTAAACAATTCTCTTGCCTTTTTGTGTATCTGAGCTTTATTTGCACCATTGTTCTTTTATGTGATATTGTGTATGACCTCCGGGATGGATTCTTTTAGTACAAAAGGACAACACTGGAGCTTTAAATAATGGGAACAACAGTCTGGATGATCTGAATGCACTGCTGCTCATTAGGACCAGATAATGGGCTATTTAAGACACATCTTTAACCTGCAACAACTGATTTGTTTGGCCACTTGAAGGTCGTCAGCGGGTAGCCATTCTTCACTGATGTTTTGGCTCATTAACACCGGAACATCTCTGGGTGGTTGAGCAGCGGTGCCCCTGCAGCAAGACCTCAGATCCTTAGTTTCCCCACGCTTTGTCCTTATTTCGGAGTCAGAGCTCCCTCGTTCTGCCTCCTCTTCCAGAGCCTTCCTCATCTTAGATCTTGCGATCTCTAGGGCTTGGATGGATGTTCCAGTGTAGCCTCTGCAACCAACCTC